>NW_028145509.1:560000-852500 GCF_977016875.1 Pavona decussata | reverse complement strand
ACCTCACTGGCTATCTGTCATCTCATATCCAATGCGCACTCGTGGAATAATTGTTAAATATCTAATAACTACCCTGCCCAGGTGCCTTAACCTCTCACCTGCCTGTTTGTAGTCTTAATGAAACTCTGTAAAGGGTTAATACAAAAACCACAGTGTTCTTAGTTTTACCTTATCCTGATTGCGGTCAAAATTTTGGATCATATCTTCTACCAAATCTTTGATGCTCTGAGGATTGTGTTCAGGGTGCTCAAAGTACAGAAACTCAGTTTCCTCAAGTTTATCGTCCAGGTTCATGTCTCCTCTGCGGAACTTGCTGTAGTATTCAGCCATTACTTCATCTGGATTGCCAACATCATCTGCGAAAGAAGGAAGTAATGTGACACTTGTAAAGGACAAACTTATATGTACAAGTACAGTGGCGAAACTTGGGAGGGGCCAGACCCCCCCCCCCCCCCTCTCACTCCCTTAGTGTTAAGACCAAAACTGAGGCCCCTAAGGCCTAGGCGCCACAAATTTTTATTTCACTATGCAAGCCAAGTGTTAGAGAATCCCTATGCTATATAGGATTAGGGATCTCATGTGAGTCATCAATATTAAGGACTAGATGCTATAAACCAAACACATTGAACTGCTACATGTAACATCTTGATTTGCCTCACTAGTATGCAAAATTGGCCTGACAGAGTTTGAGCATAATAAATTATATACATGTATGGCAGATAACAGACTGCCAAAAGGTGGCCAGAAGAAAAGAAAAAACAGAGCTGAGATCTCTGAAGGTACCTCCCCCAGAATGCCTGCCATTCACCTAAAGGCCTAAGCAAAAGCCTGACCTGAGAGCATTTGAACATTAAATGCCAGCCTCTAATATTCAGTTAAACTTTCAAATAAAATCTCCACTCTACAAACTATACACACCTTGGATTAATTTACTAAATCTATTTAAATCAGTTCTCTGACTTGATTGAGCCCTCTCATGTCCCTCGAAGCAAATAATTATACTTCTATCATAGTTTTGTGGCAGTGGCCACATTAAAACCCTCTTTTGGTTCTGATTTAGCTAGGGCATTAGTTGGTGCTTTCAACATGGCTATCAAAGTGCATTTTTTTCACTCATTTTTAATTTCAAGATTATACCGGTAGTTTCTGATTTCTATTTTTCCTGTCAGTGATTATCACACAGTCACGCAAATACTATCTTGCATTATATTTTCCAGTGCACTTTACTTCTGAATTGTCCCATCTATGATTTTGCAAGTTCGCTAACTCAGTGAAGGTAGTGTAGATGTCAAATTAAATAATGAAAGTCATACATAATTTGTGTAAGGCAATAGTGGCATCACAAGAAATTATTTCAGCATCTGTCAAAGCACAAGTTATTTTCACAAGCTCACATAGGTTTATTTGTTTAATCTGTGATACAATTTGCTCCCAAACCATCTGAATAACTACAGGTGTACGTACAACCAAAACATGAGGCAAAAAGCTTTCAATCTTAATCCATCCACAAATGGAATATTAAAACTGTAAATGGTTTGAACCATTTAGTCACGTCATAAGTACGTTGGTAAATTATGATCATCAGGGTCTACATGTAAGCTGAGAAATAACTCTTTGAGGCGACAATGACTGACGTTTCCAACAACCTGAGCAGAAGATGACTTCTGCTCAGGTTGTCAAAACGCCAGTCAATGTCACCTCATCTTCTGCTCAGGTTGTCGGAAACGTCAGTCAATGTCACCCCAAACAGTCCTTCTCAGGACTACACTCACCCGGATGATCACAATTTACATATTTATGAAATAGAATATTGTGCTCATAATTTAAGCAGATTAACTCGATTTTAACCCTTTAAACCCTAGTATCGACAGGCATATTCTCCTCAATGTAACCCCAATATATTTCTTGGGGTAAGTTGGGAGACTCTGTTAGAAGATCAACACATGATGATCATTTCTTTTATTCTGTAGACCAGTATGTTTGATTGAGTAGTGACTGATTGTACGGAGAAATTAGATGCTGATGCTAAAAGGTATAATACTGCAGCCTCTCACATGGTTAGATAAGGCTTTCTTTTTCATTATAATAATAATAAAACAAATTTATATAGCACCATTTCCATGAGCTCAATGGTGCTATACAATTTCTACAGCTAATAAATTTATGAAATAAAAAAAGTTGTCATAATAACAAAATTAAATTACACTTACCTTAAAAATTTAAAACTCTAAAATCTGAGTCAAGTCGCATTTAATCAATAAAAAAGCCTGCCTAAACAGTAGTGTTTTCACCTCACTCTTAACATCGTTAAGAGATTGGATAGATCTTTCGCTATATAGGTAACGCATAATCTAGGACCAGTAACTAACGAAAACATCTCCCTACATAAAACTCTAGATTGGATTTGCCTGAGTATTTGCTGCAGGATCAAACTAGATAATTATTGCTACATTATTTATCTCTGTCTTCCACCATTTTGAGCTCTCCAAAGTTGGTGGGACAAATGCCTCACCTGTCCCACCGGTACTGAGTGCCAACCCTTGATGATTCCCAGATGACTTTAGGTTGCTCACCTCTTCATCTGATACTACTCCCATCCTTTAAGGTTCACTGTAACAAACCCGAGGTTTCAAAATTCCATGACGATAAACAGGCAAAAGCGAAAAGCCTAAGTACATGTACATGTAAATCACTAAACAAAAAACAAATAAACTATTCCGATAAATCCTGTAAGTTAACCAATTAACCCATTCTGCAACTTACACATCTTACAAATTATGTACAAGGTCTGACTTTACTAAGAAAGTTTTATAATGCAAGATGTTTCCTTAGACTTATCATAATTCAATTGCAAATGTTTTGCAAAGCTAAAAGAAAAAGGTGTCTATGGAAACAGACATACACCATCAAACATGATGCCAAAATTTAATTAATGAATGTAAATTAAAAATGACAAAATAATAATGTAACTACAAAAAGCCTAATGCAAGCAGGGAAAGGTTATAACCATATTGACATTGTCATATTTAACGATGAAACCGGATACACTAGATTTGGAAGCAAGAGTGCTTTAGGATGACTGATGTCACGAAACTTATTATTCACGTGCAGAATTTCTGAACGAACATGAATCGAATCGAAGACGTAGAGGACACAAAGCGATCTTTTGAAAGCCAAAACTGAATCACGTGAAATATTAAGCCAAGCTTTTCTGTCGCTTCACCTGGTACAATTAAGTCTCAACCTTACGTGGCTAAATTTACACGAATACAATGTGCGATTGTGCGCCGGTTGCATTGTTTGTGTGTGCATGCAAAAAAATCAATTCCCAGCATTTATCAATTATGCACACTATCAACAAATGCGAATTTGGAAAATCATAATTCCTACGACACCTACCTAACTCAGTTTCAAGTCTCTTCTTTTTTGTCGAGTTGTCTTCCTTCACCCTCTGTTTAAATTCATCCCAAGTGACGTATCCATCTCCGTCCCTATCCACCACTTTGAACATTTTGTGATTGTTCGCTTGAGCTTCCAGAATGTGTTCCTTGATTTTCTCGTGAATCCAAGCTGTGAGCTCTGCCTTACTCACCTTATGGTCTTCGTCTTTATCTACCTTATGAAAGAGATCGATAAGCCGCCGATAGCCCGCCATGTTGTCGAATAGCAGCGTGCCTTCTTCGACCAATTTCCCGAGAAAAGCTTCATGATGGTAGTCTTTGTTGACATGTCCGTCTCGTTCGAGTTTCAAGCCCTTGATGTGATCCTCGAGTAAAGTTTTCTTGAGTTTTTTCTCATGTGTATCATCGGTGGTTAATGTTCTGCTTATATTTACCGGCTTGCTGATGCAGATTGGAAGTAAAACTAATAAGACAACGCAGTCTTTCACGACCGCCATGTTGGACGACAAAAAGAAGTACTCGCCCCAGTCTGTCATGACGCTCCATGTACACGTGTACGTTTCTCCAAAACACGCGCGAGAAACGTGAGTGTTTATTCTCACGCGATCACTGTCACATTGTGGGAACCACCTCACTTGCAACAAGTAGCACCTTTGAATTTCCTTACCTAAGCTCTGAGAATTAATTTTCGAATTCGTCACAGAGAGTGGGCGAGAATAACGACATTTTGGTATCAAAATACCAACTCGAAAATAAACTTGGCATTATAAATAAAAAGAGAAACGTACGCGTGTTAAACACTTAGGAACCCTTTCTGTCCAATTCCAAGATAAAGGAACTATGAGTAAAATCAGCAACCGTCTGGGAAAAAAAAGTGGCCACATGTTCATTTTAGGCACAACGACCTTCAGCAGTAAGACAGTGGAACTCAGAAAGAGGTAGAAGTAATATAATGGAAAATTGTTTCAATGATATGGTGGGTGGGGATGGGGTAGGAGCAGAATAGAGGGGAGTACACATGCATACAGCCCTCCTCCACCCGGTTTTGAACCCTGGTACTGGAATAGTTTTTTGTTTCACCATACATCTTCCTGCTCCTCGAATTTTAGCTATCTGTATTTTTAAGGTAACTCTCAAGGCGTACACTTAGTCTGATAAAATCTCCCCTTCCCCTCCTCAGAACGACAGTGGAAACAATAACAAAAGATCGTGGAGAATGCATGCCTTACTTGGCTTCGCTCTACATTCCTATGCTCCGATGCCATTTATTAACTCCCCGATTTTATCAAACCGGAGAAACTAAACAACATTATGGTGTTGGTAAATCAAACTCATTCTCAGAGCTTCCCGGCTTGTAAAATGGGAAGGGCCCGCCCCTCCCCATTTTGCAAAGAAAAAGCTCCGAGAAGGAGGTAGTTGGTAGTTAAGCCGAAAGACGTAATAAATCCGAATGAGTAACGTATCCACCTCCTCGGTGGCACGCCTCGATCGTCTAGTGGTTAGGACACCTGGTTGTGGCCGCAGTAACCCAGGTTCGAATCCTGGTCCCGGCACATTTTAGAGAAAACTGGACATTTTTCATTTTTATATAGCTTACAAGGAACAACGAGTTAAACTTGACTTGCCCCCTTACATTTGCTAAACACTGATTAATTCTATACCACTTAATTGCAGCAATATCGAAAATTATCAGAAAACTATTGGAGAAAAGAGGAGTTTGAGAATGGGAAACTAAGTTGTGCCTTAGAGATTCTACCAAAAAATCATCAAATGTTGACCGGAAATTAAGAAAGAGATTTTTTTAAGCAAGGGAAAAAGATGCCAAAAGCTGGCTTCTAAACTTGTAAATCCTACCAGTCAGAAATATTGACGGTAAAAGTGTGGCCATCTTCTCTCGGATAGAGTTTTCAAGCAGTATACACTCAGCTGCAGTGACGTTACGACGCGATGAGCTTATGACACAACGCGCGCGCGTACGCGCGTGGGATTAGTAACGGCCTTTTTTTTTCGCAATACCGGGGATATTTTTTAACCAATTTTCTATGATAAACAGCTGATAAACAGCGTAGTTTAGTGATTTTATCCATGAACACTTAGGAATTTTTTTTGACGATCGGGCTTAAACAATTTCCCTTTTTTTTCCAGAGAGATTTAACTAAATTAGCGATTTAATACGAAATCACTAAATTCTCTTAATAACGTTATCGCTAGAAATAATGTTCAAAAACGTTAATTAATTTAAATGGGGTTGCCCAATTCTAAGCTGCGAGTATGATTTTGTTCTTCTTCCTTTTAGCGATTAAATCTTATTTTTCGCTCATTGGGCCATCCACCTCCTCGGTGGCACGCCGTGATCGTCTAGTGGTTAGGACACTGCGTTGTGGCCGCAGTAACCCAGGTTCGAATCCTGGTCTCGGCACATTTTTATTTTACCTTCTTTTTACTTAACATGTTTATTCCTTTGTTTGTTTGTTTTTTTTTTGTCAGTTTCGTACGTTCGTTCGTTCGTTGTTTTATTTTTTATTTTTTATTTTTTTTTTGGGGGGGGGGGTGGTAATTTTTTTGCTAAAATATATTTCCGTTATAATAAAAGGTGCACGTGTCAGTTGATTTGCCCCTTTCTTTTGCTAATCGTGAGTACTTTCAACAGTTCAAACTTAAGAATTGAATCACTTAAAAAAACAAAACAAACAAAAAAAAGTGAGGTTGACAGTGGGGAAAACTGATCTCTCTGAGATTCTCTACCATGAATTGGGTGCCGGTGCTTGCGAAACGATATGATGAGCTAATAAAATCTTTACCTCTCACAGTAGTTATCGCAGCGTCCCGTACATGAGGGCTCGTTGTTCGAGAGCCAATAACACTCACTGAGTTTAGGAGTAAAAGTTGAGCAAAGATTTCATCTCATTTGTTGAAACTGTTTTTAAAAGCCTGTTTAAAAGCTATTGTTTGAGCTGAGAAGAGCCCAAGTCAATACTGAAGGGCAAAAACCTTTTGGGAAAAATCTTTATTGATTGGTAATTAGGACGGAATTGAACAACTTGAACTGGCACTTACCTGAATTAACTTATATTAATCGTGCTCTGAACAACTGGGTACCTATGTATTGGAAGTGCTCTATCGAATTTCGGTCTTTTAGCGGGGCTCTGTTTGATGGCACAATAGACTACACCCAAAGAATCGGTAAGGTGAACTCCGTGAGCCATGGCCAGCGAAGCAAGCTTCGGTTGTTCAAAGAGAAATCCAGTGAATAAATTGCTTTCCAGCGGATAAACTTTACTCCGGAATATTGTTCCGGAATATCTTAGTTCACGCTTTGTCTTCCGTTCTGATACTTTAACTTACAACCTAAGCGGATAGTGATGGTACGCTTGCTATCCCACAGCCCCGCACTAATTATTGTAAAAGAAGTCTGTCTTACAACGGAGTTATACTGTGGAACAGTCTGCCCTTGAATATTCGACAGTCGCTGTCTTTTAATGAATTTGAATCTAAGCTGAAGAATTATGATTTTGACAGTGGTCTTAAATATGAATTTTATTTTGATTTTATACACGGCTTCCTTGTAAAGCAGGTTTTTATCATTTCTCTTACTGTAGTAGCTGTTTACAACATTAATTTAGTTACGTAGTTAGATTTTAAATTAAATATTGTATAGTCCTGAAGGAAACACCGTGTCTAAATAGAGATTTTACCTTACCTTACCTTTACCTCCAACCATAACAGTTTATCGACTGGATGGGTGGCAGGTCTTAAAAGGGTACCAAAAAATTACACGTTTTGGTCTCAAACAGGATTAAGGTATGGAGAATCGAGCCGCACAGCCCTACAAAAAAAATTCCGAGAAGTAGTCCCCGAATAGTGAGGACATCATGCATAGCACATCTACGCGTGCGATTAGTAAAAAAAAAAAAATGGCCGAGGCTCGGATTTTAGTTTCCAAACACTAGTACACGAGAACTTTCATTTACTCTATTTAAACCTTTTTATTAGCTCTTATTTTTTCTTAATATTAACTAACTATTCTCTTTCAGTTAACTGAGTTTAGATCATTTAGAATCAAACGGATCAAATTCAAGTTTAATTTTCTGCTTAATGTGAGAAACCAAATGCAATTCACCAGTGATTCATACCTGAAGAAAATAAAAAATAAAACGAATTAACAAGGGGCGAGGAGATATGAAAACATCAATATCTATGGTGGCCAATGATAAAAATAGAACTTAAGATGCCGCGCTTTCCAGCGTGTATTTTGCATACATCGTTTTATAGTTTGTTTAGGGGCTACAAAAAAATCTTATTGTTCCGGTCAACCGAATAACTACTTGCAGTCGTTTTGATATATAATTAACAATTAGATTATAAGCCCAAGATTTCTATCGCGTAATAGCTGATGAGGGCGTGGGCTATCAACTGTAGAAATAAAGAACGAATGACCTAATTGAGACCTAATGAATGCAGGCAAGCCACATAAGAATCAACCTCGTTCTCCACCTCTGGGGTGGGGAGATGAAAGACCTGGGGAACAAGGTTGCTTAAGCGCCCCTTGTAATTTTGTGGCAATTAGTGCTGCATTTAGATAAGAAAGTATCCCCCCCCCCCCTCCCTTCCCACTTCTGAACGAGGGCCGGGAATCGCACCACCAACATAACTATGTTTGGTGCTGCGCATGAGATGGGGCGTAGAGCGTATGAACCAATTAGCCTTACTTTTCAGCGGTGCAGGGTTTCTATGAACAGTTCCCATCTGTGAAGAAAATATCATCAATGGCTGCATCTCCACGAAAACTATTTCCCCGAACACCTACAAACTTGATCTGTAAATGAACAGAACGACATACAATCAATTCAGCTTTAAAAGGTCCTTTCAACCTCAACCGGTTTTGTTTGGTTGCGGGAGTAGCGATTTAGTTACATAAGACCTATTTCTACTGAACGATCCGGTCTCAAACGAGTCGACATAGTTTGAAGGCGTTTGAAAAAGTTGACAAAAGAAAAAGTATTTCACAAAATGCGGGAACACGGAAAACTTAACCAACCCAACCAAGAAAAAACGGTTGATCCTAATATAACACATTGCCTTCCTCTTTTCACAGTTTATTTGCTCTTCTGGATTGCAAAACCTACCCTGTACTGGGATATTCCACGAGGAATTTGGGCCTGTGCCAAAAGCCACTGGTTTCCCATATCTTGGCTTTTCTCCCAGAGCACCGTCTCTGGTCCGCCGTCACAAGGTGAAAAAAGGACTTTGAGTGTGCCCATATGCTCTCCATACATGTGATAATAGAACTGAAGGCAGCGTCCATGGGTTGGTGGGGGATACAGCTTACTTTGAAGTACAGCCTCATCACCGAGCTGGCGGGGTTTCGAAGTTTCGATGAACATGAAGTATCCTAAGAAATTATCGGATAAGGGGTAGATGTTAATGAACTAGCGTAAGCTCCGGTTTAGAACTAACTAGTGCAATGAATTTTTTTTTTTCTTATTTAGTTTATTTATTTTAACAATACTTAATAGCTACTTACAATACTAACAATACTTGCAGTACTGACAATACTTACTACGCTTACAATACTAACAACGGACACTAAACAATACATACAATACCTACATACTGTACATACAATACTGACAATATTCCCGATACTTTTTAAATTAATTAATTTATAATTGCATTGCAGTAGGGTTGGAACACTATTTCTGTCACGCCACAGTTACAGGATTTCTTATGCCGTCGCTCTTTTACGAATTGTCCGATACCATAGCGCATCTTTATAGGCCAGTGTTCGCAGGCGAAAAGAAGAAAGTTAAGCAAGCCATGAAAACATAAAATAAACAATTTAATACTTCAAACTCGAAGCTTGTGATCACGATAAATCAAAATTTTTATCTGAAAAGAAATTGTGCTCACTATATCAAAATATTCACGACATATGCGTGATTGCCTTATATCGTCCCCTAGATTATCACAGTAAACTCACCAAAGCGAAGGGTTGTGTGATCAAACTCGGGTCCAGTCCTACTGCTGGGAGTCTTACCCAGTCTCTGCGTCCAATCAAAGTCATCGCCATCAACATTTGTAAATCCACACAAACCATTTTCAAATGTGCAGTCATCAGGGCCTGAGTGAAAGATGAGACAATGAATTTATGCATTCTGTTTTCGTCCTTGAATGAACCATAATCTGTAGCTAACAATGACATTTAAATATGCCGAACTGAAGAATGTCTTTCTTTATTTACAACATATCGAAAAATATATTGAATAAAAGGAACATTTTGCCCGTCTAAATCAGATCCAGAAAAATCCAGAAAATCTAGAGAGACGGGGCCAAAGAAATTGTGGCCAGGGCGCAAAAGCACCCTCCCCTCCCCCCTCGACAAAACTTCACATTCGTGGAGATTCTCCTTTACAGCATTCTGGAAGCATTTGTTAAGGCTTCCGAAGACAGACTTCAAGAGGATTTTTTAAAACGATTGATTGCATAATACCATTCGAAAGACCGTTACAACCCGCCCCTCCCCCTACCCCCACCTCTAAATCCGCCCCTGTAAATTGCTCAGTTGATCTCAAAAATCGTCACCATGTTACTTAGTCTTACTTACCAGTAGGGGGTGGCTGAGGAGAAGGATACACGGGTGGTCTGGTGGTGGTCCCTTCAAGGCAACAGAAAGGATATGTTAGAGGGGCAGTGTCACCTATTTGTAGTGTTAGTTTCAATAGCCAAATGGGGTATTTGTATCTATGAAAACGTTAAAATAATTGTTCAGTTTTGTTAACAATGCCCCTAATAGGAGACAGAAACTAGTGTTAATTGTCTTTGGCTGCGGATGGCAAGAATTGGAGTGGATTCAAATTTGAAAAAAAAAATGGCCAATTGTTTCAAGTTCTTCCTGTGTATTTTGGAGAAATCGCTAAAAAACTGATTTCAGTTTGTTCTTCCCAGGAGAAGAACAATATTTTCTTCTCGGTGCTTCAAGGGGAATTTGATGTTAGAGACTGAAGGTATATCTTGTCAAATATGTGAGCAGTTTTGATTAGAAAACAGAGATATCTCTATGACAGAGCTGGCAATAGTGCTGGATACAGAGATTCGTGGAAGCCAAGAGATCAAAAAAGTTGGCATGGGGAATCGCAATCTCGATCCCTGGAACGTTTTCTTCAAGTTTATGAAAAGGAAAAAGAAAACAACAACTGACAGCAACAATAAAAGGCAACTGCAACAACAACAATAAAGATATACCTCAAGAAAAACAAAAACATAGCAACTTAAAGGAAAAAGAAAACACGAAGTGAAATATGATACGTGAGTAGGAAAATTGTTATCTCGACCTCGGTTGTCTCTTTTGATTTGGTACGCGCGGTCGAGAGTCGCGGGAGACTAGCACCATTAACTCCCGCGCTCATCTCTCGCGCTTCTCTCGTTCCCATCAGCCCCCACGCTTCTCTCCTCCTCAAAGACAAGAAAGACGACTGGAGACGAGTAAAAAAAAAACACACTGTTAGATTTCTTAGTTGATGATCGCATTCTTGAGAGCGCGATGCATGGATTAGCGTCTGTATAAATGCTGTTTTCGACATCGACAGTTGCAAGTGATTGTCTTATAGTTTTGCTATTTGCCGAAGATCTTCACAAGACCTACCGTTGCAGCGATACAACAAGTCCGCCTGTGTGATGTCTTTAGGACTGAGACCAACCCGCTGACCTAGCTGAATCACGGACGGATCCCTGGCAATGATGGTGGTGGCACCATTACCAAACGCCGTTTCAGAGTAATGCATGACGGATAGGTAGTCATACGGGATCCCCAAAGAGTCCACCTGCGATACATTGTACTTTCGGAAGTTATGCTTTTTCTCTGGAAAACAAGGGTAAGGTGAAGACGACACTTTATGCCGTTTTATTAACCGTAAAACAACAAAGAGTACTACTCCATCCACCCTTCCCCCTCCGCACACACGCGCATACTCACAAGTGAGATGCGTGTCATTATTGTAATTTACTTTTTTTTTTTAATTCATTAAGTTGCATCAAGGCAGCACACAAAAAAGTTTGGGCCCGAAATAGGGTCAGGTTTGGGAGGACGGAGCTGCACCCCCCCCTCCCCTCCCCCATCACAAATTCCAAGGAGCTAGTATTCCCACCGGGATCAAAACTCATCAAACCGAACTTCGGTTCACGTAAAAGCCTTTCGAACGCGCCCCTTTGTGTTTCTATCTACTGGTGCATGCTGATAATAATAATAATAATAATAATAATAATAATAATAATAATAATAATAATAATAATAATAATAATAATAATGATAATGATAATGATAATGATAATGATAATGATAATGATAATGATAATGATAATGATAATGATAATGATAATGATAATAATAATAATAATAATAATAATACTAATTTACATTTGTATAGCGCAAAACTCTATATGGATATATTTGAGTAAACCATACCAGAATGAAAAACACATGCTTTTTTGTCTTCACATCTAAATTAAAACGAATAGATGCTACCTCAAAGATCGAAATTACAATATATTTCGGAATACTTTGGAATTTTACTCTCAAAAAACTTGATCCCTACTATGCCGGATTTGTCAGCCTTGTATTTTAAGGACGTTGCTTACTATGACAGAGGTATTTTTGCGCAATTAATGACTTTACGCAATTTATGAATTCTTCGCAAGTTCTTACCCAAAAGGAAAATTGGGGGGGGGGGGGGGGGGGTAACCATGCATTTTTTTTCTAGAGATAATGGAGCAACAATAATTTTTAAAAGCGCTAAAATACAAAGCAATGTATGGAATTTTTTCCAAATTGAAGCTTTATTATCTCTAAAAAAATGAGTGCTTACCCCCAATTTTCTTTAACACCAAGGGCACGCAAAAATATCCCTGTATTAGTAGGCACCACCCATAAGAAACCCGAGTATCTTGAGATGCGCATAACGTATGCACAGTAACAAAAATAGGCACCGTCGTTAAATAGCTTACCTTCTGGTATATTGTCCCACACGATTGTCACGTGCTCACTTCTGTCAGGCCGACTTTGTTCATGCCAATAGCCCATGGCGTGTCCTACAAAAGGCAGGGAGAAACAAAGAAACAAAATGACATAAGTCTATCATCCATGAAAACCATGGAGCAGGTTTTTAGAACAGCCTTTGAATGTAGCCAATTTACGAATTTTTAAACAGCTTCGCCCATTAAGAGGCGAGGAGGGGAAGTGTGAGGGTGGCGGGAGGTGCGGGGAGGGTGGATCGTAACCAAGTAATGGGCCATACATTGAATTTAGTACAAACCTACAAATTTTCCGTGCACCATGTTTACGTTGTATATAAGCACCTCAAACGACTACACACCCATTTTTATAGCCAACGTTTAGTACATTTTTAAACAAACAATTAGAGCAAGCAATATTTAAGCAAAATTTAGTACGTTCTGATACAAACCAATCTCGTGTACAACTGTTCCTTGAGACCAGCACCCACTGGCTAATGAAATTTGCTGCATTCCACCTTGCTGCCCAACGTATGACCAGCACCTAGATAAAAGAAATCAAGAAAAAACGACAGACCTTTTTAACAGTAGCTTCATAAATTACAGCAGAAGATGACCGCTGAAGACATCAAATATTGACCATTATTAAAAACTGGATCATTGTATAATGTATTTCCAGGGATTTCATTGGCTTAGCGGCCATGGTATATGAACCATTTAGATACTATGTCCGAGAAATAGCTATCAATAAATTGTCTTGTGGTTGTTCTTACAAGCAAAATCAGCAAGATCTAGCACTGAATATTTCTTGATTGTTTTTAATAAAAACAATTATTCCACTTGCGCTTGTTGGATATGAGATGATTATAGACAACTCGGCGCGACGCGCCTCGTTGGCTATCTATCATCTCATACCCAACTCGCGCGCTCTTGGAATAAATTAACATTTATACCATATCCCACAAATAGCGGTCATTAAATCATCTTCTGCTCTTACTCGGCAACGTAAAAATATCAAGATCTAACAATATTTCATTGTTATTATTAATAAGACAATTATTCCACACGCTCTTGTGGGATATGTCATAATTGTAGCCAACGAGACGCGTATCACTGCTTTCATATCCAACTCCTTCTCGCGGACTAGTTACAAAATGTACGCAACTTTGTAAACGGAATGGTAAAGACGATTTATACTTCACACCAGATACAGAGGTGTTGACAGACTGTAAATGCCCCCAAAATCGGGAAAAATCACCCTTTATCGGCGAAGTACTTAGTAGCTAACAAGGCAACATTGTCAAGTAATATACTCTACTTAAAGGAGAGAATTTGCTGTATGTTGGTCAAAACAGCTCAAGAACCCTTTTTTTTAACGTGAAATTGCTCTTAGAGCGTCGGGAGGAAAATGTAAATTGATTTCTCAAAGGGAAAAATTAACTAGAATCAGTTTTCTTTTCTCCAAATCACAGGAGGCCGAGCTTGAAAAAATTGGCCAATAATTTCAAGTTGCAATCGATTTTCATCCTAGCCATCTGCAGACAAAAATGATTGATACTAGTTTCTAGGGTCATTATTAACGAAATTGAACCATTGTTTTAGTATGTTCCCATCAACACAGATATGTTTTTTTTTTTTTCGCTATTCAAAGTTGACACTAAAAATAGCTGAAACTGCATTGATGGCATGGAAGTCACGAGCAGAGTAAAGACTCAGTCTTGTCTATGAAATTAATTAAGGTTAAACAGCAAGAGAAACATCCTCTGAAAAACTTTATGCCTGAAATGAAGGTCACAGAATACAATCTAAGACACAAATATAGTCACCGACCGAAATTGAACACGGATTTAGTGAAGTGTTCCTATTTTTAATCGCCTGATTTTTAAGTATGACCTAGCTTTGTGATTTTATATTCTTTTAATATGATTTTGCGCTGTAATTTTTAAACTGCAGGTTTTGTAACATAAGATATGTAGTTTTTTTTTATCTTATGAATTAACAAAGATTATTATTATTATTATTATTATTATTATTATTATTATTATTATCATTATCATTATTATTGTTACTGTTAATGTGTTCGAATGACGGGAAACGGACGAAGCAAAGTTTTTCCCGCATAGTCATAAATAGCGCAAAAATATATTTGTTTTAATCACCCCGGACATCCTTCTCAATAAACCCCACCGTCCTGCGGTGCGCAGGACCGTCGCGAGATAGCAAAATGAGGTAGCACCCTTAATTACATAGAGCTTACCCTCCTCCCTTGAAAAACTCGATGTAGCTGTCCTCCGTTGTTCGTCTCACAAACCTCAAACAGGAACTTTGCTCCCATTCTTTCATAGCGCTTAGAATCACAGCTTTTGCGGTGGGATTTTCCTCTAGAAAATAAGTACGAAAAATAAGTACGATATTTCGAAAAAATATTACACAAACAAACTAACGAACGAACGAACGAAAACTAACGAAAAAACAAACAAGCAAAGATATAAAGTAAAACGAAGGTGAAAAAAAGGTCAAATAAAATAAGAAAAATATGCCGGGACCAGGATTCGAACCTGGGTTACTGCGGCCACAACGCAGTGTCCTAACCACTAGACGATCGCGGCGAGCCACCGAGGAGGTGGATGAAATTGTACTACAATCATTGAAATTTATATTTTGCATAGACCACCTGGTGCTAATGTTGTTAGTTTGGCTGGTAGCAGTGACAGAATGCGATTATTATTATTATTACTATTATTATTATTATTATTATTATTATTATTATTATTATTCAAAGTTAAATCTAAACAATACTACACAATCAAAAAGATCATATGCTTGTTAGTGTAACATTTTATTGAAATGTGGTTATTTCTTTTCAAAAGAACCGAAGGATTCAAAGAGTTTTCAATTATCTCATTTTCTTGGTAACGAGTTTTATCAATCAACACCATTAGAAACAGAATAGAGGTTTCAAAATTTTACGTTCCGTACCTTAAAAAATAGACGTCATTATGAAACATTACATTTTAAAATAATAACAAACTTTTTTATTTCATTATACTATAAATGTTAAAATTTCAGTGATTTGTTATTATTATTATGGTAGCTACACCAAATATTAAAATCTTCAATTTTTACTTCATATTCTTCTTAAATATGAAGATTTTCAAATAGTCTAGAAGAAAAGAAAAAAGACAATCCCTCAAAGACAATCCCGTTGCGAGCCGTCGCTCTGCCAAGGCAATCGTGCTGCTCTGTAACTTAAGCTATTGAACAGTCAATACTCCTGTACACAATACTTGAATGACGAAATATGAAAAAGAAAATGTATTAATAACTTGCTATAAATAGTAAACATGACTGGAGGAAAATCAGCGATTGCTTGAAACCAATTTAAAAACCAGTACTGAAATCATTAAATCCTGGGTTAAAGCCGGTTTTGATTGAGTACATCGGAAGTAATCACAAAGAGTTTTGGTTTAGGTTTTGTTATACTCTCAAGGGATTGGTTAGAAACATTATGAACACATTTTTAAAGAATTTCTAGGAGGTAAAGCAATTTTCTGGCCACGTCCTGTATTTTTTATGTATTTTTAGCATGCTTTTAGTATACTGTACCACTAAGGTCATGAAAATGTAAATCATTATATAACTTTATTTTTTAAGATGGATGAATAAAGCTCATTATTATTAACTACGAAAGCCCAAGTTATGAGATCGACTTAAAAGAAGCTAAGGTGCGTGTCGGTAACAATACATAATAGGCTTTGAATTTTTGCTAGCGTAACCCATCTCTATACAAATGACCTAAAGCTAAAGCCGGAGAACGAAATTTGTAATAATAAGAAACTATGGTCAGCTCACCCAGTTCTTGTGAAATATTGTAAGGCACCAGTCTATTGTTCCACAATCGATTCCGTTCTTTGGTTATTCCTCTGGCTCCTAACAAAGGAGTTGAAGGATTGCCAAACAGCTCAAGGGCAATCTGCTGGTCTGGGGACAGTCTAATGTCGCCTTCAAGAAGTGACTGGTCTTCGTTTCCTACATAATAAGCAAAAAAATACTTAATGACTAGTAATAATCAAAGATTAGGGAGTGCGTTCGATGTCACCAGTCTCTCTCTCGTTTCAAGAGACGCATCCCAGGATTCACTCATTCAATCAACGTTGTCCCATACAATCTCGACTCCAATCTGTATTAGGAGTGCGTTCTTTCTACGTCGAACGTAATAAAGAAGAATTAGAAAAAGTAATAGCAATCATTAAAAAAGAAGTACTGTTCTCTGGGCATGGCCGCCTGGAGCCAATGAAGTACTTGGATTGATTTCCCGTTTTTAATGGGGGGGGCGGGGGGGCACTCTTGGTCATTAACTGACAGTGCACGGTGCTTCGCTATTAGCAGCATGTAAATGCGTTAGCTTGAGTGTAAAAACGGCTTCGTGTGATCTTTTCGCCTTCAGTTGCCAATCAGCCACTAGAATTAGAACTCACACGACAAACAAACTTAACAACATGCGCTTTGATAAATAAAGAAAGATTGGGTGGAAATTGTAATTTAGATAAAAGAAATAAGAAGATGATATGTCACATCGTAATGCCACCGGTGTGGGACAAAGGAAGACAGTTTTGCTATGTTTTCGTTTAAGTCACCCATTTGATTATCAATATCAAAACTTTTGCAGAATTAAGATGCTCGATTCAAAACCTTATAACACGACTGAAAAGTGTCTAGTTTGCATTTCATACCCGACAGATGTGAAAAAGGGCGGAGTAGTCACTTTAGAAACAGGAACTCTTGTCTAAATTGTATAGGGTGTTACTGATTAGTTCATTGCAAGCATTTCAAGGTAAACTTAATCTGATAAAATGAAGTAAAAAAACCGATGTCCACAGAGCGGAGACAGTTTTTACAAGTAGTTCCAATTGAAATATGAGTTTTTGAAAACAGTTAAAACTGTTAATTGTTTCGAACAAGCGAAAACATAACAGGTACAAAAGTGAAAGTATAGCTGATCAAGCCTCTAAAGAGTGCAAAGTTCAAATTGCTCAGTGCTCATTTTGCGAGATGATCAGAGACAAAAGGAACTGCAGTAAAAGAACTGCTCGACAAGTTAAATTTAACTGATAAATTCCGTTCACAATCTCAATTCTCAACTATCCTGCAGAATGGGGAATGTTTATGTATTTCCTTGAATGCTAGATAACAATTCGCCTTTCATATACAGAATTAAAAGTTAGAGTTGCCTGGCTGTAGGAAGTATGCATAATAAGATCCCTTAGTTTAATGGTAACAATTTGGGGCTTCATTTGAATCCACTACAACAACTCAGATTAAATACGGGGGTGCTTACCATTTACATGGAAAACCCGGAAATTCCGGTTTGAAAATCAAATGGTACGCATCAATCCATTTGGAGTACTTCTGAAATTATATGCTTCTGGTCAAAGTGATGCATTTTTATTGCTCCTTCTGGGATTTACAGCTGATGTTCATGTTATCCATCTTCTGTTAAGACAAGCTAAATCATTTCGTATTTATGCCAAAAATTTCCATCCGGGTGGTTTGCGTAAATGGCAAGCACCCTGGGTGCACAATCCTTCACCAACGGGGACATTTATCGACTTCACCGCCAGAGTAAGTAGATGAAGCTTCTGAATCACTCTGGCAATTCGTAAACTTGTAAAAGTCTTGTTAGGGGTTGTTTCCAAATTAAAGGGGCACTGCCACGGAGATTTTTGCTGTATGTTGGTTAAAACTGCTCAAGTATTTGATTAAGAACCTCTTCTCAGTTAACGTGAAATTCACCCGTGCTCTTAGTCAGAGCACCAGGGGCAAAATGAAATGATTTCTCCGAGGAATTAACAAAGTGTGCTCATTTTTTAGCAATTGTTCAAAAATACACAGGAGGTACTTGGAAAAAAGAAATTGGCCAATTTTTTCAAGTTGCAATCCATTTCCATCTTAGCCATCCACAGTCGGAGATGAATGATACTAGTTTCTGTGCAATAGTTCGGTTATTGTTAACAAAACTGAACCATTATATTTTTGCTTTTACATCCATAGAAATATGTTTTTTTGGGCTAGAGCTATTCAAATGGACACTAAAAATAGGTGACACTGTCCCTATAACCATCGTTTTACAAACGATTCCTCTTACCTTCTTCTGGAAACTGAAAACTGGGTTGGGTAATAATGAGAAGCCCCAAAATAATGAAGGCTGGGGCGGCCATCTCGCTAATGGAAAATGGGAAAATGTACATCGGCCTTCGGATTTATATAAAACCTGACCAAATATTTAAAGCAAGCCTGTCAATTGATTTTGAAACAGGAGACAAGTTGTTGCCTTGCAATAATCACAAAACAAATTGAAAGAGAATAAATGTTTACGTCAGAAAAGGCAGTTCAAACGAAAAGAAAAAAGGTGCTACACCGCGTTTTAGATTGTTGTTTGAATTACGCCCATGTGGTTGATTAAGATCACACGAATCACAAATAAACTTTGCAAGTTCAAGGTAAAACCGCAAAAAGGGGGCAGTTAATTGCTTCAGGGTAGCTAAACGACTCTAAAATGAAGCAGTTCTGTCAAAATATAAAACGTATAGCACTTTATTACTTCCCGCGGATTATTTTTAGCACAAACTAATAGTTCGCTTGTATTTAAATATTTGTTTTTGCTTTGTTTTGTTTTGTTCTTTTAACGCAATCACGTCTCACCAGCCATGAATGAGGTTTTGTGGCGAAATAAGAATCTTGATATCGTCAAAGCATTTGGGTTTTTAAAACCGCGAGGTTTTACGGCGATACTTTGTAAATGAATTCAAAGGCACAGAGCGAACCTTGATTAGCTCGTATTTTGAGAGTCAGGTGGATCACGGATACACCCCCTAAGATATGAAGTGATAAAAGCCTTTGAATACGGTGAATGCAGAAAAACTTTTCACAGAAAAGAAATTTACACAGATGTTCAGGTGTTAAATGTTCCCATTTTAACTTTTTCTTTTCTATTTAACTTTTTGTATTTCTGTAATTGGAAATTTTTAAAGAGGTTTAACGTAATGAAAGATATTTTTTACTAGCAAACACAGCTCCCAACACACCATAAAGGAAAAAGCTATTTAAAGGTGACTTTCGCTAAGGAAGCTAGAGCAGGTCATAATCAGCTTCTAGCTACTTGTAAATACAAAAGGGAATAATTTGAAGAAGTTGGCCCAGTTTGATAATTTTTAAACTAAAAATTTAGATGCACCCAATCCAAAGTAGAATTTTGTATAAAATCCCCCCATGAAGATCAAAGGCGCATTGATGATCAGTGGTTGGCGCGTCGGACTTCAAAATCGGACGACGGGGTTTATCGGTGGGCCTTTCAGTCCGGCCTCTGTAACTTTTCGTGCTGTTTCTTAGACAAGCAAACATTATTTCTACTTGTCTCTGTCTACCCAGCTGAATAAAGGGAACCGACAAAGCATTAGTATAATATATAAAAAATACTTTAAGAATATGTAAAACTCTGCAATGAACTAGTTCTAGAGGAGGGTAGTTATACAGAAATTAAAGGATGAGTGGATCGACCAGCTGTGCTCCGTGTAGGCCACTTTACCGTGACGAATACTTAAGCCCTTGCGATCAATGAAGGCAATAAAGGATTTAAGAACATATATATTTTTTTATTTCCTTACAGCGTGATTGGCAGTTTCTTAAATGTTAAAACAAATAAAGTTTAATAGTGTATGCTTCTTGGAGTCAACAGACAGATTTTCGTTTTTCTTATTCCAGAAGCTTAAGCTAATCATGCATTTTCAAGCCACTATTCCGCACTCCCGATTTTTTAACTTACTGTTGTTAAAATATTGTTTTGATGATTGATTTCAAGTAATCAGCTACTAGCTAGCTAGCTACTAAGTTAGGTAAGATCGAGAGGTTTATTGAAATGTAATAAGAGTAAATCTGAATTCTTAAATAACGTAATGAATAATCAGAATGAACGAACGAACGAACGAACGAACAAAAGAACGAGGGAGTGAAGGATGGACAAAAACGATAATATCGATTGAGAATTAATTGTGATTAAATTAATAGGCAAACGAATGAACCAACCGACGAATGAATGAATGAATGAATGAATGAATGAATGAATGAATGAATGAATGAATGAATGAATGAATGAATGAATGAATGAATGAATGAATGACTGAATGAATGAATAAGTGAGTGAGTGAGTGAGTGAGTGAGTGAGTAACTGTGAGTGAGTGAGTGAACGAACGAACGAACAAACGAATGAACGAACGAACGAACGAACGAACGAACGAACGAATGAATGAATGAATGAATGAATGAATGAATGAATGAATGAATGAATGAATGAATGAATGAATGAATGAATGAAAGGAATGAAATAAAATAAATCGACGTATACATGCCTGAGCGAGTGAATAGTTGAATAAATGAATGACGAGTGAGTGAATGAATGAATGAACGAACGAATGAATGAAAAATAAACAAACTACACTCGCTTGTCAATTTGAACATAAATGACAATGATTAAGAAGGGAAGTATTTTGAACCCCAATATAGCATACCCTTGGGTAGGGGGGAGAGTTAGCTACTTTAGTTCAGAACTCGGTCTTCTCAGCATGAACACTCAAAACAACAAACCCAAGATGCCAAGGCATAGAAACATAAAAATTCTGCAAAGGGAAAACCCGACGAAATCCTTTTCGATCAGTTCGTGATAGCCCACGTACATTTACAGGTAAGGATAAACTACGTTGTCGCAATTTCGTTATAAAAGATGCTTACATTTTTACACAACTGCATTACTGTACGCTTAATTTAGCGACAGGTAAAAGTTGTCGGTTGTTTTACATCGTTATCGTCGTGGATTTTATATTAGCTAGGTTATTTTCCTTATCCAATGGCCTTGAAATTCGGTAGAGGTTTTCCTTTTAGTCGTCATTGCATTGATATCTGTTAGTTTTTGTTGAAAGGAATGCAAACATAATATTAGTCTAACCTTGTCCGTTGCTCAACGTCAAGTTGAACTTACCCTTATTATAGCGCCGGTGAATAGAAGCGAGCAAATATTGATCGATAAAGACCTCGTCTTAAGTGAATAAATGGCATTCAAAATTCAAACAAATTTGTCGTCATGTGACAAAGTTTCGACAATAACACGTATCTGGTCAATTCAACTTGTAAGATTTATTCATTGTCGGCGATAAAAACCTAATGAAACTAATTTTTCCTTTAAATTTGCTCATCGAGTTTGCCTTCAGAGGTAGAGGACTTCCGCCCTTTTTAGTTTCTTTCTTTCTTGTTCTGAAAGGCATATAGCGATGTCGCATTACATTGTGTCTTCGACAGCAAGAAACAGGAGAGGATTTTGATGGTCGTTGCTGGCAAAAAGACACAGAACAGGTTTGTGGGTAAGACACGTTCAATAACATATCAACAATGGTTTTTTGTTTTGATAAACAACATGTTGAGAGGAAGTCTGACAGCTTGGACCTTCAAGGGAAACAAAAAACTATAGAGTTAACCCAAATTTAGGTTTGTAGGAGTTAAATAAATGTAATGATTAACCCAATGGACACTTAGCCCGAAGTTGAGTTATGGGAGTTGATAAAGATTCTACTCGATACAAGGCCCAAGATTTTAGACAAAGCCATTGCTACGGTTTTAAATTTGGGGCATGCTGCAACTTTTGTTTATTATTCTTTAGGATTAAGCTTTTTTTTCCTGTTTTGAAAGTTTCATGCATGTCGATCGCCACTGTTTTATCTATATTTTTACCTCTGTGGTGACTACCTGTTCCTGTAAGAACAACAAAGTTAAAAATGTTTGGATATTAATAATGTGATGTTGAGTTCAATTTTCAACAGCCTTAAATATAGATAGTAATATCACATGAATGGGTTTGAGCCAATTTATTAGCGCCTGCAAACTCCGTTACATTTCTCTGCAGTAGCTGATTATTTTCACAGGTTACTCATCACTTGGTCGCCATGTTTGTTTTGAATCTGAAACCGTGAGGAAGTCGAAACAAAAATGGCGACCAACTGACGAGGTCTTTCGACAAACTAGTTTTATAGTCGCATATGTAAATTTTGAGCTGAAAGTAAATGTATAAATGGGTTTTTTTCTGATCAAGATGATATAAAGAAGACAAAATAATACAAAAATTAAATTGATTTTTAAAACAGCAGAATTTCTTACAGAAGGAAAAGGTTAAGGTACAGAGCTAAACAGTACTGTGATGCAACGACCAAGCAAGTTTTTTTTAAGGTTATCGACAATTTGCTTGTTTGTTCCTAACTCTATGTAGACCGGCCTTTTATTTCTGTCTTCTGGGCTGGGGAGCGGGGAAGCGGATTCAATCCCTCACCCCCCTTAACTTCGCAAGTATATTACCTAGGACAATGAGGTTTGGAGGATAGATAGTACGTCGAAAGATGTTCTCTTTGAGGTCCGCAACTGGATTTATGACGTCGAATGACGTCATAATTAAGGAACACTAATATGAGTTAAAACACAAACGTTACAGCCAGAAAATTAATTTTCTTCATTTAAAAAGGGATTTTTCTTTTTGCGAAAGCTGTCTGTCAAAAATTGTTTGCCATGGTAACATCAAAGTTAATGGACACAAATTTTTTTCAGATAAATTTCTGAAAAAGTCCTGAAGTGTGCTCAAATATTTACATGTAAAAAGGTATTCAGGTTCAAAGTCGCCACGGGTAGAATCCGCCCCACCCCCCTCCCCCTGCTCCAGATGGGAACTACTGGCAACTATAGAGGGTGCTCTCACATTCGTTATATAAATCTAACATGCACTGAGGATTGGTAACCTTTATTGTTTCTCAAAGCTTTCTTGGCCGTTTTGAATAAATTTAGCGGAGTTTTCGAAACTTAAAATTTTGGTCTCAGTCCTCCTCAAAGGCGACTGCGCCTAAATTATTCAACATGGCCACCGCCCGAGGAAAACAAAGAACAAACGTAATCAAACTTTTATTCATATTTTTATTCATTACGGGTGTAAGACCGTTCACTCTGTGCAACAACAGTTCTAAAATATCCACAATTAAGATAGGAATGATTGTGACCTTGGCATTATCAATATGATCACTGCACGAGCGCATCAACCCATGCAGATCTCATTTCCAGTTTTCACATGAGGTCTAATCAGAGCTCAATCTTTTAGTCAATCCGGAGCTTTTACTAACACAGACACTGAAACCAAAACAATACGAGACCGTTGATAATTTAAATCTAATTTACTAAATATTCTTCTTATTTAGTCTAATATCTGTGCTTATGATCTTTGTGGGGGATTCAATTTTTTTAAACAAAACCCAATATCTGTCAAAACCGGATACCGCGAATATAATCATCTTTTTATAAGTGGTAGATTTTGCAAGAGAGCTAAAAAAAATTGTCCAGATAGGTTTAAATTTTCTAAGAGCTATGCTTTTCCCTTGTCAGTGTACAGATTATCAAAAGTCCTTAAATAAAACTCACATGTAACGGCAATGGACCAGTAAGTAGTCAAGCCGCGGCCATTAAATTTTCACTAATTAATGACGGAAATTTCATAAGATATAAATGAATTTGAAACTAGACGGACTTTACATTTTTTCATTCTTTGTAGAGGTGACAACTCCTAGATGTTGCTGAAGGAAACCTGGCTACTTTTCCAAGTTATTTGTATCCTCGTTGGTCCATCATCGCAAACGGATCAAGAAGCTAAAGAGTAAGTCACCGTTGATAATGCCTGGCAGGTTTTTCAAGTCTTACTCAGACATCGGCTTTTTAACTTGACAGATACGTCAATTCTGCGATTGTTTGGTTTAAACAGATTCACATATTTCAGATTTCAAAAGAATTGCTTCTTTTGTCTTACTTGATTAGACAACGTCTGAAAATTTATACAAACCTCGGAAATGTGCTCGACACATTGAAAAAGAATGGCACAGATTTAATATCATCTTTCAACAGTTTTTGCTGAGCAAACTATAATTTTAACTGAAAAAGAAGTCGCGACTTGCAGACAGAATTCTATTTATTACTTTTTATAGTTAGGCCACATTTATTCTGAGCGTTGTTGAAAGAAGAGCCACGATATTTCCCACTCAACAAACTTGTTGATTTTTAATATAATTTTTTCAAATTCAATTTGGAGTGATCATTACATCTTCGTGGTTGCGTCCTAAGTGTGGTGTAAATTTGTCATTCTCTTCACGCGATTGCCAATTTGAAGAAGTTGATATTCATGAGTACAATTACACTAGAGCGACAGAAGATTCAGTCTTGAAACTATCAAGAAGCAAGCACTACCACAGGAATTGAAAGCATTTGTTCCTCTTTATCCCGTTTGCGTTTGTCAGCTTATGTCAGGAGTGTTGAATCTTCCCTTATACTTGGGCTTGTTCTTGCGTCTGTACAGTCTGCGTGACGAGCTTTTTTGGGGCGTTTATCGAAACTTTTTCTACGCCTAGAACTGGCAGAAACGTCGACAAAATCCCTTGCTATGCACACCAGTAGAGATTAAGTAAAACAGCAACAATAAAAATGGAGAAGGAATACAATGACTTTAAAAATAAACCAATACAATTCACATCCATTCCTGCTTGTCAGACTTGCTCGTCTGACAATACATAATTAATGACCCATTCGAAATCATGCAATATATATCCCCGATTCAAAGTGGTCAAATTTCGCAGTTATATTTTTATCTTGCGTTTGATAAGGCACTGGAAAGAACAGCGAAGTTAAACATGAACAAGAAAATATCTGAAACGTTAAGGCAATGAAACGTTGATGCCGTAGAGATCACCATAACTCAATTTTGGTTTCAAGTGGTTTGGGTATGAAATCAGCTTTGTAGTCATGTTCAGTAAAAAGCAACCAAAAAAAGCGAGATGGTGATAGCATGGTGAACATCTGGTTATTTTCTTTTCAAGCCTCGTCATTCTGCTTGTGCACAGCATGTTGCAAAAACGATAAAAAAATGTCGTGCCTCTATTCAAAATAAATAAATTAATATATTGATAATGCAATCATCTCACTAGTCATTTCTCTGGCAGGATAAACAGGAAACTGGGAGATAAAACTTTTTTGGCTAGATCATTCTTACACCATTAATATAATCTTAGTCTGGATCTTCATTAATTTTTGGTCACGGAATCCCCAGGGTATAAGATTAATCAGTGCTAGCCATTAGCTAACCTTACCACAGCTGCTACGAAAAGGGTATTTGCAAACCAGACGTTGTAAATTATCATCACTACAATCACTGTTGACACCGTATCCGCCCATTACGATGTTGGCGACCATACGTCAAACCTCATTAATGATTCTGCGCTTGCCTTTAATATTTAGCGTTTGTTGCTCATTCGGCTGGATGACGATGGAGCGATCTCTGTGGAGTTGCCATCACTTCGTGTTGAGTCGCCGTCTTATTTTAGGGCACAGTGTTGTTATAAAGTCTGTCTTGTGCGCTATTTTTGGTGGTCTTCACCTTCAATACTGGCGCACTACTAAAGCAAGGCACAGAAAACAAAATCAACATGTTTTTGTACCAGATGCTTCGGCACAAAAATAGATCAATTTCGATATATTAATATTAAACTTGGCTTCGAGGCGTAGAGGAACCAAACAAAACTAAATTATAGGGAAGTTTCTTTAGCCTCAGAGCCAATGCTGATTTTCAATATATCGAAATTGACCTATTTATGTGAGCATTTGGTGCAAAAAATATGATTTTTGTCCCTTTGCAGTTTTAGTTCAATAATGTGCCTTGCTTTAGTAGTGGGCTAGTAATGAGGAGACGAGCACCCAAAATAATATATTTTAATATATTTAACTCCGTCTATCAGTCCTTGTTTTTAAGGACTTGCTCGACTCAATGCATACTGATAAATATCAGGATAGGGTCAGTTATCTAGAATAACATGAGATTTTGTTTGTTTGACCAGGCATGCCCTTGAGGAAGAGAAGACACGGAATGCCACGGGAACATTGAATTTACTGCTGCAAAATTACGATAACAGACTGAGGCCGAAATTTGGAGGTAAACAGCTGGATCAAAGTTTATTGGGAGCTCGTTGCATCATGCAGTGATAATCCAGCGATATCATATTGCTGGATTATTTTATAATACAGTTCCACAGTTTTCATTGGCTTAGCGGCATGAGATATCAGCTATTATTAAAAACTGGATCATTTTTTACGTTTCCCAAGCTTTTTCAATTTATAGAGTGCATCTATTTGTTAAGCTAGTTTGTCCTTTATTCAAATGTTGCTAAAGAGGCTAACTACCACATTTTCCCGTGTGAAGCATTGAAAGTCTTAAACTAAACAAAACAAACTTCCGCACATATAAATGCGACGGCTATTGGGGTACACTGTAAATAAATCCATCCTTAGCTTTTTATTTTATTTTTATTATTATTTATTTTTTCAGGTAGACCAGTTACCGTCTACGTTGACTTGTATATCGTAGATATTGGTGAAATTTCTGTGACTAACATGGTAAGAAACAGGCTAGACTGAATGTGTATGATTGGAATCCTGCTAGCTAAGTCGGTAAAAAAAAAAAAAACCGAAATGTATGTATCATCTTTTACTGAAGGTTTTGAACAGACCACGTTTGGGAATTGAAGTCCTTAGTTTTCCATACTGAAGCTAAGTGTCATCAGTCGGTTGTCATGGTTACGTTGAAGCAAGCATCACAACTTAACTTTTGATAAAAGAGATTAGTTTAATGGCTTTGTTCCCACGAGTCTCCTGTAGCTCAGTGGTAGAGCATCTAAACTAGGATTTTCCTTTCCGAGTATGCGCTGAAAACAAAAAAAATATCTCTATCATTTATTCACCACGCTTAAATCATAACATCACTTTTTTCGCAACGTATATTCCTCCTTTACTTTAGCTACTAGTTACTTAATCTGCTGGTTTCCTTTCATTTTAGTTATACCTTATGTTTTGTCTCGGTATGAGTGCGAAGTCTTCTTCAGTTGTAACAACTTATCAGTTACGCTTCAAAGCTAAAAATTAAACAAAATCTCTCCCCCATCCAGACGAAAATAGACTAAGAGCTTCCTTGATTGTTCCAGCTCTTTGAAATGTACACACCTTATCATCACTTATCCTACAATTATCCTTGTTACAAAACAGGATTATAGGATGACCATGTACTTCCGGCAGACTTGGGAAGACCCGCGCCTTAAGTTCCATGGTACAGATCAGATAGTTGCCCAGGGGGACATACTTCACAAAATTTGGATTCCAGATACTTACTTCAACAGTGAGAAGAAGTCAAATATCCATGAGATCACCAAGAAAAACTATGTGCTCATCTTTCTACCTAACGGAACGGTTTTCTTCAGTATAAGGTAAGCAGTGCGTCGGCTTGTAAGGATGCACCATACATAGTTAAAAACGAGAAAAGTTGCTGATGTTAACTACAGCTCCGTATCCAAATTATAAAGCACACTGCATGTAGCGATGGTGGGTTCACAAAGAAGGATGAAGAGCCGTTAGAGTAAGAGATAACAACCTTGTCTAATCCGCGAGCGATTTGGATTGTAAACTCTTGTTGAATATTTACTTTCTTTACATAACGTTCTTGGGTCTGGCTTAGACTCCACGCCTCACATGCACCGTACCCAATACATTTCTACTCTTATGTAGTATGCGAAAAGCTCTGCCGAGGATACGATTTAACTGTTTATGATAGAATTCATTAAAAAACCCCAGCTAATTGGGACCCTGTATAACAGGTAAACAACATCATAATGCCTGGTACGACGTCTAAACTGGACCTTACGTATGAGCCCTAACTAAACTATGGTGGTCTAACATTTTCCAAGTTCACGTCCCTTACTTTCTCTTATTTCTGTTTCTAAGGATTTCCCTGACGGGTGTTTGTCGTATGAACCTACGCACGTATCCTTTGGACAACCAGTCGTGCATGCTGAACATCATGAGCTGTAAGTGACTTTTTGTTCAAATTTGAAAACCAAACGTTATAAAGTTTTATAAGCATTTTTGGAAGCACGTTCGCAACACTGAAAAAATGTATTATTGAAGCAGATTTTTTTCTGCTGGACAGCAATATATCTGCGGGATAACGTTATCCGCTCTTTGAAAAACCAGGCCCTGTAGTGGCAGTCTCAGCTGCCAGTTTCTGCATGCGAAGGTGGTCAGGTTGGCCTTTCACCGTATTATTTGTTACACATATTTCTTTTATTCAAAACAATAGTGGAACCAGCCACTTCAATGCGCAATACTGTTTGAGGTACTTGCGAATTAACTGCAAATATCATTGTATTTATTTTCATGTCAATCAGATTCCTATTCAGAAGCCGATGCCAAATACAAATGGAAGCGAGGCCGCCTGAAATCAGTGGAACGATCGTCAGATATCTCCCTTCCACAGATGGATCTTGTTGACATTAAAGCATCGGAAAATATCGATATCTACTCCATCGGTAAAGCACTAATATATTCGTTCTTCCCTATCCAAATACGTTTGATCCTCCCTTAATTAAGTACACTTCTAATTTAAAATAATATGCTCTTGTCCCTGAAACGGTGCCATTACAATGAGCCTACAGTTCTTTTAAGAAACTCTTATTTCAGCTGGAGGAGATTTACATTTACATTTCTTTATTAAGTCGGAAAACTCTGTAAAGATATCACGCCAACTATAAAATAAAACAACTTATATGTAGCGTCAATTAAATTTAAAAATCAGTTATAATAATAATAATAATAATAATAATAATAATAATAATAATAATAATAATAATAATAATAATAATAATAATAATAATAATAATAATAATAATAGATAAGTAATCGAGAGAAGAAGAGCGAGGAGAAAACCATGAAGTATGGTCCCTTGAGGTGGGAACTGAAGGAGCAATACAAAGGATATGAGGTGCACCAGTATAACATTATCATGGATGTGCTAGGCGGCTGGTCGGAAGAGACAGAGATTAGTGTGCGATCACTGGTTGGGCGGAAGACTACTCAAGTCCTAGAGAAAATGCAGAAGGCGGTTTTATCGGCGACGCTCGCTCAACATTGCAAGAACTTTCAAAGTAGTAACATGATGTTTTATTATACCAAGATTGATAGACCAGCCATGAATAGACCAGCTATAACTTTTATACATTTTGATATAAACTATGACTTTTAGGTATTTTTATATAATTTATATTTTTAGACTATGGCTTTTATATATATTTTTATATATTGTATATTTTTATATATGTACATATATTTTATTGATTTATTTACGTGATATTTTAAGTTTCGCTTGGCTCACAGGTTACGCTACGCGCCCTGTGGTGCTTCTTATACCGTGCATACAGATAGTTTTACTGCGCATAATAATAATAATAATAATAATAATAATAATAATAATAATAATAATAATAATAATAATAAAGTGAAATAAGATGATTTTTAAAAGTTGGGTTTGGGCAGGCGGGTTTCAAGCGAGTTGATAGCTTTGAAAGAAACAGTTTTTACTGTTCCATACAGTCATTGTTCTTGGTTACAAAGTAACAGTTCAATGGTCATTCCTTGGTTCACTGATTCATTTAGGAATCTGGGAGGGAAATCCTGATGAATTCCAAAATAGTTGAAATTTAAGGACCAATCGCATTCAAACGAAAATATTTGATGGACAAAAATCGGTTGTTGACCCATCCGATGAAGGGCGAAGAGCCTAAAAATAAAGAAAATGAATGGAAAATGGTTGCGCATTTGTTACTTGAGCACGAGTTAGTTTAGCTACGTCTAAATAATTCCTTACTTTTTCAGGTAACTATTCTAGGTTAAGCCTTGTTTTCACCTTCCAAAGGAGGCTAAGTTTGTTTATAACAGAGACGTATATACCGTCCATCATGATCGTGGCATTGTCGTGGGTTTCATTTTGGATCAACTACAAAGCGGCCCCAGCAAGAGTTGCGCTCTGCATCACAACGGTCAGTGTCGATACATGTATTACGTTGGACTATAATGTTATGCATTTCAACAGCACTTAGAAAATCCCTGCAAGAATCATTTTCACTCATGGAAAACTACTGCAAGTACTTGAAAGTTTACTTTGCACCGCCATTAGTGGTCTTGAAGAAAGTCTTGAATGAACAATCATTTTCAAATTAGATGGAGAGGTTTTCACTTGGGTGTTATAAACTTGAAAATGGTCAGTCGAGGTCAAAGCCAAAGTAATTACTTTGACAAATCACAACAGACGCAAACAACTTAATGAGCCAATCAGGATTTGAAACAAACACAAGTAACCGGCGCCAAGCGCGGGAAAACGCTTGCGAACAAGTCGCGATTGGTTTTTGTTTCGCTTTTCATTGGTTGAGAAGGTGGCGCAAGTTTTGTTAACCAATCAGACCGTATAGAGCGGTTTCTAATTGAGTGTCGTAAAACCAAAACCAAAGTAATTACTCTGGCCAATCGCAACAAATGTAAACAACACAACGAGCCAATAAGAATTCGAAGCAAATACATGTAACTGGCGCCAAGCACGGGAAAAAGTGGCGCGAGGTTTGTTAACAAATCACAGAGAGTAGTAATGCAAAACCAAAGCAAACGCGAAATTACTTTCGACACTCAATTGACAACCGCTCTAGAAACAAAATCAAACTGAAACGCGGACTAAATGCACTTTGAACACAACTGAAAACCGCTCTATGGAATTTGAAAATTAAATTAGGCATGTTCTCGCGCTAAATGGAGTGCCCTGCTATATTTTGGCACTGTATTGTCATTCGAAGGACAGCCATCAGATCGACAGATGTTCTCATCTTTTTAAGGACTGAATTTTTGCACTATAAAGAGTCACCACTCTTTTTTAGGTCCTCACTATGATAACCCTGACAGCATCAGTCCGGAATTCACTCCCACGAGTAACGTATGTGAAGTACAGCGACTGGATTCTGACCACTTGCCTGGTATATGTGTTTGGCGCTCTGGTGGAGTTCGCTGTAATCAATTTCCATGAAAGCTTAGAAGCACGAAAGCGAGAGAAACTAAAGAATAAACTCAGGAATATTGATATCGAACGTGAGGTGAGCGGCATGAAAATTTCACCGAACATTAATTGCATGAGCTCATGGACGACAAGGTCCGAAGCGCCAAGTTGGCTATGTAATATATGTTCGACGGTCGACATGGAATAGATATATATATATATATTTTTTACTTTACAAGCAATCCTTTATTATAAAAAAAAAACCCACAGATTTTATCATCAAAGAGAAAAGCTCTATTGTAAGCAGTATATATTTCATCTTTAGTTCTACCTGACGTCTGTTTTGAACCTGATAGCCAGCATGGTTGGGATTCTTTTTCCATCATAATCTTTTGTCAGTCTCTCTTCTGGTGTTTTTACTGTGACGTTTTGATTGACGTGATTCCTCAATTCAAACAACGTTGATAAGGCGGTACTGGACTGCAGAAAAGAAATATAGAAAGTATGTCAAATTTCCGGTCTTCTTCAGGAAGTGACATCTCGTTTGTTTGTGGAAATGCTTGATGCATTGGGCAGACGAATGAAACAAATTGCAGACACATTTGTTAAGTGCACGTATCTTCAATTCATACTCGGCCCAACATTATATTATGAGTTATATTTTTGGTGAACGAAAGGGAGAGGGGCAAGGGTATCGTCTATTCATTAGCGGGAGGAAATTTACGATACATGTATTTTGGTTGAGTATGATTTTTATCTTTTAATTTCTCTTTAGAGCATAGACTCATCCTGTAAAGAAAAGCCAGAAAGCAGTGATCTGAAAACAAGACACTTGATGAGGCAAGTGTCTAATCTGCGAGAAAAAATCAAGTCGTTCACTGATCAAGATGTAAACGTGCAGAGGATAGATAGCCGCAGTAGAGTTTTGTTCCCGCTGACATTCGTCATCATTAACCTTATTTTCTGGATTTACTTCATCGTTGATTCAAAGAATTCATGAAATATGAATGCCTTTCTTTTTATTTTGGGCGCGTTATGGAGAGACAATGGTTAATGGAGCAACTCCATGCAGTTAAGATGGAAAGGGAGCTTTCATTGAAAGAGGTTCCTGCCGCAGAGTTTTCTTCCCACGAGCATTCATCATCACCAACAATCTTTTTGGTGGATTTCCTTTATCGCTGATTCAACGATTCATAATGTGATCGTCACACATTAATCTAGAAGCAGATTAATGAAACGTTTACACTTGCAACCGACAACCCAACCCTTGTTATTACACGCTCATGCAGAAAACGATAGTTATTGAACTCCTCTTTTTTAAACTTCTCATTCAATTTCTCTTTGTTTAAGTTTGTCAAACTGCCATCCCAACTTCTAAATTACAAGTGTAATAGTTGTACTGAATTGGCCCCTTCTAATTGAAGATAACGTCCCTTTTTACTATGCATGGGCGTGTCCGTCAAGGTAGAGCAACTGCACGCGGTTATGACGAGAGAGAGGGGATTAGAAGGCTTTATCAGTGGGAATGTGCTTTGACGTTGCAGTTGCTGTCACTGGTTCTACAACGTATGGACTTAGGCAAAAATTCACGTTGACGGTAAAAGCATAGACATTTGATTGTTGAAATGTCACTAATTTTAGGATTTTGACACTTTTTTCTTCGTTAACCGTTTCTGATGAAAACATTTTAGTTATCGCGGGATGGGAAAACGATTTACTGGCTTGCGTACTGGGATGTCTTGGGTTCTGTCGGCTTTCGAACTCAACAAAATAACCTCTCTTGTATATCTCATATTAATATTCAAAACTCAGTTATATGTGTGGAGAGAGGCAAGGATAGCTTTGAATCAAATTAAATTTCAATTGACCAATATTGAGAATAAACTGTCAGTAATAATAATTGTTATCAGTAGCTTCCTATCTTGCTTACTTGTAGCTTAAACGTGCTAGAGCATGGTTCCTGACTAAAAAAACTGAGTGTTTGTTCCGTGAATTGCAACTGTCTATATGGTCATTTACACGAAGCGAAGTAATGAAGCGTTAACCCTTTCACTGCTACAAAGACGTACTGAGTACGTCCTGTATCAGTTTACTCATATGCTATAAGGACGTACTCAGTACGTCTTAAGTTACAGTGCTTGTATGAATAATACCGCACATAGAAGAAAGAATCAACCGCACATAAATAAACTTTTGAGGGCCTGGTAAAGACTGGTACATTTGGTGACAGATACATGACCGAAAAAACATACAAGATTTGTTTTTCTTGTCAAATGCAAATTGTCCGCCATCTTGGATTTTCACGTGTGGTTTTTGGGTGAATTTTGTGATTATTTTTTTCGCTTGAAACTTACAAGCAATGAGTGGATACACAGCTGACGATGTTCTAGAGAGGCTTTGGAACGATTCTGCTGTAAGACATTTTTGGCAATGAATTTGTCACGGCGAAAGTGATGAAAATCATCGCGACGAGTCTGGTTCGCACACGGGTGAAAAAATGGCCCGCAGCAAAAGGGTTAAGATTAATATAAACTGGTATTTTTCGTGTGACGATACATGAATGCATCCTTCCCTATTTTACCGCCGTTCCCGGAGGTGCTGAACAATAGGAGCGGCCTGCGGATCTTGAAAATACAAATTCCTACTTCGCGAATTTCAACTCAACAATAGCGCTAAACTACTATCCAAGAATTGAATTGGTAGAAAAGACGGTGTTACGAGTTAGGAGTTTTTCGCCGCTTTGGTCTGAAAAAGGCTATAGATTTTAACCATTTTGGCCCGAAAGTCTGAAAATAGGTACGGATTCTAGGGATTAGGTCTGAAGATGGGTGAATTTTAGAGCCAGGTCTGAAAGAGGGTACCGGAAAATGACATATTTTGGTCTGAAATAGGGTCAGGGTTTGAGGAATCATTAGTCAAAAAAAACCTATTTTCAGAGGTAGAACATCCAAACTACAGTCAAACCCCTATAAGGCGATCATTTCCCTAGGTGGCGCTTAAAGGGATTATGCCAGCTGGTGCTCATGAGCAGTAGAGTTCGGTTGAGACTAATTTGCATACAACTTGTGGCGGGATTTTTGCTTTCGCCATTGCAAAAGCTTTCAATAATATCGCAACAAACAGCTTCTGTAATTACTAAAGAACGTTTCTAAATAAAAAAAACTTTCCAAAGATGAACGCCATTCAAACGGATGAAAATAGCTTCCTGAACTCTCCGACGGTATTTTGAAAAACTTGGGCAACGATTTCAAAGTGCTTCTCATCAACGCACGCATGCGCCTGGGGTGACATAGTCCCTTTAATAGGGCTTCCACTGTAGTTATTATCCTCTTCCAAAAGTTTATAATCTGACTTCCATGAAAGAGTGCGTAGGAGGCTAAACTACTAATCGGAAGGTCATAGGTTCCAATCCTGTTGGGGGAACTCGGTTTTCTTTTTGCAAGCAGAAAAAAAACTATCTATAATTTATTCATCAGGCTTAAAACATCATTTTTCTTTCAAGGAAGTGAGTGCACGTGTTTAATATTAAATTTTAATCCCATTCGTTTTGAACAAAAGAAGCACGCAGGAAATTGAATCTAAATGAAATACAATTAGATTTTTAACTGAGGCACACAGTTCATTGCTCTCACCGGAATCAAAGTTAATTGCGTATTATTCACGTATTAAAGTTCAAAGACGCAGTCAAACCAATTAAAAACGTCTTGCGGCTTAATGAGTTCCACCTGTTGCTGAGAAACCCGGAGAATTTGCATTAGTTTCCTTTAAACATATATCATCGTATCTGTAATTCGTTTCAACGTGGACTGCGGAAAGCTCGATAACAACAGCTTAATGTCGTATTCTAAAAATTCTAAAAACTATATTGTTAGTGGAAATAAAATAAAGAAGCAAAAAGATATTTCTTTCTTCGATATGTTGTGTACGGTTAAATTTCTTGCTTTTCTTTCATTAGGGACTATGATAAGACGTGATATGACAAACTATTGGAATACTACGGCAGTCGCTCCAAGCATAAAATGGTGTTGTATATAAAGCACGATGTCTGATTGCTGAAGGAAGGCTTGATTTGCACAAGCGTAAAAAGCACAAGTGCGTGCAATTCTTCTCTATCACAGTTATTTTAAACCTTGATGTAGGACATGAAGGGAAATCCATTGACAGTACTAAAAAGAGCACCTTAAGATTGGTAAATTGGCCAAGTTTGAGTGTCTTGACTTTTATAAAAGCGAAAATTTATGAGAGTTTTATAAATGTCTGTTTTCTCGAGTATCAGGACGGACAATTTTTGCCCCTCTCACGGAGTACAAATGTCTGTGAAATTTTTCTGAATTTTCGCTTTTTTTAAAAGGCAAGCTTGAGCATTTGTACTAAGTTTAAGATGCTCTTTCTAGTTGTCAATGGGTTTTCGTTACGTTGCCTCATCAAAATTTAAAACCACCGTGAAAAGGTGTATTAAATTGATTGAAGCGTAAGCTCAGGCTTAAGAATAAAAACGTGCTTATAATCTGCGCCTGCTTTTCTCTCTCGACTTACATTACTTTCATAACAAGCATGTAAGTAGAAACAAATAACAAATAAGTAGAAAGGTTATCGTATTACAATAAAACCACTGTGGATGATCACTCTTCGCTGGATAAAAATTTATAGTTATAGGGTACATCTTTAACCAGTTGGTTGCGACATGACAGTTGCCTTGATAGCGACTCATCCTATGGAGGAAATTGCTCTGGGTTTTGTATCAGGCTGTAATGGCGAGAATCTTAAAAAAAGCAACAACAAAAAAAAAATTAGCCGCGAGTATGCTGAATGATGGAAGCAAATGTACCACGCAATTCGCGGAAAGGAAAAGCGAAATTACGGTCGTAGTGGCATTCGAAATTATACCTCGCCTCTAATTATTATTACTGATTATCAGTTCTACCAGCGAGCGTTGAATATGAGACGATTGATGATGATAATCCTTGCATATCCAACAAGGGATATTGCTAGATCTTCATGATTTTATTTCAGTGTATGGAAGGCCAGCAGGTGATTTGATGAAGGCTGTTTCTCGGACGTAGACGGTATATAATGGCTGATATCCCATAGTCTCTAAGCCACTCAAAACACTGGAATTGTATTATTCATTGATCCAGTTTTAGCTAAATTGTGATGTTCTAGATTATTATATGTAATCAAAGGGTGAAGAGTGAAATTAGGAACTGAATAATTTCACGTGCGTTTTGTCAAAATTCTAATAATCAGGATTTTGACAAAACGCAAGTGAAATTTTTTCCTAATTTCACGAGTATACCATTTGATTACCTTTTAATATCATGGATGACAAATTACGCTCACAATCGTGGTCGGTTCCGTCTTGTTTACACAGGCAGGCAAAAAACCGCTCGAGTACTCTATCCAATTGCTCAGGACGAACCGTTTCAGGGTTTTTCTCAAGGCCATTTTCATTACACCAGTTCTCAAAAACCCTCACCCAGTTAATTGTTCTCTTTCGCGTATTTAGGCTTTCTGCAGCGTCTTTTAATGCCTTTAACTTCTTTCATCCGTAACATCTTTAAACCTGGACGCCATCTTGGCACTGAGATATAGGAAAAGTTGCCATAGCAATTTTGTAAGTTCACATGTGAAATTATAAATTAACGTTGAAATTTCGCTCAAAATTAAGGAGTAATTTGTCACCCATGATATTAAGATTGATAATATGTTACATAGGAAGGCTATAGCCATGGTTCGTTAAGTCCTTCCATGGACATTTATAGGGATACATACTTGCCGTCATCTAAAGGTCCACTCATTCAGTGGTTGTCTCAGCTTTGGTTTCTAATCGGGTTAAAGACCCTTCATAAGTGACTGTAAATTTATTTATCACGTTATTCGTCTATTAATAAGTAAATTTCCTTAGTTATCTTCTATACAGACAACTGTAATTGAAATTTAAATGCTGCATCTGTCAGACAATTTGACATATCGAGACAGGGGACTCAATTTTAAGTAACTGGGAGCACTTCGAACCCAAAGCAAAAAGGAGCATTCGAAACACTGAGAAGAAGAAGAAGAAGAAGAAGAAGAAGAAGAAGAAGAAGAAGAAGAAGAAGAAGAAGAAGAAGAAGAAGAAGAAGAAGAAATCCTTCAACTTTTGCCTCTCAGAGTCTATCTTGAATAAGCTGCGTGCATTCTAGATTGCGTCATTGCAGGACTACCCCAAATGAAAATAAATTGACACGTAAAATTTACGCTAGAGCGTCGCCGTAGCGCACGAAGTTCAGTAAGCTGGGAAGGCAGTGTTCCTATTACGAAGACGTGTGAAAATTGGCGACTGAGCTTTTGGGAGCAAGTTTAAGATCTGATGAAGTTCAAATCTGTAGATAAAATCCTGAAGTGTGACTACTCAAATAAATGCATTTAGCATTACTTTGATTCCCGTGGCCCTGTTTCATGTTCTTCATTTGTGGTTGTAATTTCTGAGCCTGTGACTCCCCCGCAAAGACCACACGTTTTACCACTCTAACTTAACCTACTTTGCATCCGTAGTCTTTAAGATGGAAACTATATCATTATGTTGCAAAATTTTGAGTCTGTTAATTCAAATCTCTAAGTAAAAACCATTCAAGCAATCGATTTTTGGACAGGACCTTCCTTCAGAACAGTTTATCATGTGCGTCCGTCAGTTCATTCCCAAATAGGTTATGTACGAATTTTGAGTAGGAAAATTAATATTCCTATGTGAAAACATTCGGAAATAAAATCGTTTGAGTGTAACATTGCCTGGCGTTTTTTGATGGTACATCATGGAAACTTGGCGGCCTCAGTTTCCCATTTCCATGTGTGATTTCTTGAAGGACTGGAATGGCGTTCGTGGTATAACAAAACAGAGATTAAACATCACGTTAACGGCAAACGGCTATTTTTTGATTCCTATTTACGTTTTCTCAAAAGATTTAACAAGTAATTATATGAAGATTGTGAAGGATAGTCTTCAGGTTTGTAGCTAACGTGAAACCTCTCACCTCCATGCAGAATCGGCAAAAGGAAAATGCGGCAAATGATGGCCACGTGGCTATTTCTGCCAATTCTTAATCTTCCTAATTCTCTTATCAAGAGACGATTACCATAGTCTGAAATGTCAGCCGTCTCCTCACCCTAACCGCGCCCCCTGTGGGTTAGGGGGAGGAGACGGCTGACATTTCAGACTAACGATTACCATAGGTTAGCGCAGTTCCTAGCAACATGATTGGCTTAACACACAAGGTATATGATGCCATACATTTCTACTAACCTATTTGGAAAGACGCGTGTTCAAATGAACTGAAGGAACATTCTACCAGTAAACTATCATTTACATCCATCATGTATTTCCTCATTGTCTTGGGTAACTGTACTTTTGCCTGTGGTTAAGAAAACAACAACAAAACCATTATTCCATTCAAACTAGCTAGTCATTGATTCATGAATCATAGCTAACTCGGTACACAGCGTCACGTCTTCCTATCATTTTATACTCCGATTGGCAGGATAATTGTTAATTATGTTAAGTTTTTTATATGTCTATTCAATTCTCTTCTGTGAGTAAAGTCTTTTCATTAATACCCTGCTTGGCCGAATGATTGTGAAAAATTATCTTCATTTGTCAGTGGAGGGGTATCTTTCAATCACTTATTGTTTTGTTATTTTGGTCTTTTGGTGACGGTTTGTGTTAAAAAAAATTCCTCTTTCGTCGTTTAGCGGTTAATTCCTGACGATTAAGACCTGATCCAGTTAGAAATTGATTTCAACGCCGCAAGGGATATAAACTTGTTAGTGAATTGGTAAAAAAAAAAAAGAAAACAAAGAAAGGTTATATTTAGAACGTAAGAGAGGAAAGAGAAACCTTCTCAAAATTCAAGGGCAAGTTAGAAAAAAGGGGTTCCAAAAGATTGGCCAATACATGGACAGGAGAACGTTTGAACAGAATTATGGAGGATCATTACAAGAGACGAAGTCTTGAATACATTTAGATTCAGTCGTGACATCTCTAAAATTGGTTCACACAAGGGAAACTGAAAATTGATGCTAGTTTGTCCAGTATACCTTGATTCTGAAATGCTGGAAAGCGAGTATTCCAGACACAAATCGTTGCCGATTTAAAACCATCGAGTTAACTAACATGAACATAGGTTGTTGTGAGTTTTAATAGTTCTGTAAATAAATGAACTACAGTTCCAAAGTGTGACCATTCAAAGAATGAGAGCTATGGAATATTTCCTTCCTGTGGTATTGTTGAATACACTTCACGGGTTCGCTGACTTTGTGAAATGACTCCTTCGGTAGCGATAAAGGAAAAAAGGATGAAGAACTTATTTTAATTTATACGAAGAAGTTAAGGTTATTTTGACGCAAACGCATCCGTTTGTGGATGTAATATTATCGTTCTTTTGTTGAAAGGACCCACGCTCGAACGTCATTCAAAATCATTATCGGCAAAATACTAAAACGGTATGTACCTTTCGTGTCTATTTACCCATCGCAAATCCAATTCCGCAATTTTTTGCAGCTCAAAATAGTTTTAAGACGTCTGATTTGCATTTTTGAACTTTAAAAAAACCATATACATATATTTTTCTTGGCTCTAGACGTTCTGATTTAGGTCAGCATTTTGTGTTCTTTTCGCGCGAAAAGAGACAGAAGAGAGAAACCAAGTTTTCTTTAAATTCAATAGTTTCTGGCTTCTTGTTTACGCCAGGATTTTTCAAGAAAAGCCGATACGGCTTTTAGAAACCGCTTCCCCTTTTCTCACCAAAAAATGGTCTTAATTAATGAATTCCGTACGTGTGCGGAGATATTGTTTGAATTTCTGTCAAGTTCCCACGCTGGCCATTTAAAGAAGGTTTGGTTTAATATCTTCAAATTGAATCGTTGGCAAGCAAACGCCTTCCTTAATAGAAAACGTTAATGCAATGCGCAATTATCTGGTTTATTTGTAATATGGCGGTAAAAATATAATATATCGCAACCACATTTGTCTATCTCGCTCGCTTTGACATTCTGCTATCCGTCAACTGATCACCCTTTCGAAGGTTGAGAGAAGCAAACAGACATTCACCTGTGTTGAAACTTAGGAAGGAACAGAAACAAGGATCCGGATATTAACACAAAATTTCAAGTACGAGCAAAATTGAAGTTTTTATATGTTTCACGACTGACTCGCGTTTTCACTGACGCCACGCTCTAAAGACCGACATGGAAGTTAATTTACGGACGGAAAAGTTTAACCTCTTCTTATTGACTTTCTTTCAATTTTCCAGCGCTAAATTAACACACGCGCGGTTCATTGTCCGACTAATAACTACGTTTAATGAGTTAATGCATTATACACTTCCTATAAATGGTAGCGTCAAAGCTAAGCCGGGGCAATAAAAAGCTTCAAATTTCTGGTAGTAGATACAGAAAAGAGATCACCTTGCTCGTTGAAGCATTATTTTCTTTTCGAAAAAGGCCAAGAAGTATTTCTCAAGAAGTATTTCTTTTCTTCAGTTTTGTCTCCTTGTGATGATGAATTCAAGTATACGAGTCACTGTATGGTTAATTTGCATTATTGTTGTGTTACATTCGTCAAGTACTGTTTTCTCCAAAGAAAAATCAAGTCTACATCATGGATTATATCTTCGGCAGTGGAGGGACATATGTCTTCATACCAGATGTTACCCTCGAAGAAGGTCCAGTCGAGGCAAGAAGAGACACTTTAGAGAGGTATTTACAGCATTTGTTTCTCAGCTTGTCTATGATGCTATTGTATGTTCATTTATCAGAAATAAGTCACAGAGGAAAGAAATGAGCTGTCCCGCTTACTTTCTCAGGGACAGCCGTCTTCTTTCCGCTCGTATATATGCTAACTTTCCTCAAGTCGTTTGACTTTACTTCTGATGGCAAACATTGTTTCAATGATCTTGAACGAAATACCAAGATTCCGGTAATCGTGCGAGGAGCACATGCGTAATTTGTGATTACGTGTTTAGTTTGAGAGTGCAAATTGCGAATGCGAAACTAGTTCATTTACGTATAACAAGGCGCCATTTTGATCAGTTCTAGAGGCAGCATCACTGCTGTTGCGCAAACGGACCCGATATTTGACTTGGAGTCAGTCTAACTCCTTTTCGTGATTAATGGGAGAAATTTGGTGGTCAAGGAAAAATAGATTGGGGGCTACTTCAGTATAATAGCTTGTACGGTTGATGGACGGTATATGTTATTAAGAATGTCGTGTTCTATGGCTCACATGATTACATCGGGCGTCAAACGATATCATTAGCGCCATTTAGGAGGTTCGGATTGTACTAACGAATGTCTTCTGTGACTCTGAAGCAGTGCTCGCGTCATGTAAAATATAGTATACAACTACAGTCAAAGAACACTGTTTGCGCTTACGGCTGCTGCAATGTTCCAAAACATCGCTAAGAAGTTGTAGGTCTGATTTACACGTGATAAGTCGCTTGTTATTAGACTTTTCTTTTGCACGTCGTAGACAACAAAGTCGTACTTTCTAACTCAGCCTTTGAACAAACAGCCCTTGCATGTGAGCAAACTTGGCGCTATCAGCTATTTTACAGTTATTTACCTCGCTTCCACTCAAAGGCCAGGTCACTAAGAACACAACGTGAAAAATGGGTGCGCTATTCCCCGCAGGCCATAAATCTGGACTTAATCAGAACAAAAATGTCTTTTGGAAGCGTTTTAAAGGCAATGCCTTTTGCCACGGTAATTTGAAACTTTTATCTAGGCCAGTTGGCGAAAAACGAAAGAGGGGGATGAGAGGGAGAAATCAAGCGTGTTATCGACTCAAAAGAACAGGGTTAGTTTGCATAAGCCGCACATCGTCAACACTATTCCGAACGCCACAAAGGTTGTGACTTTTCCTAAGTTTATCTGACAAGAATTAAATATAATAATTAGCTGGTGACGTGATTTGATATCCCATGGCAGAAAGAGGGGGGGGGGGGGGGGGAGGTGGGGAAAAGGGAAACTGGGTCTAGCGTCCCTTTTCCCCGGGACCTATTACTAACATTCTTTATCAATGGCTAATCTCCATGAAGCTTAAACACCTTGATCAGTCATACGCATTCAGAATTGGACACGGCTTTAAATTAAACCATAAAACTTTGTTTTGTTTACAAAACACCACGTACAATTGCACAAATATCAATCACACAATTTTTTACTTTTTTTTTTTATTTTTGTTCATTTTATTTTTTTGTAAACCATAGTCAGTAATCCAAATCTGGGTCGCGCAAAATTTTTCATATTACTAATTTCGAGGTTTTTTGTTTATCTTCCAAATGGCAAAATCGATTTTGCCAAAATACTAATCTTGCAATTGACAAACTTCAATCCAGAGCGTGTAAATATCCCATCGATTGGTGTCAAAGACGACTACCCATTAACCGGTCCAAAAAGTGAGGAATGGTCCCTCAAAAAATGCATCAAAACACATAAATGTGTAAGAAGTATTTTTTTGCAGCAGCGGTAACGTTGTAAAGTCATTCTACTTCCCTGCTTGGTCCTTTAGACTAATTGCCGTTTTGGCGCTTTGTTGGTCAGACGTTGCTGACACACATTTGCTTTTCGTAGATCGCTAACTATACATCTTGAGATTTTCAGATTATTTTTTCCAGCGGAGGAGGCGCGGCTAAATGACCAGGGGTACGGACTTGTAATCAGAAATTCGGGATTCAACTTCGCTCTCCGACCACCAACTTGTGCTCAAATGCTTAATTACCTAAGTAGCCAAACGGTCGGCCCTCAATTCCACCGGTGGGGATTTTTTAAACGTTATTTTCATCCGGCTTACGAAATCTTTTCACTCGTTTGCAGTGCCCCCAATTAGCACTATTGCGTTAAATAATTCGATACTTCAATAAGTGATTTAACTTTTGATGTTTTTTCCCTTCAATTCTAGAAATTCCTTTAAGATATTACATTCATGTGAATATTTATGTCCACAGGTTCGAGCAGAGTTCGAGAACAACGATCAGATGGACCTTGACAGTCTACCTGAGAAAATGGGCACGGCAAAAAACGGACAAACTTATTAACAGGTTCGACCACCACAAGGCTCTGAAGATGGTAAGTACGCAATCGGGTGAATTAGTAACCATTTACTTACGGGCCTTTGTAAGTCATTGAATTCAATTAATTGGCTCTTTACAATCGTCATTATCATCAACATGAAAACTATCTCTTCCGTCACCACCGCCATCACCTTCATGATGATGATCATCGTCATCATTATCATCGTCGCCATCAGCATCATCGTCACCATCATCGTCATCATCGTCGTCATCATCTCCATTATCGACCATTATCACCCTACTTTGTTCTGCTCGTTAGGGGATTCATTTTGGAGATATCATACCTTTTACAAATATAATACCTCTTCAATCTTTAAGTGTTCAGTAATTACCTAATAATTAACCTGAGCTTTGTTTCTTTGTCGTTTCAGAAAAACGAGCTACTGAAGAAAGTTTAAAGTTAAAAATAAAATCGAAATCGATGTTTCTTACAATATCTTCGTGACTAGCGTGAAGGCAACAGGCCTTTGGTTGAACTTAAAGGGCAGTCAAAATTGTTGTAAAAAGAACGCATTTCGAGGAACAAACTGTTTTAGCCTGAAAATTGTTTTCTGTAGTTTAATCATATGTATGAGACAGACGCTATGTAAAAAAATGTTCTTTTCCAATAAATGAATTGAAATAAAGCTTATTTGTATTGTACACTACTAATTTTCTTGACGATTCCACGGCGATGCTATAATCTAACCTGCCGTTTTACTGACCCATTCTTCACGTGTAACCTAATACAACTTACTATTGAAAGGACTGAGTTCAGTGCAATTAGGTACGAACAGAAACACATGACAGTTCATCTAACATCTAAAATGAACCAAAAACAAACATATAAGAATACTATAATGTAAAGCCTGGTATTTACTAGCGACGCAAGCACAGGCTTTAGGCCACATTGGATTAAAATCAGTCTAGGTAGGGTGTGGTTTATACTTGAGATTTTTATGATTGGGTTTGAGTTACTTATGTTAAAGTTGCTTGCTGGCATTTCACAAAAAGCAGAGGCATTGAAATAGTTTTCCTAAAAGGTTTCCTCTTCCATTTTGACACGCCGTGCTTAAATTAAGCATTGCGTTGAAAGCTGTTGATACGACCCGTAGCGAAGCATCTTTTAAAGTTAAAAAAAAAATACTTTTTTATTGCTGCAATGCCAAATCACTCGGCAAACTCTAACCGCTGTTTCGAATACCCGGATAAACTGCTGAAATAGATTCGCGTTTGCTAAAATCCATTCATGATAAGCCTCGTCCAGACTGACCCGAACCCGACGCGGTGAAGTATTCTTATAGCGTCAGGTTGGTACGCAATGCATTCTGGTAAACTGATCAGTTTCTCCTAGAAATCCCGATTATGTCGCCGCCTCTCGCTCAGAGAAAATTATGTTATTAATATGTATTATCGAACGTGACCCCCTGACAAAAGACTAGGAAAACCGTTAAGCAGAAATCGGAGATTTTTTCATCATTTCATTTCTTTTTTTTTTTTTTTTTTCAATTTCCACAACTTCAATGCTACCTCAGAATCCACGACACTTTGAAATATATACAAAGTCCTTTATCAAGCGCTGAAATTATCAACGGCGGACATCGTAGCCCAAACAACCTACACTGGCTGGAAACTTTTGATTAACAACAATCTCATAACGAAAAATAAATCTTGCTATTAGTTAATCAAAAGATACCATGCTAAGGCATCGTCCATATTAATGCTTTTTCGACGTCTTTGTTTTCATATCACCGAATACGTAGCAAAATAGTCTCGTACACACTTGCTTTTTCGTATCATTTTCACCCGTCCACGCTAAAACGCTGTGACGGGTAAGTAGACGCTCGGATTTGGACTGGAACCGATGACGCTATTTACATCACCGTTTTCAAAAGTCTTCGTTTTCACCTGTCCGGCGAAAATGAAAACGAAGTGTTTACAAAAGTCTCTGTTTTCATCAGCGTTTTCGATCGTTTTATTGTGGTGGATACTGAGATAAAAACGCATAAAGTAGTATGTGTTTTCAAACGAAAACACTTTAATCTGTACGGGCCAAAGAGAGTTACCTATAGAATGGGAGATATATTCCCTTCTGTCATATTCGTGATCTTTTCCCTCTTTATGTTTTTCACTTCCCTACTTCGTTGATGAACTATCCGTGGAGTCTCAAATCCGTGGAAGAAATATCATAGATAGACTCGCTTTCATTATTTAAACGAAACTTTCCTCGCTTTTCATTGTTTTTATATTTTCTACTTTTCTTATTTTCTTCCTATAAAATCATGTTAGCACATGCGAATATCTTTGTTTTGTTTATTTTATTATTATTTTATTTTTTTTTATAAGGGCGTATAATTTTGGGGCAGAGGCTGGACCTTCTCAGTTAACAGTTCTAGTATTTCTATAAATTTCCGTAGAACCATTGGCAGCAAATAGTTTTCAAGAAGGTCACGACTTTTTTTAATGTATCCATGTTTCGGATGAAACTTCATCCATCTTCAGTACAATTAAAACACGCTAGTGGGTGTGATATATAAATGCAAGAAGGTTACACTTCGATACACTAGTGCTAAAAATATAGCTAATTACAACGTGACAGGAAGAGTAAAAAATATAGCTAATTACGGCGTGACGATAATAAAGAAACGTAACAGAAAATATGTCCTGAGTAGAGAAACAAAATAAAATAGCGAGTGAAATATTGACATGAAAAATGTACCCTCCTATGCAGTGCCTCCCTGGTTTTGAACTGGAACGGGGTGGAGACGTATCGAAGATGGAAAAACAATCTGCAGAACATAAAACTCGGCAGTTTTCCGAGCTTTATGAAACGATGATGTGAAATGTGAGAATACTTGCCAGTGGAATCATCAGTTTTTTCGCAAAAGTACCTACACTGGTCTTAATATGAAATGTGAGAAATACTTGGCTACTTACATCAGTTTTTTTTTGCATCACCTTAAAAGCTCGGAAAACTGCCGTGCTTTATGTTCTGAATATTGCAATAGGCCTTATCACGGTTTTCGACGCCATTTTGACGAGTAGGCAAACACATCTGAAATAACAGTGTTTGTATGGAAATCCGATGTCAAATAATTTTTATAAAACATCGCTTCTGAAAAATACATGAATTGGAAACTTTTGGCACTAGGAAAAGGATTTAAAGAAAAAAAAATTGGGGGGATGTAGCTGTGCCAGAAAGCGTCCAGTCGTGTTTCGAACTTTCCTTACATTTGTCTGTATAGCGAACCAGCAGTGAACTGCTACTAAAAATAGTTCGCGGGAAAAAATACAGGGAAATGTATGGAAAGTTCAAAACACGACTGGACGCTTTCTGGCACAGCTACATCCCTCCAATTTTTTTCTTAAAATCCTTTTCCTAGTGCCATAAGTTTCCAATTCATGAATTTTTCAGAAGCGATGTTTTATGAAAATTATTTGACATCGGATTTCTATACAAACACTTTTATTTCAAGCCTGTTTGCCTACTCGTCAAAATGGCGTCGAAAACCGTGATAAGGCCTATTGTTTTTCCATCTTGGACACCACCTCCATCACACTCTAGTTCAAAATCAAGGAGGCGATGCATATTAATTCGGAAAAAACCCTCACTCAGTAGGCGAATTTTTCATGTCAATATTTCACTCGCTATTTTGTTTTCCTCGTCTACTCAGGATATATTTTCTGTTCCGTTTCTTTAATATCGCCACGCCGTAATTAGCCAATTTTTTTTACTTTGCTTACTACGTAGTAATTAGTTGTATGCTCTACATTTATTGTCACGTTGTAATTAGCTATATTTTAACACTACTGTGTCCTTCTGACATTTAAATCACACCCACTAGTGTGATTTGTCACTTGTACTGAAGATGGATGAAGATTCATCTGAAACGTACAAATTAAAAACGTCGTGACCTTCTTGAAAATTATTTCTATAAATCAATGTGCAGGTGGTACCAGGAGCCAATCACTTTGTCTTATTCATGATCACTACAGCGAGATATCAAGTTTCCTGTGACAAGCTTGCGCGGCTTACTCTATTGCTGTGTACAAGATATCCTGCCAGCGAACTCTGGGCATTTTGGTTGGCTGGACCGCATACAGCTACTTTAATTAACGTTGTCGGATCAAAGCTTAAAGCTTAAAGACATTTTCAAAAAGGCTGCAACCTCATCAATTTGATATCTTAACATTTCTTTCATCCAAATGGCTTGCCATCGTATATCTTCACTGGACGGACAAGGCATAGCTGATTTTGATGAACTTCATTCAAATCCACAGAATCTTGAGGTCTTGTGTTATAGCTTTATACTTTGATTGTTGATTGTTGTATATACATAGATCAAAGGTTTTAAAAACATGTATTACCCGTGTTCATACTGCTCATTTAAAAATAAAATGAATTTTCAAAACAGAAACGTTCTTAAGGACGGTGCCTACCAACCTAGTTCCCAGCGTCTCTCTTCTTCCCGCCCCCCTGGAGCGAGAAGGGGGGCGGGAAGAAGAGAGACGCTGGGAACTAGGTTGGGTGCCTACTATTGGTACTGCGCATACGTTCTGCGCATCCCGAGATACTCGGGTTTTCTATGCGTGGTGCCTACTAACACAGGAATATTTTTGCGCGGTTTAAAACTATGCGGAAAAAGCAGAACTTAGCAAATGCTTTTGGTATCTCAAAAGAAAATTGGGGGTAACCATGCATTTTTCGAAGATAATTAAGCTTCAATTTAGGAAAAAATCCCATACATTGCTTTATATTTTGGCGCTTTTTAGAGATATTATTGCTAAATTATCTCTGAAAAATCCGTGATTACCCCCAATTTTCATTTTGGATTCCAATAGCCCTTGCTAAGGTCTACTTACCCCACACAGTCATAAACCGCACAAAAATACTTCGGTATTAGTAGGCACCGTCCTTAATAGTCTAGTTTCGAATTCACTTAGACCGCTGGATAAAAGGACGACAGACGCATTTATACAGGGTTAGCCTCAATCTAAAGTAGAATATTCACAAATACTAGTGAGAAGATGAACTTTTCACAACTCTGTACATTGTTTTATTTTAGGATTCAGCACTTTCCTGCTGACATTTGTGAATATTTTGCTTCAAGTTGAGGCTAAGCCTGTATAAATGTGTCTTTTGTCTTTTTATTCAGCGGTCTTGGTGAATTCGAAACTTGACTATTGACTCTATGATCTTAAAAGTTTTAGTCAATCCCAGCCTCAACGTTCTTATAAAAATTAAAATGTTTTTATATATTTAAGAAAGAGGTGAATTATATATAGCTTTCATTTACTTTACATAGATTCACATCAGGTGTTGCTGTTTTTAATTCAGTCAAGTCTACAGTTTAAAATTTAAATGAAGCTTTTTTTTTATTGTTATTCAAACGAAGGGTTCATAATGTTGAACAGGATGATTCAGACTTTTAAGTTTGTGAGTGCAATCATACAAATAAAAGCTATTGAGCAGTACGTTCCTGTGGTGCTGGTTAATTACACTTGACAAGGTGGCTTCAAATTTTGAGTCTCTGAAGTCATACCTACCTAAATTTCACCGCTAGAATAAAACGTACAGAGCTTCCCTGTGGCGCGGCTTAATAGCTACACAAGGAGGTTGCCATTCATGACAATAACACCTTTCATGGCAAAGAGGTAGCCTGTGGCTCAAAACTCATCCAAATGAAAGGTTCTGAACATTTACACATTTATCTATCATTTTCTGTTTCCTGGTATTCTTCCTGAAAATGAATTCGAATTTCAAGCTCTTTTAGCTTTTGTTTACTTTGGAAAGAGTTGGGGCTTTCACATAAGGAAGCGACCTATAGATTCTCATAAACTTTGATGAGTCAGGAGTACTCAACGCGGGTTCATTTCGGTGCCAGGTGATATCTGTTCGGAACTGCATAATTCAAATTTAGTTTTAAAGAAAATTTAAAGTTTTCTTTAGCGAAATGTCTGCGCAAAAGTTCGTAACACCAAAAAACTAATTTGTTTCATTTTCGCAGGGACAAATTATGTCGTTAAAAATGCCAAGTAAGGTCAGCTAGCATTTTCAAAAAGCCAACAACAGCTAATAAATTTGGGAAGTAACATTCCGTTTTCTGAAACCTTCTGCAACCTAAATTTTCGGCTCAAGAAAGCATTCAAACAGATCATTCTGTATTAGCTTTCACAAATACGTCTTTAAAGAAAACAAAACGATCTGAGAACACAGAAGACAGCTTTTTAAGTATTAAGATTTTAAAAATGTTATCTTTGGCGTCCCCGGTGAGTTTCTATCTGGGCACCCTCGCCGATCCCTCCGGCATTTACATCTTCCGGGAATAAAAAACTAAAGTGAAGCCACTGGCTACCACGGGCTGGCTTAACCTCCCTCAGTCAAACATTTATAATCGTTGCAATATCGACTACAAAAGTTTTGGCAAATAATTATAACTAATGGCGACATTGATGTGATATCAATACTGTGATGCCTTCGCCCCTCGCTCACTTCCGAAGAAACGATTCTCCAGCAGTCCAATGCGTTGATTATTAACCAGGTACGCAAGTAACATGGCCGATCGATTTCTTTAGTATGGTATCAATACATCGCTAGGGTCTGATCAAAATGACAAAGGGACACATTTTGTGGACCAAACTGTGAGACGCTTTTCAGAAAATAACCCAAACAAGGTGCTCAGTCAATGGACTCAAAGGGCCATTTTCGTTTGACGTTGAAATATGGTTTCCGTTCGCTTTCCATATTTGTTTTTTCTACCGCTAGTTTAAGAGAACACAAAATCTTGTCCGATTAATTAAATACTACTAAAGAACACACCAACATGGAATAACGAAAAACTGAGTTGACGTTGAAAAATGGTTTCCGCCTGCTTTCAATATGTTTCATCTGCCGCTAGTTTAATTTGACAGAAAAACAAAACCTTGTCCGTTTAATTAAATACTAGTAAAGGATACGCTAACGTGGAATGATCGAAAACCGAGTAACGACAGTAAGAATTATCACTTTGCATATAATTTCCCATATTTATTTGAAAATAGCGTGGGCCGATTGATATCTGGTTAGTTACTTCAGAAATAACTGCAAAATACACTATATAAAAAAAGCCAAGTTAATTTTAAATCCTGCCAACTCAATTATACTCTTAATCAAGCCGCTATATCGATACGCAGTTTAAAATAAGTGAAAGTAATACATCCTCTTTGAAAAGGCAAAGATTTTGCCCATACACTAGTGTTAAACAGCTTGCTATGTTCCTTTCACAAACAAGCAAAATAAATAAATAAATAAATAAATAAATACCGCGAAGTGGGCGTTAGCTAATGAAAATTAAAAGAAGGCAAGCTCTGGGAGTTTTGATCACGCCTGGTTTACCGCAGTGCTTTCATACAGGAAGATGAAAAAGAGGACAAAAAGGTGTTAATTTATAATTTGGTAAATTTTACAAAAAATGCTTTTAAAAAAATCGTTTTAAATTCGACGAAATTAGTCATCACGGAGAGGATTCGCTAAACTTAAGAAGTTCTTGAATTATGATCAAAAGGTACTCTTTCGACTGGCAGTATTTCAAAACTTGTTCGTTTTAACATGGTTAAACAAAGTATGAAGCGGAACTGCCAAAAGGGTCGTTGTAAAGCGAGGGGAATGCGGGGCCGAAGGCAGGTTGATACTGTATTTGTTTGTTCGCAAATCGCGACTATTTTTACTGCTTTTCCTCTAGTTTTACCATAACCACAAACTGATCATGAGTAGGAGCGTTATTTTTATTCTTTTTCTTAGGAAGGTGAAGTCATACTTGTCTGCCCCAAAGCATCAGTTATTCAGTAAGCCGAGAACAAATTTAATTTTGTCATCTGCCAAAGAGTTGAGTAGTCAATTTTGACAGCCAAGAGTCATCTTGATGAATTAGGCCTCACTCTAATGTGATTCATTTCAGTGAAGCAGCTGTCAACGTGTTCTGTAGCACTGCTGTGAGACTGGCCTCCTACCTTAAGCACAGCGGCCGGAAAACCGTAGTGGCAATAAATCTTCAATAAAACTTGGCATATACTGGAAGCAAAGCGAAAAATTTTATTCAGAAAAGTTGATTCGTCTAGCAACTGCTACCATCAAAGGGAATTAATTAGTTTACTTAACCTTTGAGAGCTTTGTACGTCAATGTATATTTTGCACGCACAACACAAAGGAAAGAAAACACGCCTTTTCAGAGTTGCTAAGAGTAACAGCGTTGGCGGGCTTTTATTTCAAGTTTAATTTTTAATCTACATGCACAGTACTTAACAACTTCGGCGTCAGTACAGGAAGAAAGACTCGCACACGTAGACTAAATGAAAATTTTTAAATATAATTGTTATGATATGATGCACTTTGCGATCAATTAACGCATTTGCTAATTATAGATCATTTGTTTTTAACGCAAACGAAGATATCTTTATTGTGTGTCGCATTATCCAAGATGTTTATTTCTTTTAATTAGGTGCATTGTTAAAGAGAAATATGATGAACTTAGTAAATTACTTAAAATTTATGCGTTACTCTGAGTCAATAAAACGCTAAAACTTTTGACAAGCGTTGCAACCGCCGACTTTATCAACGGTCTTGAACGCGATCGGTTCAGTCTGCAAAAGCGGTTCCTTGAGGTAACTTGTGTAACAACTGCCCCTGCCTGCCAAGATGAAAAACGTTTCACGAACCAAGCGCCTGTGCCTTTCAACGGTTTTTCTTGTTTCAATTATTTTTGCCATCGTTACTGCCAAAGAAGAACGCCATGAAGATATTTCAAATGCTGTCAATGTTAACGACGACGCCGAAGCCGTAAAAGCCCCTCGTTCTGGTCAGTGGAGCATTTGCCATCATGGAATGTGTGGCCGGCGGAGAAGTGGTAGTAAACGAGGAATGCAACGGGTAAGCGGGATGGAATTGTAGATTGTAGAATATTGACTTGTAACCTTTGACATCGCTTAGCATAATCGTTGAGAATTTTAAACCTCAAATCGCCAAAATGAAAAGACTAGGCACAAATAGAAAATTCAAAACGACTCAGCAAAACAGTGCAGTACTTGTTAAATAATCAGCCCTAATCTTGACTCAAGCCGGTTAACGTAGTTCTCGATTCCGCAATAAATTTCCAATTACAGTAAAATTCATTCTAGAGAATATGCGTCTGGACTTAAACAGATTGTATCAAGAAATTATGAACTTGAAAATCGGTCTGTGACAAGGAAAGAAAAATATTTTGTACTTAAATTAAAAGAATTTCAGTTATTTAGAAATTGAGAGGTTCTCTTCTGTAGCTAGCGCCTACGTTCATAGAATGAATTCAGCATGGGATTGCACATCGAAACGTTTCAGTCCTAACATAAAACTTGTCTTTGCGTAGCGCTAATCTGTAGCTTGGTTAGTTCAAATTTATTAAGTCTACCGTTGGGATCTCAGACCTTTATTTACACTGGAAATTTTCCTGTCAGCTTGTTGACTCAGTTTGTCGCACTTTTTATAACAATAGTGGGATTATAGGAACCGCCTCTTTAAACATCAGCTAATTGCTCGAAGGCAGTGAATGTTGACTTAATTAACATAAATGTATTTTGGAAGCAGTAAGGCATGGTTTTGGTTAGTCTAGCATACATCTGAAGGCAACACACTTGGCTAAGGCCCAATTTAAACATACGATCGATTTCTTTCGCGTCCAGTAAACTCAGTTCAAGATACAGATAAAAACCGAAAGTGCACTCAGTTCGGTACTTAGGCTTCCATCTGTCACATCAAAGCTTGTTAATATTTGTCAGTGCGGTTTCTGTGCTGATTTTCTGCTATACTTTTGTTAGTTTGTTGTATGATTTACATTTCACCCAACGACAGTTCGAGTCAGAACTTTCGTCTTCGTTTTAAAACAGTCGTATAGGAACTAAGCTCAAATGCGCTTGAGCGCTTAAAATAAGTCACAAAAGTCGCCGCTGTTTTGGCGCCAGTTTATTTACCGACATTCACTACTTTTCACGATTTTTAATAACTCGGTGGACTAATTTACCACCAAGCTTGTTTAAGGCCTCAGGCGAAAGAGAGCCGTCAAAGAGTTTAGAATCGAAAGCCTCAGTAAATTTCCTGTCTCAAATGTTCGCCAAGTACTGTTTTTTTTTTTTACTCTGGATTAATACCCGCCGACAGGGGATGAAGTATAAAAGACCACAAGCGCGCACATTGTCAACATTTGATAGGAATATTGCCTATAAAAAGGTATTAAAGAAAAAACGATTACAACATCACATTTTCACCATTTATTTGTTAAGATTCTCCCTTTTTTTATTTTTACCTGTTTAAAAAAATTTCACTAGGATATTTTTGTATCTTTCCTCAAAATTTTCAATAAAACCTTGAGTTTTCGAATGAGCTCGAACAGAATGAGGCCACTTATGAAACTTTTGGGTGCCAGCTGTTTTCCTGAGACCTGCCTGCGTTTCCTTATTAAGACTCTCCGGGTAGCTGAGGCCAATTTCGCCGCTTGGGCTATAATTACACCCCTGTAGAATACAAACCGAAAAGGACACTCGATATCTAGTTGCGATAAATTGAACGTGATTTGTTACTAATATTTTTTATCAATGGAGGGTAATCTCCGTGCAGCTTATGAGCTCACAGTCTTAGGCCCCATTAACACCAACAAAACATGTTCAATTAAACCAGGTTTAACAAAATGAAAATTGGCAACAGAAAGCTGGACCATTGGCGTTGACATAGGATTCAAGTAAACTTTAACTTATGCTTTCATTTATGCTAAATCCGTAGTCGACAAACATCCCAAAGCAGTTTTTATGAAAGAAACAATTTAAAACTGTGTTGGACTTAACAGCTTTTAAACGTGTTTAAGCCTTGGTGTGAATGGGGCATTAGACATTGAAAATAGGCCCGACAACAAAAAGATGTTTTGATGTGTAAAACCTACTGTGTAACCTACTGTGACTATCTTGGATGTATTTTATGTGTTACTAAAAACTTACTTACTAAATATCGCTCGACGCTGTATGTGTTTACGAGTTCTGCTCTATGCGGGCTTGTTAAGATACAAACAACGAGTACAAATAATATACAGGAATATGAAGCACCAAAACATTTACCAAGATATTTGCTATTCAAATTAACCTTTTCTGATAAGTAACAAAGAAGACTTCGAGGAAAAATCGAAACAGCACGAACGTACGCATTAGCAAAGCGGTTCTTCACTAAACAATTTACATAAATTACTCGAACGACGTAGAAAAATTAAATAGATCTCGCAATGGTGTAGCAGTTGCTGTGTAAGCGATCATTTTGTTGATTTAATACGCTTTAAATAGCGAGGTTTATACTTCCCCGTGTCTTGTAGTTGTAGACATATATTTGGGTTGGGTTCTGTTATTGAGCATAGGCCGTCTGTGATTATTTAAGCAGTACTAACGTACTTGTGAAATGTTCGCGGCTAGTCTGACGAGGCGTTTCGTGTCAGCCAAGAGAGACGAATTTATATGCAAACTCGTTGAGCCATCACGCCCAAACGAGTTTGTCTATAAATTCTGGAGGTCTCTCTGAACAGTCTCTTGGCCGAGACGAAACGCCGGGTCAGACTAGCCACGAACATTTAACAAGTATTTGACAATTTTTCAATCCTATATTGTACTAATGTACTTATCAATTGAAATCCCGGCACCCTGCCCTCCCAACAACGGGACAAGGTCGGGAAATGTGGTGGGTTTGATCATATTTGATAGCATAGCTTGCCCATAATTAAGGTTGAGGGATTTCTCAACGTAGTAAACGAGCGAGGAAAGACCAACTGGTCAGACGATGGTAGGATAATAAACTTGGCCATAGCAACTCTTCTCAGCAAAGAAGCAGTCCACATGTGGGTGGATTACGTTTTCTACTCGGCAGAACATCGGCGAGCTGGTGCAAAGAAAGCTGTCAAATCGAGGGCCAACAAAAACAAGGTAAATTAGCTGGTGTGATTTAAGGTTTGGCATGCAATCGACTAATGCAATCAATTATGTTCACTTTATTTTCTTGAACACTGCTACAGTTGTACAAAGTATAAACGTTTGTTATGTTTTTGTTCTTTCCAGCACAGCAAAATCTCTACTGCTTCAGCTTCTGCTAAAAACTAGATGAACGAAGTCACGCAGTGATTGTATGTGACAACCCAGGACGCAAATTTGAGTCACTTCGAATGTATTAGTCTTGAAGAGGCAGAATTTGTTAGGAAGTGGTTCTGCCCTTCCTGCACTACTTACGTTTTTGATTGACATGCTATATAATTTATACTTCTTGTTCCGGTATCATAGTTTTGATCTTGTTGAAAAAAAGAAATGTAATAAAGTTGTAACTCGCACTACATGTAAATGAAGTCAGTAGTTTTAGTAGAAGCCTGCCACCTTAGTTAAAAGGTTTTTAATTTTTAAATATGACATACACCATTAAGAGTTCTCTTTCTGGGTGGAAGGGGAGGGGGGGGGGCACCAGTTAACATGCCCTACTGGGGTGTGGATTTATCAACATTTGTAATGATGCTAAGTCAAATTCCCACCTTGTCCCGGATGGGGGATTTCAATTGATAGGTGCGTAACTGACTTGGATAAGAAAAGGACAACATACACATATGCACACTTCACAGCGGCCGACAGGGTTTCCACCATCTGAAGAACTTACATCACAGCCAAAGAGAAAAAAAAAAACTTGTAGCAATGTGGTCATTAAGAGGTCACGTTCACCCATGTTTTGTTGGTAAAGCCGATCTGGAAACCAGTCACCCGTCTCATTTTATACAACATGGTCGCTGAAACGGATTGAAAATCGTCGGCTTTTAAATATGGTGACCGATTACAGAGAAATATAAGGCGATGTGAAATAATCTTATCAATAAAGAGAGTTGTAATAGTCAATCAATCAAGCGGATGTTTCCTCCTCTTGGATTTAGATTTGACCAACTCTTCTTTGCACAGACAAGGAAAAATTGGGTTTGAAATAAATGTTAAAATACTTCCTGAAGCCTTCAAACTACAGCACTTTTTACCTTCCTATAATACTTTCATTTTATGACATCTGCTTGGACCATACTCAGTTGGTTTTCCAAATACACAGTGAGAAAATTGTTGTGGCGTCATCGCAAACTCTTGGCTACTGATACAAATTATTCCTTGGAAATGGTCATTGTTCCAAGTTCAGGCAAAGATCAGTAATTATTTGGCTCAGAACAGTTAAGAAATTCTTCCAATGTGGTCTGCTTGTATCGAAAATGTTGTCAACATTTTGCAGCTTTCACACTCCAAAAACGTCGCCATTTTTTAATTTTGAAAATCTGGCCTTAAGTAACCGGAACCTCGTCTCCAGGGTCTTCGCGATAAACGAAGACGCTGACAAAAGCTGCACTGCAAAATACTCCACGAAACGTGTAGTATTTTGTGACGAAAACTACTTGATTTTTGCTAGGGTACAATTTTTTTTTCCGGGATAAGAAATGGTACACAGCCACCCGCTGTTTGGGAGTTTTTCAATGTTATTTTCATCGGTTTGTATTAGTTCTTTCACAGATTTGTAACGCCCCAAATTAGCATTGTTACGTTGAATAAATCGATAGTTCAATGGGTGGTTTGATTATTGATGTAGGATTCATATAAATATATATTTTTTTCCCTTTAAATTTTTTTTTCACAGACTAAAGCAGAGTTTGTCAATGACGTTAACGATTTCGAAAACAACTATCAGATGGACCTAGACAGTCTACCTGAGAAAATGGGCACGGCAAAAAACGAACAACCTTGACCCACCACCAGGCCCTGAAGGTTGTAAATATGTAATCAGGTGAGATTAGTAAGCATTCACTGTCTGGAAGTCTTTCGCAAGTCATTGAATTCCATTGGCTCATTACGATCATCATTGGGGACTTTACGCAAACAGGAAGGCAACGAAAACGTTAATAAATACGTGCATAAAAAATTGATACATTTCGTCCGGCCAAACAACAACGTGAAATGCCCAAATTCAAGGTTTTGTGGAGAGCGTGAGCACATGACAGTAAATTTTCATTCTCTGTGCTAACTTGAAGACCGTTCCCACCTGTTCTGTTACTGGATAGTTCGGCCACATTGTAGAAGTTGTACGAATTGGAATAAGCGTGCAAAGTAGTACAAGTAACACGAACTTTTCAAGTGACGTTTTCGTTGGCGTTGTCGTCGTGGTTGCGTAAAGTCCCCATTACGGCGACTACGCAGACGACAATAAACAATAGGTTTAGTGAGGAAAAACAGTTGCCTTGCAATTGCGTTTCAAACGTTGGTGCATTTCTTTGCCGTCCTCTGCAAACAGCAACCTGGAATGACCAAATTCAAGGTTTCGAGGAGGACGTGCGCACACGACTGGAGGTGAATTTTTCATTATCTTCCTTAACTCAAACGCCACGCCTCCCAATTTGGTTCCTGGGTTGTTCGCTGTTTTTGAGTTAAAATAATACACAAATAAATGAAAATGAAGTTATATTTTCAACTGACGTTTTCGTTGACGTTATCGTTGCTTACGTTACCAAATATCTTCCAACACCACCGACATGACCACCTTCACCACCTTTATGATGATGATAATGATGATGATGATGATGATGATGATGATGATGATGATGATGATGATGATGATGATGATAACAGTTTTTAGGGAGAGTAGCACCGAGGTAATTTGAGGTTAACTGAGATTGCCTTTAAAAGCTGAATTGGAATTTGGAAGTGTAATGACTTTTGTGGAGGGAGGTAAACCGAAGAACCCGAAAAAACAGCCATCGCAGCAGGGATGAAAGCCAACCACAATACTCGACCCACATATGGCGTCGTCGTCATTATCATAATCATCATCATTACTATCATCATTATCATCATTATCTCATCATCAACACATCTTCTATACATTAAAAAAAAAAAAAACCCGGAATACCCAAGGACAATTTGAACAATAACTGTAATTGGCTCTCTCCTTCTTGATAATCAATATAATTTTTAGGGACAAGGGCTAACTTACAAAATAATTTTTAGGGATAAGGTTAGCTACTTTAATTATTCTAGGGATGAGAAACAACACTTTTAGGGATAGTTAAAAGCTTGGTGATTTGAGAAATTTTGGGAATAAAAGATAATAGTCCTCAAATTTATAACGATAATCCAATACTCCGTTCCAGATCCTTACGTTCTTTTCAATATAAACTCCTTTCTTTAATATATATTGCATAAAATCTTTACTACTACAACAGTGATATTTAACATAGTCTTATAACGCCTGTACACTGATAGTATAGTAATAGTATCTTTTCACTTCTTTACAAAGCAAGCAAGCAAAACGTGATAATCAAGACATCACTATCACCACAACATGTACTACAACCACCACTACGACCACCGCCATTACCATCATCATTATTATATCATCATCATCATCATCATCATCATCATCATCATCATCATCATCATCAATGTCGCCATCATCATTTTTAACATTGCCATATTTCGTTTCTCGATAATGCATTCATTCTGGAAAAATAGAACGTATCTTTAATCTTTGAGTGGTTCAGTAATTACCTAATAATTAATCTGAACTTTGTTTCTTTGTCATTTCAGAAAGAAAGACAAAAGAAGAGAGATTGAAGTTAAAATAACGTCTATAAAGTTTATGTTTCTTACAATATTTTCGTTTTAGCGTGAAAGCAACATGCCTTTGGTTGAACTTAAATGGAAGTCAAAATTACTGTAAAAATAACGTATTTCGTGGGACAAACTGTTTTAGCCTGAAAATTGTTACTTTTTTCTGTAGCTAAATTATGTGTATGAAACAGACGCTCTGCAAAAGTTTTTTTTTTTTTTTCAATAAATGACTTAAAACTTAACCAATTTGTCCCACGGTAATGCTATGATCTAAGCTTAGTGCCGTCTCACTGAGTCATTCTATTTCCCCCTGTAACCAAATTCAAGTTGTTCTCTATGGAAGTGAGTTGAATGCCTGGCAATCAGTGCGACCAACATGGGATGGCAGTACATCAAAGATCCTCTCTTGGATTAACCAAATATCTTAAGAAATCTCTCAAGAAGCTTAGCCTTGAGCTTAATACCTTAGTTTAAGGTATATATTAGTGTTAGGCCGCGTTGGATTATAGTAGGCAGGTTTGTTGGAGATGTTTGGGATTTTATGGTTGATTTTTCGTTAGCTTAGGCATATTTAATTAAAGGCAATAGCTATGAAACCTGACAAACTTCTTTGTTGTATGTTTTTGTTTGCTTTTTTGCCCTTGACCCTGCACAAACAACAATAAAATTTGGAATGTGTTGGAGCAACTGACCAATCGAAACGTTCTTTTTAAGATATTCAATTGTGGTGTGAACGTTAAACCAAAGGATTGAGTCAGGGTCGCGGCCCTTCCAACATAAATTGCAGCACCATTGTTTTCATGGCAAGGTTTCATAACCAGTCCCTCAATTTACTATGGCTTAGGTTAACAGTACGGAAAGCAGAGATACTGTTCTACTTTTCCTCTCGTTAGACGGGGAATCCATTTAATCACGTCTTGAAATATAACATTGCGTCGCAAGATGAAGGTACCACCCGTAAAAGAACCTTTAGTATTAAATAGAGATCTTTAGACTCTAGTACGAGTACGACTAAGACATTTAAGTTCAAGTCTTTTAGCGAATTAATAAGAAGAGATATATTACAGCAAAGTTAATTTCACTCTTTGTGAGCGGCGAACTTGACGAAGTTGTTTTGAATGATGATAGGTCGTAATTCCAAAAAGACGAGATCACCTTCTTTTCGTGGACTTGTTTTCGTCACTACGCCGTTCACACAATAACTCGTAGTACAATGATCGTCCGCCGCGCTCCTCGTTATTTCATTCTCTCCAGTCTCTTTTTTGTCTCCACTCGAACCCGAAAGAGGCCTGTGCGGAGGAGAGAGGTCTTACTTAAGATCAGTCGTTTGGGTTACCTATAAATTTCAGATTTTACAAATTATACGAAAGACGGTCACTGAAGGTCTATTGTTCAAAAAAAAAAAACCAACAAATACCAGCAACAACAACTCGATACCATAATTTTCTTTAAGTTCTCTGGCAGAATGGTTCAAGTCATTCATTATAGCTTTAGGCATGCGTCCTCTAAATAACAGAGCTTAATCCCGTTGATAATTCAGCTGACGTCAATCTCTTCCCCAGAGCCCGAAACTCATCGCTCTTGCTACGGACCAATAGGAACACATCTTCTTAGAACAAGATATCAGCTCACGCATCCGTCCTCGCTAGAAAGTATGTAGAATGTAGTTTACGCCCACTGAAAGTTGAAGTCTTTTTTAATCCTCCTTAACCCTTTTGCACGAGGGCTCAGGTGATGGGTTTTTTTTTTTTTTGAGGGGGGGGGGGGGAGGGGGCGGGAAGACATTATGAAATTCTACTCCGTCGTAGGAAGACAAAGTGTGGGAGTGAAAATGTCCAAGTACTATCTTTTCCATCCGTTTTGCTTTATATTTATTTATTTACTTTAATTTTTCGTCTTGCTTAGCTTTTTACATTGCTTCCCAACGTGAAAGCGCCGGTATCAGTTGCATGTCAGAGACGTCACCATTATGCTGTCTTTTCACAGGGGAAAAAATAGATGTATCTTACTGCACATACCAATTACCATAACTTTTTCATTTATACGCGATGGGTTAAAACAAGAGAGGATGAAGATCCTCTCTTGATTAAAAGCAATAGACTGTGCGGTCGTGTTAAATTAAAGCTTAGAGAAATACGATTTTATAAAGACTAAAGTAATGATAATACTATATACTGACAACACTAATAGTACTACTAACACTAATACTAATGGTACTACATAGTCTAGTAAACGATAAAAGTAGACGATAAAAAATGTCTTCTCTGCCTCCAAAAATTCAAGGGGATTCAACTTTAAAGTCAATGGTTTTCAATGTGTGCGTTTTTCGAAGTATGCTTACGTCAGCTCTCCTGTGCTGTTGTAACATTTTGATAATATGGCATCACAGAGTTGCAAACAATGGATCCTCTATGTGCAACTGAATTTTTCATGTAGTAGATGAAGCGTGACACAAGAAGTTTGAGTTTTAATTCTGTATTTGCGAGATTGCATCTGATAATCTGAACACTGCACTCCCCCCCGCCCCCCTCCTGCCTTTCCTCCTTCCAGCTAAAAAGTATTTTAAAATAAAATAACTATAATTCTTTTAATTGGTTGCAGTGCATCGATTTAGTAAAGCTATACAGCTCGGAAAAATAGAACTGCAGTAAACGTAATGAAACATTTTCAACGGGAATAATCCGAATAAAGCTCGAGTTAAAACCTATGGCACGCTCTTTTTTGCATGAACCATAAGGACATGGAACCTAATGCCTAGCAATGTGCTGATGGTCCCAGCTCTACAGGCGTTCACGACGGCCACCCTTCCTGCAGTTGCACTCGTACAGGCTCTTGGCCACCTATGCAGACTATAAGACCTGTTCTTCCTGCGTATACCTGAATTAGCTTAAGCTATCTAGGTTTAGTACTTCAAGACTTTAAGACTTTAATAAAGGGGAAGTGTCCTGGTGTTTTTGACCTCTTTTCTTAAAATTGGTGAAATAAGACCTTAACTTAGCTGCAAAATAATTCTAGATTAACGCGAGGAGATCGAGAAATCAACTCAATTCTTGAAAGGGACATCTCTTCATGTGTTCTAGCGCATTTTGGAAACAAAAATGCGAGAACTTGAAAAAAGTAATTAGCCTAACATATTTCAAGTCTTACTCCAATCCGACCTACTCTGCCACTGTCCAGAGGCACTAATCGACAGTTTTATTGCGCTGGGGTGATAATTTATGACAAAACTAGCCAATTTTTTTTCTTGTTTCTGTTGACAGACAAACGTTTTAGGGTTTTCAAATGAAATCAAATTGAAATTGTCTTGAACACTGTTTTCACAAGCAGGACTCTACGTGACTGTTGGCTATAAACTTGACTCTTTGTTGCTGCTGGGTACAGACGTAATTAAAATTGACAAGGAAAGTGCGGAAACATGTGTCCCAGTTTTCATTTAAGCGAGTGTAAATGACTTCCTTAATTAAACGATTCCGATGTGGAGAAAATGCGTATTTTTTTATCTTAATTTCTTACTTCTATTCACTTGCAAATTTTACAAAAGTGAATTGACACGTACCTTTCATTAAGCGGCGTCGCTTTTAAAATGGTAAGAGACCTTTCAAAAAGAAAACCCACAAACACAAAAACACAAGGGAAACGAAAACCAAAGAAAGGTAAAGCGAACGAATTTTTTGGAAAACAATATACTATTAAAAGGAAACACTTTTGCAGCGCATACTCGCAGTATCGAACAAGATAGCAACATTTTTTTAAGTTTTTTTCGCTGTACATTTCAGGCTTTAGCTAGACGCCATCTCTTCTGGGATGGTGAATCTGACAAATTTTAGCCTGCGAGAGAGAGCTTGCTCGCAGGCTAGACAAATTTCTGAATAGAGAAAGACACCACAACAGGCAATGATACAATTCACATAATGAATTCGTACTAAGGGAGTGTTTGTAAGGGGTTCCACTTAGTTTCATCATGTCTAAACCCTCTTACTGCAAAATACAAACGAGTATGACTTTAACTTTTGAATCTTCGGCTTATTCCCCCAGTGTATTATTGAAGATAGAGCGGTGTTTAACTGAATGTCGTAAAAGCAAAACCAAAGTAATTACTCTGACCAATCACAACGGATGTAAACAGCACAATAAACCAATCAGAATTCGGAGAAAATACTTGTACCCCGCGTCAAGCGCGGGAAAACGCCTGCGAGGAACTGGGACACGATTGGTTTTGGTTTGGCCTCATTGGGTGAGAAATTGGCGCGAGTTTTTCTAACCAATCGCTGAGAGTGTTAATGCAAAACCAAAGAAAACGCGAGTTTACTTTCGATACACAATTGAAAACCGCTCTAGGAGAATAAAAACAGACGGGTTAGCCTTCTTTTTCGATATTTATTTTCCTTTAAATACATGCAGAAATCCTTTACTTTATAAGAAAGCATTTAACTTTTTTTTAATATAATTTAAAAACTTACAAAGAACAATTGGAGACCATCAACAGCATAGATGTTATTTTTTTCCAGAGATTGACAACTCACAAAGGAAAGCCCTTTCGAAGATTATAATATATGATATTACCTATAAGGCATTATCCATTCACGCCTATTTTTTTAAATGTATGTTTATCAAGCTGATCATCAACAAGGATTATCTAGGAACCGTGGAACAGGATCAAAGAAATCGAATGTTGGCCTTGGCGGGTGTTCATGTTTACACTTTAAGTATATATTAGAATCAGATTTTTCAAGTTGTAACCCGACCCTCAAACTATTGCTTTAAGACCCATCGTGTCTAAATAAAAGTTATTGCATTGGGTGGTTTGGTTTGGTATCATGAGGGGGGGGGGGGGGGGGGGGGAGGGGTCAAGGAGTTCAGCACGAATGAAGATTCCAAGAATGGCTGCAATAAGCTTACACTTCGAAAACGTTTTTACTTTTTTAACAACAAGGTCTTAGCAACATTCAACAGACATTTAGTAGTCAATATGTGATGCGTCTTAAACGGGCTATTTAATCAACCAAACGAGAAGAGTTGAGCTAACAATTATCCCACGAAGGCGTTGATAAACAGCCAACGAGCAATGTAGCGCCTCGGCGATTACCTATGCCCGAGTGAAATGATTTCTTTGCAAGAAAGACCAAAGACTAAATTCTCGGGTATGGTATAATAACTGATATTTCACAGCCAGCATTACCCAGTGATCCATGTTCTGCTAATCGCTGATAAATAACGACAATGCCGCTTTCTCTTTGAACCTAAATGTTTTTTATTTCCTTCTATTTTTTTGTCAAATCTTCCAGTTATTCTTTTTCGATTGCTTTCATTAAGTTGTTCGTTAAAGCAATAGGTAAACACAACACAATTCGGCCAGGTTCTCTATAAATTTTAAGCTCTCTGCTTGTCGCAGACTATTCTCTCATAGAAAAGGGGTGTGAAACGGGGTATGTGAAAATAGCGTAACATTGTACCAGCCTGTTGTTCAGTAGTTGCAATGCTGTACTATAAAATGTAAAATGTATTGTTTTTGATTGTTGTGTTATCGAAATAAAAAAAAAAGAAAAAGAACAAAACAAAAAGAAGAAAAGAGAAAAGCACGATCTACTATAAACTTAACAATTTTAAAATGCAAAGAGATCATAACGAAGTCTCGGATGATGCTCAAAGAATAAACATTTCTTTAAATGACCGCTAGCAGTTTATTGGCGTGTCTACCAAGCCATCTAAAAGGACCTTGAGTTTCAGGAAATGTTAAGAACAGGTCAGCGCGTAGGCAGTTCAAATGTCTATGTTTTCTCAAAATATCCTTTTACTAGTCCGTTCACGCACGTTTTTCGGATTTCTCCTTTAGGCAATCGTTTAGTCATTTCAATGATAATAGGTATAACGAAGAAATTTTCAGAGAATATGAGTTATTTCCCTTGTAAGGTAATTGATCTTCTTTTTTAGTGCAAAATACTATTTCACGCTTCGGAAGTGCGATAGGCCCGTGCGAACAGGTGGAGAATCTGTGCCACCACCGCAAGAAATCCCACACTAACTGATTCATGCTGACATTTAGCGCTCTTATTACGTTCTTAAGCTTTGATTAATGCCGTCATTTAGCACATATATATGCTTCAATTGACAGCCATTCTGTTTAAATTTCAAAGCTATTCAGTTTGCCAGGCAAGGTCAATATTTCATCAGGGTTAAAAATTATGCGCTTAACAGTTCTGATTCTTCTATGCGCAGCGATGTGGAGACTGTGCTACAGTTCTCTTCAACCCGACGAAAACGGTGCGATCGGAAATGAAGACATACAAGTAGAAAAGAGGGGTAAACACAGAGACCCATGTTGGTATGGAAGATGTAGGAGAAGAAGGAGCCGAAAAGGCCTTGTAAAGAAGGTAAATTGAAAGAGTGTACTTCTGCAAAGAACGCTCTGTAAGTAACTTTATTTTGTGAAACCTGAAAGTGTTACCACTGAAAAGAGCTTTTCTTTACAATGCAGCACTGTATCTTGCGGGGGAAAATGTGATTGTAAAGATTAAAACTTCAAAGAAAAGCCATCCACTGGTATTTTTGGTTTTTTCTCTTTTCATTACTTAGCTTGCAATTTACAATTACAATTACGATTTATAAGCGCCAGAAACCCACAAGTCATAGGGCGCTTTAAAATGGTGATAAAAAATATTGAAAATATTTGAAAATGTTGAAATATTTTTCTGAACAAGGTGGTTTTAGCTTTGATTCTGAAGGCTGAATTTAAACTGAAATCTGTTAAATAATAGTTCCCTGTATTACTGGATTATTAACCTGCAAAAATAGAGACGACTGAAGCAGAAATCGACCAGAGGAAGGTTATTGTAAATGACCGTCAAACGATGCCAATATCAATATTTCTGACATGCTTTTCTTAAACGGCCAACAGCATTTTGGTTATATTAAGAAAAATATTTTTCAGATCTGTTTTCATCAATTGCTGAAAGCCAGTTTTAAGCTAAGAACTTTTCACATTGAAAAACTAAACTATTTCTCGTGAAATATACCAGATCGTATTTTGACGAGGTAGTTTGGAAGGTTTTTGAAGCCTGAATCCTCGTTAAAGCGCCGCTAGAGTCGGAAAAGGTTGAATTTGATTAAGTCATAAAACTGCCATTCGAGGTAATCTCAGATTTAATAAAAAGAAGTCTTTTCAGCTGGATAGTTTAATTAACAACGTTTAGCTTTCGAAAAAGAGGAAAATCAAGAACAAGAAGGACTGAAAAGAAGACATACAACAAACAACATTTTTTTACAACGTACGTCATAAGGCTCAGCTCACACTTTTACAAATTTTGCCATTGATGAGAAAACATATAGCACATGGCATTCTTTGCACCTAAAATAAATTAGAGAAAAAACACTTAAAAGCAACCCTGTCTTTCAGAAAGTTTTAGGTGATTTCAATTCGCTTGATTTGCCATTTAAAAGCTCATAAATTCCTTAATTATCCGATTTACCCTTTTTCTCCCTCAGAAAAGGCTTTACAATGCGTGCTAATTGCGGAAGAAGTTTTGAACTTCTCGTATTATAAATTAAATGGGCGACCTATAAAAAAGTCGTTAACTAATATATAAGTCAATCCCTTGCCTGATGTAAGCCACATGCAATATATTTATTTATTGCACCATTATTCACTGTCATTCCGACCAAAAACAATACTGAAGTTTGAAAGAATATTCCTCTCAATGCAAAACCGTCATGCTACCTTGATGTTGATGACACATGTGCAGCTAAAAATTGTAGACACTCTTGAAAGGTGTATAAAAACAAATAGAATTGCTCAAACGTTTACACTCACGCCGATTGAATCATATTGGTGCACATCGTTTTTGCGTTAGAAAACTACGTTTATCATATACACGGAGGAGGTTACACTAGATAATAGTACGGTCTCGAGTGGAAAAGCAAAAGTCCTCTCGACAGTCGTCATTGGTATGACACTATAGTTACTCTACATATAACCAAGATATTTGTTGTGAACCAGTTTCATATGAGAAAACCCTAAAAATCTCGAGGTTTAATTATAATTACGCTTTTTGTAGCTAGGGTATGGCATCACCTTCTTTTCGTTCAAAAATTAAAATAAAATGAAATAAAATAAACAAGGAAAATGATCAATTTTGAGGCCTGCGATGCTTGAGGGAAATTATCTTGATGTTTAAAAGGTCTTACGCATTTCAAATATTCATACGAATAAAAGGTTTTCTGGACAACCTGAACGTACCCGCCGGCATACTTGTTCGTTACGACTCGATTAGGAAATTCTTCAAGATTTATAACCATTTTAAAACGCACTCGGGGAGCCTAAACGTGGCCATTTTGTCATGCCCTGAACCTTAAGTTATGGCATTAGGTTATTTGAATACAGCTATAAATAATCTATTACGATCCAGTTGTCCTGCACCTTTTCTAAGCTAAATTTTCACTGGACCCTGATAATCTGCAGCCCCATTGTTTTTTTTTTCTTTTATGTCTAGAGCATTGTTTCGATGTTCAAGAGAACAAAAAAATTCTCCTAGGGAAGAAAATGGAGCTGCAGGTTATCAGAGTCCGGTGAGAATATGGCATAGAACAGGTGGAGGCGTGTTGGGTTGTGGAACTAAGTTTGCCTATCCGTACGTTTAGGTGTTGCGTTACACGTATTTGAGGTTTGCATGGATTGGTATTTCATACAAGGTCATAATAGCAAATATTTTCACAGTTTAAGAATACAAAAACAACCCTACACCGATGAAATAGCTCAAAAAATTCTACAAATATGTGAAAAGATGTTCATATTCTAAACTAATGACATTGGAGCTTGAGATTACACTTTAAAAATTACGCAATTCATATCCGCTAGTTGAAGGTGATGCAGAAATAGTTTTACCCTATCTAGAGCGGCCTCGTTTGGTCCTTTGGGGTCGGAGGCTAGGATGGGAGGGATTCCACACAATTCCAAGAGTATTGAAGCTATGACAATGAAACTTAGAGGTTAGATAGTACATCCATGGCGTGTTTCCTTCGAGGTCAACAATGTGCAGTGATGACGTCACATAACGTGGCAATTATGTCATTATTTCTAGACGGCGTCCATCTTGGATCTTCCATCTTGAATTTCATGATTTCTTCAAAAAATTCGAAAAGCCCTAAAAGTTAACAATTAAGTTATAATTAACAATTAAATTATGAGCTCGGGATTTCTTTCGCGTGATAGCTGATGAGGGTGCAGCCCGAATCAGCTAACACGCGATAGAAATCGAGAGCGAATAATCTAATTGTTTTAGTATAAATCTTCTAGTTGTTAAAAACTAAACAAGTAAATTATCTATTTCCTCATCGCAGACAGATACTTCGAAAACGCGACGAAGCGGCCGCCATTTTGTCGAAAACCGCTACTCACTATCTATCACAGAATAGATAGCGAGTAGCGTAGCAAGTCAGAAAACGCATTCGTGATAGAACAATAGTAGATTTATACTAAAAACAAATAGAAAAACACTAAAATCATGAGCACTGGCCTGCCACACAAAATCGTTCCCAAATAAATGACAAGAGACGTTTGACGGTGCTTGCCTACTTATTAAGGTGGCTCAATAGGGTTACCAGTGATACTTTGACGCGCGCTGCTGTTCTACATTGAAAGTAGGTTTTTCGTTTCTCTCTATGCCAATTCTCTCAAGCATGCGTGAACTTTAAAACAAGGGACCTGTTTCCCACTCCTCCTCCCCCCTCCCCCCCCCCCCCCCCCCCCACACACACACACACACACACGTCCTCCCTGGTCTAGATAGGCATCCAAAGGGGAATTTGCATATATGGACTTGGAAATATTTGGGATCGAGACACTTCCCTATATTTACCCTCTTAAGGTTACAATAAGGTGTATACTGATGGTAATGCTGCCTTTGTTGTTCACAGGGGATTCAGTATCAAAGGGAACAAATGCAAGGCATGGACACACAACAAACAGGTCACGACAAAGCGTTTTTCTACGAGGATGTTGACGAAGAGCTCTGAAAATCAATTTTCCCAGCTTAAAAGTTGTGAAAGAAGAGTGTAAAATAAAATTACGGAGTGTCATCGGATGAAACTTATTATACCGTATCGTTCATTTTTTTTAGTTAATTCACAGAAACTAGGATATGGTAGAAAGTTAACAATAAACACTAAACTCCTGTCCAGAAAAAACTGTGAATCAGGTTTTTCCGTGAACCGTACTCATTCATGTCCAGTAGAAAAAAGTCGCTGTGTATGACACCTGTATTTTGTGAAGTAAATTTACGTTGCAACAGCCCGTTTTATAACGTGTAAACATCCGCTGCTGTTCATTTATTTGTTTCGTTTTTGTTTGTTGTTTTTTCTATTGAAAAACAAAAAGCAAAACGGGAACACTCCGTAACGAGAAGTTCGACTGTATGAATATTTTTGTATTAGTCATCCAGAGTTAATCAGAATAAGTTTGTAACTGGAAACTTAAAAGTTCTTTAGGACGTCTCGGATGCCGATTTGCCCTCAACTATTGTGATTTGCTATTAAGATTCAAAACAGTGGTCCCTAAATGAGTTGCTAATTGTGCCCGGAAGAACTCCAGGTACAACAGCTAAGTTTGGTGGCTTTATGTCCAGTCCCGTATATAAAAAACTGTGTTTAATGTCCAGTTTCCCTTCCACCATGATAATAGGGTGCTTAAGCAACAACAGCATCTCAAAACAATAGGTTAAATAAGCAAAAACAATCCCTCTGCACGTGCGTTTTGAATTTTTGCACATTTCTTTGCCGTCCTCTGAAAAAGCAACAACGTTTAAAGACCAAATTCGAGGTTTTGTGGAGAACGTGGGCACTCGACGGTGATATTTTTAATCTCTTCCTTAACTCGAACGTCGCGCCTGCCAATTTGGTTCCTGGGTAGTTTGCTGTTTTTGTGCAAGTTAGATGGGTTGAAATAATCGCGAAGTAGCACAAATAAAATGAAGTAATATTTTCAAGTAACGTTTTCGGTCATCGCCGTTGTCGTTGCTTAAGCTCTCTTGATGTTATGATGTACAAAATCTTGCTCGGTGGTATACCTGACTACCTGTCATCCAAATTTATTTCTCGTGATGATAGCACCGCTAATACGAGTTAAGAAACTAAGAATAAATTAGCCCTTCTAGAACCACGCACTGATTATTTTAAGAAAAGCTTTAGTTAAAGTGGAGCGGTATTATGAAATAGCTTACCTTTAGAACTATCTGTCTGCCTGCCTGACTGTCTGTCTGTATATCTGTCATTCTATCTATCTATCAATCAATCTATCTACATATCTATTACCCTCCACCCTACTCCAAATCGCCCTCCCCAGTACCTGACTTACCCCCGCAGGTTAAGATATTGGAGTTAATAGCAACGATTCTTGCCTGTTATATAAATCGACAAAAGCCAACAGATTTGTCACAAATTTACATTCTGCTCACTGCCATATTCAGTTACCACAATATTGCCAAAGCGTCGAGTGTATAAATAAGGCGCAAAATAATAAACAGCAGGTTTGGCTTGGATATAGCCAAATTTTATAAATTGTTTCTTTCTTACTGCCCCCGATTTTACACCTCAATGACTTTGTTTTAATCATGCTGTGAAGTGTGAAAGGAATCGGAAAGTGTATAAACAGTGCAAAGGACAGGTACCAGAACCTTGATTCAACATTAATTCCCCGCTTTTTTCTCGACCTCTTTCGCACAGTTCAAGGCAGGCGTTGTGCTAGTTTCGAGGCTAAAGTCATGACATATTCACCATGATTTTCTAAGTCTTGAACACAGTTGTTATTTCAGTTAGGGTCACTTTCAAGGCCACCACTGTATTTTTCATCATTAATATTAAACGCGTCCAACGGAGCTTAACGTTATTCTCACGGAATCGAAACTTAATTATATTTTAGATCCGGTCGACAGCTGATCAGCCGCAAGGGCAGCTTCGGAAATTCCACAAACATAGTAAACCTTCTTGGGTCTTTTTGGTGATATTCCGACGTCTTTGGAAGACATTTGACCCACACACCCACAGAGGTAGCTAAAAAAAACTTATAACTTGTTTCGATATCAGTTTTAATGGTAACTTTTAGATATTTAAAAACGTATCTTTTCACTTGGCCTCGTGAGAAGGAAAAACTTAATTTCTGTAAGCGGAAAGTTTTAAGTGTTTCGTTCACGGGCGCTCCCTGTCGCCGTTAAGTCGATTCACAATTTCGATGAGGCTAAAATGCAAGTTATTAGTTTATCTTAGTTTTTATGGTTAATTTAATACAATTTTTACAATTCAATAGCGCATTTTTTAACGTTGTTTCACCAGAGCAAATTCCGAGCGATGACCTTATTTGACAGAATTCAAGAAAGCGCATTCGAATAGCTTCATTGATAAAAATTGAACAGCTTGTCAGTTACGCGATCCACTATTAACTGAATTTGGCTGCATTTGTAGGGGTACAGGTTTCAATTTGTTTATTTAACGACATCACAAATGGTTTTTGACACTATCATTTCACTAATAATTGTTCAAGACGATATGATTCACAGTTCATCTCCATATCCAATGCGTTAGCGATTGCATGTCTTAAAATTAAGGAAGCTGTTTGAGGGTTTTTCATTGTTGTAGTGTTTGTGAAAAGATGAAAGGTTACAGAAAATTCTATCTGATCGTGTGGGTAAACTATAAACATTTTTGTAACTCTTTTGTTCGTCAGTACTTTAAGGCTAGTTCTGACATCATAGCGGTTTCCTTTGCGACAGTTCAGCTCCACAGAAAGGGCCCCGAAATTTCAGTGTTTTTTTTTTTTTTTTCAATGAATTCAATAACTAAGTCGGTGATCTACCGTTTTAATTCTTTTTTGAAAATCCCCCTAATAGTCCAGTCATTTTATGAAGAAAATTCGCTCAACCTGCCACTAATTGCAACAGAAGGCATTTCAACGGTTTTAGACTCAGAAATGTATCCTTAATAACATACCAAAAGTCCCAAAAAATCCCATTAGGGGAAGTTACCAAAAAACGGGATTTATTACGAAGTTCTGAGAACCGTTTTACGACGGCATGGGAACGAGGCTGCCTTACGCTTTTTTTTTATAACGCGCGTGTAAAGATCTTAAAGTTAATAAAATGCAATGAAATTTCGTGTTTAAATGTTCAATTTAATGTGTTCCTAATACTTTAAGTAACAGAAGACATTGTTTTGGTGAAAAAAAAAACTGCTCTAGCGAAACGCTTAATATGTTGGTGAAACTTTTAAGTCTGGTTTTTTGGGTAGAGTGTTGTTTTGTTTTGTTTTTGTTTTCAAGTTTACACTTGTCGAACTGATTTTGTCTAGGTTAAAAAAATAACAATTTAATTTAAATATGTTGTACATTATTGTGGGAAAATAAAACGTTGCGGGTTCACTAGAAGTCGGTCTTGCAGGAGCTGGCGCCTTCGCTGTTACACATGTACATTTCACTCCGGAATGTTTGTGCTTGCCTTGCACGTTTGTAATATTTCTGTCGAGCAAAATGGCTAGAAGACGTGATTCTGCAATGTTCAGTTCTGGTAAGACACACTCAAGAGTACCCACAATATTCTTTAGTTCTGATAACAGTAAATTGAATTAAATTCACTTTTCGATCAATCCTTCTTCACACTAAACATGTGTCTTCGGAAAGAGTCGACCTGCATGAATAAATAAAACATACACAAACACCGAGATCATTACAAAAGATACAGACACGTAAATCCTGTTAATTGCGATTCTTTAGAAAAAGACATTGCACACCTTGCGGAATATTTTCAATCAGATTTCTGATATTTACACAACGGAAAAACATGCAAGTACACATCAAGTGACCAGTGTACGCGATTCCGATGTCAAATATTCTTACAAAGCATTTCGTAAAAACAAAGTAATTTGATAAACATTTCTCAATTAAAAACTTTAGATGTCAAAGCCATCAGTTAACTACAACAAGTTAGGGGCTGCAGCTGTGCTGAAAAGCGCCCAGTCACGTTTTATTTTCCCGTACAGTTTGTGGTCAGTAATAATTTTTCCCGCGAAACTCCCAACCGGATTGAAGTCCGCGGGAAATTGCATACAGACAAATCTATAGAAAAATTAGAAAGAAGCAGTACTACTTCTTGCATAATCATGTCGTTAAACCTGCGCTAGCTAAATTTTCTGCCCCCAAAAATAAATTTCTGATTTTTTTTGTTTGTTTTGTGTTTTTGTTTTTTTTTTTCACGAAAATTTTTCGAAAAACATAATATTTTCTAGCATATTTCATTGAACAAAAATTGCATCCAAAACCGCGACAAGGTCTATTAAGTATGCTTGGTACATTCTAAGTTGCATCCTAATTATTTTTTAGACCATCAAGAATCCTAAAATGGATGGCGAAATCACTTGCGCAATTTGCCAAAAATCACTTGATAACGTAAAGGACGTCGTAACTCTTTGTGAGAAGGGAAGGGAGGGTATTAACCGGGCAAGCATAGAGCGCAATGACATCATTCAACCTGCTCCGGTCAAAAGGTACACTAAACATACCGCCGCACATACTGCCACTCAACTAACATCACCAGAGCTAAGAAACAGGAGAGTGCCATTTCACAATTATCAAGTAGCCGCCGTTCTTTTGATCGCAAGACTGAAAAGTCTTTTAACTTTAGAACTGACTGTTTATTCTTTGAAACGAAAGTTGATTTCGAGGAACCTGAAAAGAGAAGACAAGGGGGTGGGTTCAGTGTTCAGGGTGACAACCCTCGAAACTAAAGATACTGTGTAACAGACCTGTTCCGAAAAGAAAGATGAGTGGGCAGAAGTGGTACATGTTCATAATTTGCCAGCGGCCGATGCCATTTATCATCAGGCGTGCAGTGTGAACTTCAGGACCAAAAAGCAAATCCCACTGCTATTTGCCTCAGAACATCCTGGTCTTAAGAAAAGAAAAACTGGACGAATTTTACGAAAACCCGTCAAATCAGGTGCGTACCCATGGGAGGGTTCCAGGGGACCGAAACCCCCTAAACGAAACCAGCTTTTGCGCGCAGGTATAGAAAAGGAGGCTGCCGATACAAAGAAAACAACGCTTTTGAGTCTACGCGATGGGTCGAAAGGCATGAAGCATACGAGGCATTATTTGACATGTTACCTTCTATCGTCAAGACACTTGAGGCCATCTCCCATGAACGACTGTTCCAAATCCAGTACAGCAACACTACATGGAACTGGAATAGTGAAAGTCGAAATGAAGCGTGTTCGCTTTTAAATGCCGTATTGAGATTTCCCTTCCTCATCACTCAAGTTACTGCTATGAAGTACTTATCGTTCGTAAAGCCCCTGAGCATTAGGCTACACTGAGAAACACGACATTGATGTGTACGAGGCATACCGCCAAGTTGATGACCTCAAAGGCGACCTCAAGCTATCCTGAGAGCAGATTAACACCCAGTTTTAACAATGGCTTGAGACAGCTGCTACTCTTTGTGCAAGAAAAGTCGACATCGAACCCTTTATTCCAAGGCCGACAGGAGCATCGCAGTAACGTGGGACGTGGAGGCAACGACGCCCGAAGAGAATTTCAAGAGAGCTCTTGCAATTCCCTTGCTAGATCACTTAGCTTCCCAGAAGGACTACTATCTCGATCAGCTCAAAGATGCACTTCAGTTTTATTGCCTCAGGTCACCGACTTTGAACTCCTCCGTTGCGCCGAAAATAGCTGCAATCTTCACTACACAACGCGGTTAAAACCCTGGCCCCAGTTGTTCAAAGGCCGGATAACTTTATCCAGTGGATAAGTCACTATCCGACAGTTTCATTCTGTGCAAAGATTTCAGTATTTCCTCGTGCACAAGCAAATATGCACACTCTAACCACTGCTTAGTGGGGGAATGTACGAAAACCGTGCACAACATTTAACGTGAAGTATATTTTAGACGCTGAAGAGTGCCTTATCCAGCGGATAAAGTTATCCGGCCTTTGAACAACTGGGGCCTGGCTAAATGCGACCATGATTTCTATCCCAAGACTCACAAGTTGTAACGAATCCTCTGCACCCTAGTAACCTCTTCAGAATGCCAATCTTTTAGCCGATTGTAGGCTCACTTATAGGCAACTATGTATAGTGAACGAGAGTTTTCCCTTGCTGTCATAAACATCCACTATGACCACGCAGGGTGTTGACGTTGTTGTTGTCATTGAAATTTTGCCTAAAAACACCCGCAACGCGTGTTTCTCGCTGACCTTCTGTCTACTGATCGAGAAATAATAACAGAATCTTAAAAAAAAAAACTGTAAAAGAGCAAAACGTACTAGTTGACACGTCAAGAAATGCCTCTTCTAGTGACACGCGTATGCCTTCTGAACGGCTGTATAATTGAACTTCCTTGAGTGACTGATTTCCGACGAGTTAGAAATTAAAACGTGCGTACGTACGTGTGAAATTTTCCTTGATAGTATTGCGAAAGCCTATTTTATTTTTGTCAGACATATCTTGTTTATCAGTATCATTGAAAACCAGGGTACTGTTGGACGATAATGAAATGTTACAGGATGTCTTTAGTACAGACCTTTCTAAGCGAAAATTTGAAATACTGTATGGCTTTGAGCTTAATTTAGCTTATACACGTACTAGGTAAAGTTATCTACAAGGTGAAAGTTCGCAGAAGTATCTGAAGTAAAATTGATCAAATTTGGATGAATTGAGTGCATATCGGGAGATAAATAAGCAGAATAAAACCAACTTCTGGTTATTAGCCTCGTTTCCATGTTGCACCAAATCGGGAGTTGTTAGTCATTAAAATTTTGACATGTTCCCGTGCTTGGATCCTTTGGGACTTTTAGCATGTTCATCTAGATACCATTCCTTAATGATTGGCGAAGAGAAACCTTCTGTTGCAATTAGTGGCAGGTCCAGCCACAAAATGACTGGACTATAAATCTTTAACTCCTCCAGCAATGTGACTGAATACGTTATCCAGTAGACCAGTGACGTCAGAGAGACCCAGGGAATCAAACACCACTGAGGAAACTCAAACTTCCAACGACCCTAATTGGACCTTGAGGAGTTGAAATTAGATAGGTGAGGTCTCTCTGATGTAACTGGTGTGTTTTACACTACACATAAACCAAATTCTACTTGATAAATTTCTTCCAAATGTTTTTATTTGAAGTGGCTTCCTGAATTTTTGATACATGCAAAATATCAAGATAGCCCATTTAGATAGCTTATATTTATTTTTGAATGTCATTTCCTGTAACCAGACCAAAATTGTAGTATCAGCATTTTTAACCCAACATTCTGGAAAAAATTCCCCCTTACCGTGTTAATTGGTCGTTTATCCTTTTTAAAGCGTGAAACTAGAGGTAAGCTTGAAAGGGATGGCCTTGCAGTGGGTACCTCAAATGACTTAGCTTTCCACGATAATTAGTGCAACCTTAGGGTTGGAACATCCGACCAAGTTTATACGGTTTCAGCTATACCATGAAATTCCTTGGGTCCACGCTCACGGCCGAAATGAATACAGAACTAAAACAAAGAAAATAATGTAAAAAGTTATAAAAAAGTAATCCAAAAGTACGGCGTGGAAAATTCAGTTATTTGTAACTCAATTGTTGTCTGTGACTATTCACGCATAGAGGCAACAAGCCTCCCCCTAGCCTAGCCAATGCGTGACTCAAGGCGAGTTAGGCCATTTTCTAGGATCACAAGTGAGCTCATACATGCTGCTGGGCAGAGCTAAGATTAGCATTCTCGCATGATTTGTAACCTGTTTCTTTTTTTCTGCTAGGAATCTTCAGATATGCTGAGATACCCGACTGCCATCATTGCCTTACTTCATATCTGCTTTCCTGACGGAATTTCAGGTTTGTTAGTCAATCTAGAGTTTTGAATTCTTTTGACGGCATGTCAGTGGCAAGGTGACGATTTAACAGTAGATTACATTAAAATTTGATTATTATGCATCAGTCAATTCCAGCAGTGCCCATCCCCCCCCCCCCCGGGCAACCCCGGGGCATTTGCTCACGTTGTAAGTCCCGGCGGTGGGGCATTCGTAATTTTATCGCGGCCCGGGGGCTGGGCATTTGCTTACCCCGGGGCGACCCCCAGGCATTTGACACACGTGTTTTCGAAAGTGCCATGGAGGAATTGTTGAAGATTGGCTAGTCCGTCAGGGACTAGACAAACTTGTGGATGTTTTTAAAGGCATGTTTTCTCAATTTTAGATATTTCATTACTTGTAAGCATATAAATCTAAAAAGCATCAACTTGAACTATATTTTGTTTACCACATATCGAGAGATCGGAAACAATCAACGTGGACACGACTACAGCTGTATTTCGCATTCGAAACCAGCCAAGCATTTTTTAAATTCACGAAAGTCAACCTGGAGTGCACTACAGTTAAGGTTTGCGAATGATGCGATCTTCAAGACAGATCTTGCGAGCTTAAAATGCAATGCATATAAAACCCCGCATAAAACGTAGCCTGCGAATACAGGCGCCTATCATCGCTCGCGGCTGGGGGCACGTCCGTCGCAATCCCAGCGCAGTTTATTAAATAATATTAAATTTTCCAAAAGCTCCCTAACATGTACTCTTGTCCTTGAAGTCCTAATACCGTTGCATTATTTTAAAATACTGAAAAGGGGAACGTTTTATTCACTGATTATAAAAAAACTGCAGTGGTATTGGAAGGCGACGATCCCGGGGGCGGGGCATTTGCCCTCTTCCTTCGTCCCCACCCCGGGGCATTTAGACAGCTTATGTTTCCCCGCCCCGAGGAATTTGCCCATTTTTTTTTTTAAATACTAATGCCCGGGGGTTAGCCCGGGGGGGGGGGGGGAAATGGCCCTGCTGGAATTGACTGATGCATTATTTTTTTTTAATCCAGCATTTTGCGGCAATTTCATTCCGTGACCATAACGACCTACCATCGTACCTAGTAACCATCAGTCGCCTGACAATGCTCTCAGTTTTCACGGGATTGTTATTCTTATCTTTTAAATTATTATTATTTTTATCAGTACTATTTTGTTTTGCGTTCTGCACTGAAGCTAATCTCGTACCCAGTCTCACCGCAGGTTTGGTTTGAGGACTGGCTTGGGGACTGTTTTGAACAGAATCATGCAAGTAACTTGTGTGAATACAGAAATGATAATATGAATATAATATGGGAACTAATTTCACTATTCCATCGTCGTAGGTGGCTACATAATAACTCTGGCCGTATTTTCCGGTCGTCCTGATCCTCAGTGGACGATACCTGTTAGTGACCCAAACTATGGGAAAATCAGTAAACTTCTGAGTCTTGCAAGAAGTAATGGCTTTGCTTATAAGCCAGATAACATGCCCGCTAGACTTGGTTACAAGGGATTCTTGATTCGAGAGGGGAACAAACAGGAATTGATCCTTGGTGGTAAAACAAGGCTTCTTCAACAAACATTGCTCGAGACTATGCCAATAGACTTGTTATTAGAAGGCAATATCCAGGAAATCAAGCAAGAGATAACTTCAGGCATAGTCAGAGTCAAGACAAATAGACAACCATCGATGTCCTCTTCATCGCCAAGTTCAAATCGTTGTGCAGCCTCTCATGTTTCTCAGAAGTGGTCTTTGAATCCTAAAGCGACAAGGTGCAACAACTGTTACAACTATGCCAATGGCAAAAGGACGGATACCTTTTCACAACCGGGTCAAGCATCTGGATACATAGTTAATAAGATGAATGGCCCTAATATAGAAGCCGCTGCAGTGAGCGATGGTTTGGTTGTTCGGAATCCCACAAGTAGGCCCAAGGAAGCAGTCAACTTTGGCACTTACGGAGCTCATCGTGTAGCGCTAGTTGTTGACCCAGGTTTGTAGTTTATAGTTATTTCATACCTACACCAATTCATTGTGACTGCCAATGTATCCTTTCCGGAGCCTCTTTTGTTCCAGCACTATTACCTCACCTTGTTATCTGTTCTCCCTTGGTGAGTTTTATCCTCACCATGTAGAACAATCGTGAATAAGGAATCCAACTAGTTTCTATTCAAGTGCCTTGGAGTCTAGAATCTAAAATGGTAATCCGTTAACCATATAACCGGAATCCGAATTCGATTCGGGAATTTTGGCAGTTGTCAGAATTCCTAATCGACAATGCGAAATACTGAGTCCAAGAGACGCTTGTATTTCCTTTCAAAAGCAATTCGTTTGTAGGTCGCCTCTTGTTACTCTCTCTGCAAGCCGAGCGTCCATCACCATATCAGCAAGCAATATAAATTTGGTCATTAACCGGCAGCTGAACCCTATCGAGCCGACGGAGGTGGAGGAGGGGCCACGTGGTTTTCTAAATATTTAACTTTTCTTTGTTCTACAGACGTGGGAGCTTCAATTTCTATCCATAGATCCAAATATCTTAGCTTATACATCCCAACCTATACATCAAATGAGCCGTATTTGTTCTGCTTACCTCTTTTCATCTTCTTTTTCTTCTTCTGCTTCTGCTTCGCCTTCGTCTTCTTCTTCAGCTTCAGCCTGCTTCTTTTCTTTCCACTTGAGTTTACCATTTCTTGAATACTTTTTTAAATGACCAAATAGTCTGATTAACAGGCTAATCTCAAAAGATGCCCTTAATTAATTGAGTTACTCAATTCTTTGTGATTTCCTAGGCTCCCCAAACAGGATGAGTGATTTCCACTGGTACCGTTTGGATAAGCTTGGGAATGTTAACATATGGTCTCACAAACCTGGTGAAGCAATCCCCACCGTCTGTGACAACGCGGGAAATGTTATCACTGATCCGAGGAAGACAGCTATGGGCCATTATAAATTTGTGTCGATTATGTATAGTGACAAGAAAAAAGTAAATATTCAAACTAATAATCCATGCATGTGAAGGAAGAATTTTCAGGCGGACACAAAATTGTCAAACTAGAAAGAACTTTACTTGTCCTAACTCTAAAATCTACTAGTCTTCGTCAGTTAATACTGTAAAAAAGCTAACAAAACAGCGAAGGTCCAAGACAGAGAAGTCGTGGCCAGGAAATTAAGGGAAAAGCAATGCAAAGAGGACATAGATAGAACTACCACAGTTAAAACTCTCTATATATCAAACACGAGGAAGAGTGTTTCATCAGAATAATCCAAACACTGAGAAGTAGGTTGAAAAAAGCCAGTATCTTAAGCTAATGGATAGCAATCGATTGACCTTTTTTTCGTGCAACAAATGTTTAGCTAATTATTGTCAACTACTGACAATCTCAGCTGAAATGTGCCAATAATGCAAGACTATTTCACGTGTTTCAGTTGTTACACCTTTACACCAACAAACTCATTAGAGAACCCTTAGAAAGAGATATAACTTGGAATAACTGTTATAACTACCATTCTCTTGAATAATTTTGTTTGGTTGTCGCACGGAATTTCCCTACCTAACAAATTCATTTTACTCCTCGCCAAACTCACTTAAAGTTAAGTGAGTATCCTTTTTCGTCAACTTGAAGCTCTAAATGCTTATGATTTGCTCAATCTCTGATACAGTGTAAAGCATTCGTTGCGGCCAAGTTAAAACTGAATACTTCTTGAAATGCTATAAAAATCAACCAGCTAACATTGCTTAACTACCACAACTAAAGCCCTCGTGATATTTTCTCATCATGCTGAGAAGAATAAATGGAAGGAAACAATGAAGAAAAGGAACAGAAAACTGGTACCTGCATTTGACTGATGTCTTCGCCTCGTTGCACTTCATAAAAATTTTCAAATTGAACTTATTATTTTTTGTTGTAGTGAATCTTCCGAAAGGAGGGTTTTGTTAGGTGTTGATGTTTTAGCTATCTTACCTGCTCATAAAAAAGGGTGTATCATTTCCGCCTACATTATTAAAAGACGGTCACGTATCTCTTCTGGAATCCGGCTCGAGTTTTCCTTTCTTATAATCAATAATAAATGCAACCGTTTGACCTGAACTGAAGAAGAAACTATTGATTTCCGTGAAAAACTGTCTTGCAGAAAGGATGGTGTTTCCCCTCAAGGTGAGCTGACTTCAGTACCGTCCTTTTAGAAGCTCTCTTTTCAATTTAAAGAGCCGGTTAGATTCTCGTTTTCGTTTTCGTTTATGCTTTGATTTCTATGTAAGAATCTATCTTGATATTTTGTTTATGATTGTACTTGACCTCTTCACACGGTCATTAATTCACTAGAAGAAAGTTGAAATAGACTCACGGAAGCTCTGTCAAGTTTTCAGGGGAAATAGAGATTATTTTATCTATTAAAAGTTCAAGGTAAGGTTATCGAGGGCTAAAGTGCTGCAATAGAATGAAAAGGGGGTCCTGGTTTAAGGGTGAATTGGATTCAAGCCATTGAGTTGAGATTTGCGTCTTGCCTGTATCAATTAGCACTTTCTAGTTATTGAGACGATATCATTCAAGTGCTTTGAAAGGAAATGTGTTAACACGGAGAAAGAAGAAAACCTGGTTTTGTTTCTTTGTCGATGAATGCATCTTTAATTAAAGTCACGTATAAAATCACAGATGAAATATAATGTAGCACTCATAGCCAATAATGGTTAACCTGCTTGACAAGCCTAAACTTGTAGCTATTTAGAAACGATTCTGCCACTCTAAATTTCAGTTGATGAAACAAGAGGAAAACATTCTCGAACAAAGAGACTAAAAGCAGATCATAAAAGATCGTAGATTATCCCGCATGGAAAAGTTTGAAACTGAACATGACTTCAATAGTCAACTGCATTTTGTTGTTCTGTTCCATTAAATTATGATGGGCCGCGAATACTTAAATTACCATATGGTTGGCAAGATAGTTTGTTCGGTTCTTCTACCAAAAGGCTGCTAGTTATGAATGCACCTTGGGAAGGGACTCGTAAGGCAATGTGCGGGAAAAAAACGTGACTGAGACTTGGTTCGCGCCATAGGCATTAATGGCCCGATTTATACTAGAGGCGGATAATTTGTCTGGACGAATTATCCGTCCGGTCGTTTAATCCGTCTAGTATAAATACGGGACGAACTATAAAACAGTATTAGTTCGTCTCATAGTTCGTCTCGTTTATACTTGGCGGATTATGCAAGTCGCGAGAAACTGGCGCGAGGAAAAGGAATGGGTACAAGTCAAATTGTCGAGTTGGGGCCATCTTTGTTCTCTGGCCTTTGTTGAGGTACTTCGTTTATGCGAACACATTTTTTATCCTACTGCTAAGAGACCGCTGGCTTTATGTAACGAGTTGTTGATTCTGGCATCTAAGTTCGTCTGTCCCTGCATTTATACACACAGACGGATCATAAGTCCTGACGGATTATCCACCTTAGTTCGTCTACCAAGACGAACAAAGCAGATAGTTCGTCTTGACGGATAATTCGTCTGTTGCCCGTTTTTATACAAGGACGGATTATCAGACGAACTAGAAAATTCTTGCCTAAGTTCGTCCAGACGGATTATCCGTCTTTAGTTTAAATCTGGCCAATATCTTACGTTCCACCAAGCCTAAACCCTATTCAACCTCCAGCAGACTTGCAACTTTACCCAAAATTTATCTAGGAACAATTTGTAAAACAATTGGTTGCTCGCGTGACTTGACGTTTCCATGGCAATATAATGTTGACAGCCTAAACCCAGGCTTAATAGAGTTAACCTCTTCACAAACACGTATCCAGATACCAATTTGATTAAGTACAGTCCATATTGCAATATGATATCAAGCAAACTGAACCAAAAGGCCATGTTCCTTAAAATATTTGCAATTACTAGTCCATTACGTTCTAACAAAACCCCCTTAGTGTTTGAGCAACGTTCAGTGTAACCTTATTCACTGACTTGGAGCTGTTGTTCCATAAACTGATTTGTTCAAGAGCCTCACAGATTCTCGCTTGAGGGCGTTTCATTGCACCGCTGCTTTTGACTTGTTGTCGAAAAGCTAAACATATCAGTCAACCAGCGACCTTGATGATTTTTTCCTTCGCATCATGCTGAGAACAATAAATCGAATTAACAATGAAGAAAGGAACAGAAAACTGGTACCTGAATTTTTATTGATTTTTTTTGCCCCTTTGTTCATCGTGAAATGAAAAGAAAATATTGCATTCAATTTTTTTTAAAAAATCTGTTTTCTGAGGAAAGAGTATTATCACAGAAAGTAGAGTTCCTTCAGGCCTTGCGCCCGCTCTTAAAAGAGGAAAACCTTAGTGTAAAATTTCCCCTTGGTGGTGATTTATTCAAAAGCAGGTGCAGGTATCTCTTCTAAAATTCGAGTCGATCGGCTCTCTTGTAATTATTAATAATAAATGTAAGCGTTTGACCTTAAGGTTAGCTCACGAAGAAACAATTTATTCTGATGAAAATTGCTTCCCAGTAAGATAGGTGTTTCCCAACAGGGTAAGATAACTTCATCGATGTCCTTTCAGAATCTCTCTTTTCTCTACATAGAGGTTACCTTTACCCTGTCCTCCTTTAGTTTTTTGTTTTGTTTTGTTTTCTAAGTAAGGATTCGACAAACCATTACTCGTTCTACTTAAGAAAACACACTCACAGAAGGGTAAATCGAGAGTTTTTTAGCTATCCATATTCTCACGTAATGTTATGGTTAAGGTTAATGTTAAGGTTAAAGGTAAAGGTATAACTGCGATAGAGCGAACAGGACCGATTCCTTCTTTTGGTTCAAATTTAAACACTTGAGTTGAAACTCACAGGTTTTCATCCAGTTAGGTTTGGTCTAAAGTGTATCATTTTAAAGAGAAAACGTAGTGAAATGGAAAAATGTCAATTGGATGTTTCTGACAGGACCAAATTGCAGCGAGTTAAAAGCTATTATACCGCAATGCGACCCGCAAATTTCAGTTGATATATATATGGCAAAAGAAAAACATGTAGGCACAAACTAAAACCAGACCGTAAAAGATTGGTGATTACCCCAAGTGGATACAATTAAAGCTGAATGTGGAAAGCAAGTAAACAGTTCAGTTCAGTTATTCAGTAGCCTACTGCTATTCCGTTCAGTTATTATTTGACGCCGAAAATTCAAATTACCATTAAACCCTCATGGACTGGCTGGAACGATATTTTGTTGGATAAATTCTGGTTATTATTTGTGCACCTTTGCAAGAAAGTCGTTTCGCACCGTGAGGCAGAAAATGTCCAACGGGACACAATGTGACTACGATAAGGTTCGTACTATATGCATTAAGATCTTGCTTACAAAGCCTTGACCTCTTCACCACCAGGTATCAAAATACTAAATTGATCTATTGAAGCTGGTATTATAGTATGCTATTGTACACATAAAACCATAAGGAATTGATGCTTAACATTGATATGCCTACCCCCATTGTCCATTGCCCTTAATTGCATAATATCTTGTACGAATTTATTGTTTGGATCTGTACAACTATTATGTTTGTAGTTATTTCATTTTGCATTGCCCATCTCCCAAAGCCACCTCCATCAGTATGTCTTCCCTCCCTCCCTCCAATTTAGCGTAATTTCGAACTTTCTCTCCTTAGAACAGGAATTTATATTCAGATATGGTGACCTACTTCATTGTCATAATTGCCTTGCTACAAATGTACCTTCTTGATGGAGTCTCAGGTTTGTTGATCTAGTTATGTAAAATTCTCTAACCCGTTGCCATGTTACGAAAATCTTCTTGTTCGTTCAATAGTTGTCTTCTGCACATGCGTGACTTTTCGTTTTATTTCTCGAAAGACGTAGAATAAGGAACTTGGTAGTCTTTGCAAAATGTAGGATGTATCTAATATTGTGTTCTATTAATTTCTTTTCAAGGGAGGCTGGCGTGGCCGAGTGGTCATAATGAAATTCCAGGGACTGGTCATTGGCTTAGCGACCATGGTATACGAGCCATTATACCATGCCCGAAAAATAGCGACCATTAAATTGTCTTCTGGTTGTTCTTGCAAAACCAAATCATCAAGATCAAGCAATATTTCTTGATTATTTTATTTTAAATGAAACAATTACTCTACTCGTTCTTGGATATGAGATGATTATAGGCAACTCGGCGAATTTATCATCGATCTCGTATCCAACGCATTGCATTTAGCAACGATGTTGATCATAAGTGGGAACTTTCTTTGTTTTGGAATTATCAGACATTCGAATATTATTGCAATAAGATATAGAGCAGCCTTAAGGACGACACGTCAACAAGCTGGCTAAGCTCTAAGCTGAATGTTTTATGTTTTCCTCCAGGGGAATTAAACGTAACCTTGGCTGTGTTTTCTGGCCGTCCCGATCCACAGTGGACGATTCGATCGACTGATTCAAGTCATAATGAAATAGCTGGACGAGTAGAGAGAGCAAAAAATGGCGGGTTTACCTACCGACCTGAAGATATGCCAGCACGGTTGGGCTACAAGGGGTTCCTAGTTCAAGACACCATGAATACGGAATCGGATCTAATTGTTGGTCCAGAGACGATGCCTCTCCAGCAGCTTCTACTGAGCACCATGCCAGAGGGCATCATACCAAAAGCCACCCTGAAGAGCGTTTCTGAGGAGATCAATCAAGGAAAGGTCTCCGCCGAAGTAAAAGTGACAAAACGCTTTGCACCTAGTTATCTCCCAAGCTGGTGGAATGGCAATCGAAATAGATTGGCAAGAAACAATTGCTACAACTACGCGAATGACAGAGCCACCGGAACCTTTGCACAACCGGGGAGAGCGTTTGCTCTTGCCAATGGCCAAATTGCAAATATAAATCAGTATAATTTGGCGATGAATGCTGCAGCGGTTCAAGCTGGTTCTGTAAATGATGGTTTGCAAGTTGTGAACGTCCCTCAAGCTCCTCAAGGTCCCTTTGCACAAAACCCCCTGCCCAGAGTCCCTAACGGACCACGCCACTTGGTGGCACTAGTTGTTAACCCAGGTTAGTAAACAAATCAAATACTGTCATTCGATGTTATTTAACTGTATCTAGCACGAGTGTTTTGGAGAAACGAAAACCTCGAATAGAAAATCTGACAGGCAGACTGACATATGTTAAGCCGTTAGATAGTTAGACATACCAGTATAAACGTGTGATGAGGAGCAAATTTCCTTGTTAGTTTTCAACAGGAAATTGATCGTTATGACCTCTCAATCCGGTGATTCCCAGGTTTTCCGTGTACCTTAATCCCGGTAACTATGCTTCATACAATTCCTTCTTCCTATTCCCCTCACATTAAAGTTCAGTTCGTTCCTTTTTTTTTTTTGTCTTTCTGCTCAGGTGTTGATTACCACTGGTACCGCCTGGATGACAATGGCAAATGGTCACATAAGCCCGGGCAAACCCGTGTGTTACAATATGATAACGCCGGCCATTACATCACTGATCCAAGGCGTGCCAATATGGGCAACTACAGATTTGTTGGTTTCATGTCTACTGATAGTCACGGAAATGCTGTTAACATCAGATGAAGCTTTTACTTCCTCTATATTGCTCCACATCATAGTGGAGTTGAAGCCAATGTAAGCGTACTTCATTCACAAGGATCGATCTTTGTAATTTGATCAATATGATAATAAAAGGCTGCTTACTCTGGTTTTAATTGTTAATTGTTTGTACCCTGTATACCGGCGCCGGTGTCTTATACGGATAGACTGGACCAATAATGATCATGTTTTTTATCCGCTTGTTTCGACAACCTGAGCTGGAGTCATTTCATGGTAAAATTTCAATAAATCAACGTTCAATTTCTTCCAAAACAAATATGAAAATTTACGTGAAATTATAAGCAACATGTTAGCATTGCTCATGACAATAACGTCCGCAGCTATGATGGTCTGATTCTTCATAAGATTAATTATGCAACAGAGATACTGAGAGTTAAGTCCGTCAATTTTGAGCGGTCGTGCGGGGTACGCATACAGACGTTCAAAATCAGCCAGAATACCACATATGTAGCATCACCTTAAGAACAAACTTGTTTGCCTTCCAAACCAAGATGGCGCCCGAAACCATGAGAAAGTATAAAACAAGAGAGGATGAATTAATGAACCATTTTCTGTTTGTGTCCGCAGCTGTTTGATTAATTGCAAATTGATCTTCATTATTTCAACGACCTTCAACAGCCTTTGGCCTTACTCGAAATTTGAGAACTTCCTTCAATTTCCTTGTATTAGAAAATAGCGAAAAACAAATAGGAACGATTGAGTGTTATTCAGAACCTCTCTCCGGAATGGCCGAACAATCATTCAGAGTCTCGAGTTAATCTTATAACCACCTTGTATGATTTATAAACAGCATTCAGATTTTTTTTAACAACTTACAATTGAATAGTCACATTTGCTGATCAGTTCTACTCTTATGCCGGCTGCTGTGGGCCATAAAGTCATAAGAATAAGGGCTATAATCCGCGGGCTCTAAAGCAAAAAGCCGCACAGTTTCCTTTTGTTATTTTTCAAAAAAATCAAAATCAAAAAATTGTTGTCAGTTAGTTGCTGGAGGTCGAAATAGGCTCTGTCTCGCCCACCATGTACAGTGAAGCTTAATATTGGTGCTTATTATCATGACAAATTTTCACGACTTTAATTTGTTTTGAAAGTAAAGTCTATTTCTCATCCACCAATAAGTATGTCAGTGGTTTTACTTGGACTACACACTAGTCTACAAACTGGGTAAAAGCGTTCTTTTCAGGAGGTACATTTACTGTAATTTGACGGCTTTAAATCAACTAAACCATTGTTAAGTTGCAATTGGTCAAATGAAACTGAAGTAAGCATATGGGCAAAGGCAATGGAATAATCAGTTTCGTACACTAACAAGCTATCTTATAACTGAAAAGCGCCCTAGGCTAAAAAATGTCCCATATGAACACTGACCATCTCACTAACTGTCAGCGTTTTCAAAGCCCTTGAGAAGCACACAACTTTAGATGAAATTAACGCTGCATTTTAATGTTTAACAAAAGCAACTATTGCTATATTAAGAATTCGAATGAACGTCTATAGAAAAATAATTAACTTTTTTTTTAAATAAATTCTAAGTGTTCTGAATCATTAAAGTACCAACTTTGACATTCTAAACTTTTTTCATTTAAATTAAAGCACATATACGATAATTAATCAGTTCTTTCAATATTTTGGAGAACGAATTTTCAGTATTTTCCTATTTTTATTTTACTTTGGGTACTCGTCATTTTAGCAGGGAAGTGTTCAGTTAACAAAAAACATGAACGACAAGTGCCATGTTTCGGATATGGTTTTTCAAACTAATCGGGCTCTGTTTATGTTTTGTTCCTTTTATTATTTCCAAATTTTAGTTTTCAACAATGCACCATAGAAGACTGTGACCCCGTTTAAGGCTTCAAAGTTTGAAAAGTGCAACACATACAAAAAAAAATGTTTGCAATTTCTGGTCCATCAAGTCATTACAAGACCCCCTTAGAGTTTGAACATCATTCCGTGTAACCTATTTCGCCGACTTGGAGCTGAATTTGTTCATACAAGGTCTTCGCCGAATGTCATTGTAGAACATTTCAGTTAAGTAACGGCCTTGTATGCTGATATTGAATTGCTAGTGTCGAAAAAGGCTAAATATATCAGTGAACCAGCCAACTTAGTGAGTTTTCTTCGCATCATGCTGAGCAAAATTAATGGAACGGAACAATAAAGAAAGGAAGAGAAAACTGGTACCTGAATTTTGACTGACATTATCGCTTCTTTGATCGTCATGAAATAAAAAGAGAAAATTGCACTCAATTTTTGTTGTTGTTGTTATCTGTCTTCTGAAGGAAAGAGTATTACCACTGAAAGTGGGGTTCCTTAAGGCCTCGTGCCTACTCTTAAAAGAGGAAAAAGTTAGTAGAAAATCTCTCCTTGGCGATAATTTATTTAAAAGGCGGTGTACGCATCTCTTCTGGAATTTGAGTCGATTCTCCCCTTCTAATAATTAATAATAAATGTAACCATTTGACCTGAACGTTAATTCATGAAAAAGCAATTCATTTGGATGAAAACTGTCTTGCAGTAAGATTAGTGTTTCCTCTACGTAAGGGTAAGATAGCTTTAGTACTATTTTTTTAGAACTTTGTTTTTATGTACATAGAGGTTACCTTTATCATGTCCTTTACGTTTTTTGTTGTTGTGTTCTTTGCTTTGTAAGAATATTTATATAGTTTTAACGATGATTTGTTTTACTAGATTTGACCAGCCGTTAATCATTCTTCTAAAGAAACCACACTCACAAATTAAAGGTCAGTTGAATTTTCAGGATAAATCGCCTAGACTTTTTTTTTCCAGCTATCCATTTTTCACTTTAATGTTTAGATAAGGTTTAAAAAAAAAACGGTAATGCAATAGAGCGAAGAACACCGATTCCTTCTTTTGGTTCGAGATTAAGCGTGAGTTGAACTAACAGGTTTTCAACCAGTTAGCTTTGATCAAATGTGTATCACTTTACATAGAAAACGTAATGAAAGAGGAAAAAGGCCCATTGGATGTTTCTGACAACACTAAATTGTAGCGCGTTGAAAGCTATTATGTTGCAATGCGACCCTAAATTTCAGTTGATATACAACAAAAAGTAAACATATAGGCACAAAGAAACTCAGCCAGGCCGTAAAAGATTGGTTATAAAAATTGATAAAATTTAAGCTCAATATGAAAAGCAATTTAACAATTCTGTTGTTAAGCAGCGTATCGCTGTTCCATTCCGTTATGAAAATTAACTCACTCTGATCGAAAATTCATATTACCATAAAAACTTCTCCTCATAAAACCCCATGTTTCGAACCATATTTTGTTAGGTAAATACTATTAATAATTTCACACCTTTGCGAGAGTCAGTCGTGAGGCAGCGTGAGGAAAAAAATGTCTGACAGAGTCGACATAATGTGACTGAGACACGGTTCGTACCATATGCATTAAGATCATTTTACAAAGCTTCAACCTCTTCACTAGCAGGAATCGAAATACTAAATTGATCTATTGAATCTGGTATTACAATAGAATATCGCACAGATAGAACGACAGGGAACTGTTGCTTAACATTGATCTGATTTTGCAATGTCTACCCCCACTGTCCATTGCCCGCGAATAACGGAATTTAGTATCTTAGACAGATTTAATGTTCGTGCATGTACGACTGATTGTGTTTGCAGTTATTTAATTGCGTATTTCCCACCTCAGTCTAATTGTTGGCCCAAACACGGTGCCTCTCCAGAAGCTACTACTGGAGACCATACCAAAGGGCATCATACCAGACGACTGTCTGAAGAGCGTTTCTGAAGAGATCAACCAGGGAAAGGTCTCCGCCGAAGTAGAGGTCACAAAACGCTTTGCACCAAGTTATTTCCCAAGTTAGTGGAACGGCAATCATAATAGATTGACAAGAAACAATTGCTACAACTACGCGAACTGAACGACAGAGTCACTGGCGTTCAAGCGGGTTCTGTAAATGATGGTTTGCAAGTTGTGAACGTCCCTCCGGGACCTCAAGGTGTCTTTGCCCAAAATCCCCTGCCCAGAGTCCCTAACGGACCACGTCACCTGGTGGCACTAGTTATTTACCCAGGTTAGTAAAAGTCCAATACTCGCATTCAATGTTATTTAACTATATCTGAGACGAACGTTCTGGAGAAAAGATTAAATCGAATAGAAAATTCGACGGGCAGGCTGACATGTGGGTATCAGTGACAACAAACCGCCAGGCAGATACAATGTGCCAAGCTAGCAGATAGCTAGAGATACCAAATGTTCTTGTTAATTTTCAACAGAAAATTTATTTTTATGGAGTGAAAATCCAGCGATATTTATATATCCTCTAATTCTCCTTTCATCCCTAAGTTTTCCGTGTACCTGAAACCCGATAACTATGCTTTATACATTTCCCTCTCATTAACGTTCAATTCGTTTCATTTTTTTTGTCTTTCCGCTCAGGTGCTGATTACCACTGGTACCGCCTGGATGACGATGGCAAATGGTCTCATAAGCCCGGGCGAACCCGTGTGTCACAATATGACAACGCCGGCCGTTACATCACTGATCCAAGGCGTGCCAATATGGGCAACTATAGATTTGTTGGTTTCATGTCCACTGATAGTCACGGAAATGCTGTTAACATTATATGAAAGCATTAGGTTCCTCTATGTTGCTTCACATCATATGTATAGCAGAGTTTAAGCCAGTGTAAGCGTAATTGAGATAATTCATAAAGAATGGTCTTTGTAATTTCATCAATGATAATAAAAAACTGCCTACACCATTTTCAATTGTTAATTGTTTGCTTCCTGTACCGCAGCCAGTGTCTTAAACTGATAAACTGGACCATATCAGTAACGATCATGTTCCTTAATCGTTGGTTTAACCGCTTTAGAAGTCAATCAAACGTCAAAGAAACGTGTACGTCACAACATAGCTGTCATGTTAACATGGAATTTCCTGGACATTGACAAGTCTAGTCAATACACGTTTTGGCGGATTTTGCTTGTATATAAAAACAACAAATAATCAAAGTCTGCGAAGTGAGATTTCGCTGACCCCCGCTAGATCATTTGTAGGCCGCAATTTCTTGATGGCCTACAACTTAATTATGATTTTTAAAATTTAAAGTATCTAAATTATGACAACTCGGGGGAGTGTAGCCCTGAGAAGACTGTGTGCGGTTCGGCAACCTGAGCTGAGGTCAACGTCAGAGTCAAGTAAATAGTGGATCGTCAATAAATAGTTTCAATTAATGTCTCTGGTTATTGACCTGCTTCGTTAACAGAGCCACGATTTTATTGGTCTTCTTTCAGTTATGCCGTGATGTTATTGCTCATGAAGACTGTTAAAGTGATTGGTGCTTTTCGATTCCTACTTTTTTGAGTCAAATGTCCGCTGATCTATAAGTAGTGGGTGTCTGTTTGTGAAATAGAGCATATGTAACCATCTACCCAGTCATAGATAGTGACCAAGATAAGCTTGAAAATGACAATTTAATGACCTAAAACAATTAGATTATTGGCGTCCTTCGAGTAACCTGTAGCGACTGGTATCAGCAATGGCCGCTTTAAAAAGGAGAAAGTACGCCGTGTACCTACAGTTTATTCGCATGTATAAATGCATTACAACAGTTTATGTCCTACTAACGAGACTCGTGTAGTTTTTTCGTCTCCTTTTTCTGCTTTCCTTTTTTAACCTGTCTTCAGTTTAATCGTTTTATTCCTCAGCTGTTTGAACCAATCCTAGGATAGAGTCTATTCATCCATATCGAATAATGCCTCCAAGGGCTGTCTTTTCTGTAGAGAAAATAAAAACATAGGAATTGTCTGAGTAGCCAAACCAGTAGTTGACTGTTAATAACTTCATTATGTGTAACTCTTTTGGTTCAACCATGATTTTGCAAGTATCGAGAGTAAGTAACGTTCCCTGGTTGGCTTTAAAAACTCGCGCCTTTTTCTCAACCAATGAAAAGCAAGAATAAAACTAATTGTGACTTCCTCGCACGCGCTTTCTCGCACTTGCTCCAGATACATGAATATGCTTCGAGTTCTGATTGGCTCATTGCACTGTTTCATTTGTTGTGATTGGCTAAAGTAATGACTTGGGTATTGGTTTCGCGACGCTTCCTTGCAAACCCCTCAAAGGAGTAATTTGAGAAGGAATGGCCTAAGATTCGAACAGAGTCCACATTCGATTCTTATCGCTTCATTTGAATTGTATTACATGAAGTTGCTATCGAAACGCATATGTGTACTAAACTGCCGTGTTAGCTTACAAGAAGTGTATTCGTAGCCTCTACACCCGCAAACGTTCTGGGACTATTAAACATGGCGTTGAACACGAAACACTAAAGCGTATGTTTCTGCCCAATAACACAACTGGCGCCATGTTGTTTTCAGGAGAGGGGTGGTAAACACTGAAAAAGCTACGGTAAATGTACGGGATTTTCTGATTTTGAACCTCTGTGAGTCCCCTCAAATTTTTGGGATGTTAACAGCGAATACGTCTTTTAAATGGTACGTCTCCTAAATGTGTGTCTGCATTGTTTTCTTGAAATATGGAGACTAACTTCATGGTAAAACGTCTGTAAACCAACGTTTAAAACTCCTTCCAAACAAATATGGAAATTAATGCGAAATTATGAGCAACATGCGAAAAATTTCTCATGGCGGTTTACGAATATCGCTACGTCTGTAATGGTCTAATTGTTGACTATATTAAGGATGTAACTGAGAAACTGATACTCAACTTTGAGCGGTGTTACAGAAGTTCGAAGTCGACAAAAATACCATATAATTATGTACTTTAATTTTAAGAATAACCTTCAGGTTGCCTCCAAGCTAAGATGGCGTCTGAACCCATGAAATGATCTATTAAACTAATGAAGCATTTTCTGTGCGTTAATTAAGACATGAAAATTTCGCAGCTGTTGGATTAATTGCAAATTGATTTTCACTATTTCAATTCAGAATCAACATGTTATTATAAATACCCCCGGCAATGTTATTTGAGCGACCTTCATGAGCCTTTGGCCTTACTTGCAATTCAAGAAAACTTTCTTCAATTTCCTTCCGTTAAAAAATAGTGAAAACAGGCAGCACTCCTAGAGCGTTTTAATCAGGAACCCCTTCCGGAAAGGTTCGGAGTATCAGATGTTATAACCTCCTCGTATGATCTATAAACTGCATTCAGATTTTGCTTTAAAATAGCTTGCATTTTGAATAGTCACACATGAATTTGATCCGTTCTATCTTCTTATGCCGGCTGCTGTGGGCCATAAGTTACAAGAATAAGGGTTTTAATCCGCGGGTTCAAAGTCCAAAGGCTCACAGTTTTCTTTTGTAATTTGTCAAGAAATCAAAATCGCCAGGTTGGCGGCTACTTGCTGAAGATCGAGATTTTACTTTTTCCTTTTCGGCTCGAGACTGTTCAACAGGGGAACGTAACGATTTATTTCGATGGATAGCTGTTCCGAAGTCTTAATCGCCTCAGAAATTCGGACTTTGACGTAAAGAAAATCTGCTTATTGATATGGCTAATTCCTTTCGTTTTTGAAGGGACAAATTTGCCAGTCGTTACTTTAAAAAAGCGAGTAAAGACAACTAGAATTTGAGCGTAAAACCAACAACAGCTCGTAAATTTGGGGAATAAAATTCCGTTTACTAAAACTTTAATTCTGCGACATAAATGTTCACGTAAAGCAGCCGGAGAGGTCGATTTGTATTAGTTTACTTAAATATATTATTATAATGGTAGAAAAGGATCTGGGAATACTGAAACAGTATTTTAAGCATTTTGCTCTCGTTTGGTTTCCCTGTGTCCAATTGTGAGATTAAAATTGCTCCATCAAAGAGAAATAAATAAGTTAAATGAATCAAAATGAAAAAAAAAAAATTACCTTAGCACTTGACGATCGTCGCCGACTTTTGCACTTCTTCCACCCGTGAATACCACATACACGAGGAAATTTCTCGGCTTGCTGTGAAGTCTCGAGGTTGTCGTAGTCTCGAACCCCTGAGCTGCTTGCCGCTTGCATTTCTTCACTCACTAGTTTAAGCGCTACTGACACCGATATCGACGCTAAAAGTAATATACCCACACACTGGAAATGCATTTTCACCGAATCACTCAATAATTTAGTTCGGCGGAATGGAAGATCTTCAGCACTTCCTCAGCTTTTTCGACAAGGAGGTTTGGTAGGATTGTTTGGTGCACGTCTCTCCCGTGTTAAGGCAAGGTCTTATATACTGTTTTATCCCGATAGTCAAAGACAGTTCCAGAGCGCGTTATAACGTCATATGTTTTGAATTACTGTGGGCGGGTGCGTATTTGAAGAATGCTTACTCAGTTAATCAAGTATAATGAATCATACAATATTATCGCCAGAGAACGCCTTCAAGTCACAGCTCAAGCAGTGAGGTCATTAATAAATCAGTAACGAATATATCTTACGCTTCTAAACGAATCTAGTAATGAGAACTAAATGTAGCGATTAAATTCATATTCCAATTCGGACAACTGCGGGCACTGCTTAACAACAGACTCAAAAACGGGCGAGCAAAGCGTGCGCAAATGATGGTTGACGCAAATTACCAAAATGAATTTTTGATTTGTTTTTAATTGTTCCTAATCTGTTCCACCTGACAGAGCGAGAAGTTGAATGCGTTTAACGTTCAAGCGAAAACAAGGCAACAACAATAAATGTCGATATTGACCGCTTAACTATAACACTATTTTGCATTGAGATTTTACTATTTAAATCTCTGTCCATGCTACTTTCTTGATTTTCCGCTTATTTGTTGTGATTTTGATCATTACCGTACTTGGCGCCGCCTCATAAAAATGTGGGCGAAAGAAAAACGGAACCGCTCTTACCAGGCGGACATATTACAGCGTACCTTAGAGATAGAAGATCAGTCAATCAAGCAGGACTTGATAAAGAGAAATGACTTACAAGACAGGCATAATTCTATTCTGTAAGTGCATTTTTAATTTCTCTTAGAGTGTATTATACTTATCGCCGTGTAATATCGGTCGTATTAAGGATTGAGTTGTTGGGGCTGAAATGATGGAAACTGGGGGCACATATATTGACATAGCAAGTGAATAGGGTGTTTAAATTTTTTATTTGGATGAAGGATAGTTTGTTATTATACGATTTAATACAAAATTATTCACATAACAAAATTTAAGCGTCTAATTAATTACAAGCTTTAAAGTGGACATGTTGTTAGAAATAAATGACCACGCTTGAGGGAGTTTAAGCGGCTAATTCACACGCTTGAAGTTTTGTTAAAAGCGAACTGCCTCACACAACAATTTGAAATTAATTTATTGTGACATCTCTGTTTCTCACAACATGACTTTCGACTACAAAGCATAAGTACAGGGAAGTGCCTCACAGACGAACAGTTTAAACTCGGTGATAAAGTACAGTTTTATTTTAAAAGACAGGGATTAATTTTACACTTCAAACGCTGGGGCTTCCTGAAGTATTGCAAAGTTTAATTGCCTCTTGATAATTCTATATTCATGACCTAAAATACAAGAAATAAAATTATATTACAAGAACCCGAAAAGCGATGTATGAGAAGGAAGATTTGTCTACAGAACTGAGCAGATTTTGTGGTATACACTCCAGTTTGTTTCGATTCGTTGTGAAATCTTCCTGTATGCTCTGCGGTAAGACAACGGAAGTACTCGTTCATTTACATCACTCCCCTGCGTTCAAAGCATATTTCTTCCCGTTATGAATTTGTCAGCATTTTATGTGGTTATTTTTGGAGGTTACATTTTCAATCCGTATGTCCTCAAATAAACTGATATTTCCTCCAGACCACACTTATCATTGTAAAAATCATTCCCGTATATGGTTTGATCAGTGTACGGTAAACAACTTTACATATTTCTGGTCGATGTAGTAGTACAAAGGAAGTCGTGAAAATCTTACTGTTTAAGACTAGCAATCTTCTGCATTTTTGTTTTATTTTCTATCCTCACTTGTGTGTTAGTCCATTCCTGTTTTAGTTGTGACGAACGGAGAAGAATCTAAACCCTAACATGCAAGCTACCAAAATTAAACTTACCATAAATTAGTTCGGTAACTATATAAACAAAAACCAATACAACATACGCCAGCTGCACCCAACGCCAAAATATTTGAAGAATAATTACTTCCTACGTTTTTTTTTTTTTTTAAAGATAGTTTGGTAAGCTCGTGTACGCCAGCACGGCTTGATCTTCTCCGATTTTTTACCCGAATTTTTAAGCAGCAGAAAATGTTAGCGAACAGAATCCCATTCCCCGAATTTACTTGACTTTATTTCACACGATAATAGAGGAAGAATTGCCCCATGGTGCAAAATTTCACCAAAGAAAAAGCTAGTTAGATATTTGCAATTCCATTTGACTGTTTTTCTTACAAACTAGATATTCCACTTGTTGGATGACATAAAAGTCGCAGAGTGCAGATTTAATTTTTATTCCAAACTTGAATCCGCGTATCTGCGTTGAAACTGAATGTCTACTGATATTTTTAATATTCCTTCCTGATTGATTTTTCTCAAAACTTAAAATTGAGCAATTTAAACATGGTTAACGTACTTCAAACCAATTAATGTTCACTTTAAAAGGGTATAAAACAACATTTAGGGTGGTAATATTTGTCCTCGAGTAAAATGTTCAATTAAAACCAATTAATGGCTCTTGAGAGGACATCAATGACATAATTTATATGATAATCTTAGGCTATAAGGCGGCAAATTTGATAAAACCTTAATGTGGATGTGCCTCTGCAGATAGTGAATTTATTAATCTAACAGCCTTCTTGTCGCCTTTTTTAATAATAGACTAATCCCACATCAGCTTTATTTTAAAATTGGCTCCTTTAAGTAAGCAGACGGAGCACTTTAATTTAAAACTCGGCTGCTAGTCTGGCAGTATAATTCGTAATAATGACGCTGTAATTCAGAAATTGTCAGATGCACGCTGAGACGAAATTGATCTTTTATCGCCGCCGTTATGTGTGTATGTTAAGTTGGCGTATGCTAATTGGAAATAGAACGAAAAGGGCATCAAACAATATAATAGCAGTATTTATGTGAATTAAGGTTGATCCTTCAACCCGCTTCTTTCTAGAACCACTCATGGAATCGCACAACCTGGCATGTTTCCCACACGGGAGTGGTGGGGGTGGTAATAATGTTGTAATAGAATGAGACTGCCTGTGGTCTAAGTCAGAAAAAAGAGTTCGAGTTAACCAAGGTCTTGTTAGAAATATATTTGACTGACTGCAGGGTTGACACTACAATAAAGGGAATATTTAATTTGGGCCAATATTTCAACTTAAAGGGAAAGTATCACGCGAATCTGGAGTCATGTCAAAACGAAAAAATGTTTGTCTGTTAAAAGAAGCAAAAGAAATAATAGTTTTCTTATAAATTATCACCCCATGCCAGTACAATAAAACTGTCGATTAGTGCCTCTGGCCAGAGACAGAGTAGGTCGGAATGGACTGAAACTAGAAAAATGTCAGGCTAACATTTTCAAGTTTTTGCATTTTTGTTTCGAAACTGCGCAAGAACAGATCACGAGTCGTTCCTTTCAAGAATTGAGTTGATTAATTTCGTCTCGTTGTTATAGAACTATTTTGTTGCTAAATGAAGGTCTCATTTCATCGTTTTTTGACAAACAGGTAAAACTTCCCCTATAGTACAACTGGTCTTCTTTGTTGCTCGGCAAGTGAATTAAGGCCTGGGTCAAATTTCAGTTTTCGCGAATTCTTACCATAATTTTTGGAAATCCCATTTTAAAACAAAATAAAGGTACAGGAGATGGTAAATAATTCGTAATAGTAGAAACGTGAAGAAATGCTTTCAATTAAGCTAGTCACGTCATTACCCACGCCTTTCATTCGTAGAAAACCATAAGAATCGATTCCCACCACGCATTCAAAGCCAAAATCTGTATGCGAAAATTTCTAAATATATAACAAATGTAAATATAATTAGTAAATGTTGGAAATGTGAACAAAGTGTTTGTGCATGTATGCATGCATCCGCTGTTTCAGCTTTTTTTTTTTTTTTTTTCATTGTTTTTTTTTTTTTTTCATTAAAATGCACCTGGAATAGATCGTAAGGTTGTACTGGACGAAATTTATTTAGTTTGATTGGCTAGTGCCAGTCCCTCCATGGAAACTGATATTGGCACAGTGGTAAGGCGTTAAATGATTTTTGTTTTGCTCAGTAATCATAAATTTTGATGTCGGCCAGGTAAAGAAAAGCCATTAACATCGCTCAAAAGAGTATTTAGTGTAAAAGGCTGGGTAGTTTTCTTTTATGATTTCAGTAGCCCTGATTAAGATCTGCTTTTCCTACGTAGTCATATAAACTAAGCAAAAATACCTCCATATTAGGAGGCATCGTCCTTAAAGAATAAAACATACCCAAATGAAGGTCAATAACTTGATCCAACCAAAGGAACTAAGATTTCAAAGTTTAAACCGATTTTGTGGTTTTAAATTTACATTGTAGGTTGTTGAATCGATGCGTGATGTGCAAGAGGGAAAAGGAAGATCCACGCTAGAAAATATTTTGTTTGTTTTTCTTTGTTTTGTTTCGCCTTTTCTTTGTTTGGTTTGGTTTGTTGTGTTATTGGTTTTTGCTTCTTCTTTTTTTTCAATCCTTTTCATTTGTTGGGTTTGCTTTATTTTCACACCGTCTTGGTGCTCTCTTCTTCCTGAGTAGTCGTTTTACTGTGGAGTTCCCGTCCAAAGCGGAAACGAAAACGCACGACTCGGGATCGCATACTCTTCCCAAAAGTTCTCGAAAGTGAATATTTTGAAAACGCAATCTGCCGATAACGCGTTTGTGTGGGCGGGTCATGACAATTACGGTTATTTTTGTCTGTGAAAGGCACTGAAATCTCCACGTCTCTAGCTCTTAATTTGATCTCAGAGGAAAGCCTCTTAAAATACGCTTCGATCACGGAACTCGGACCGAGCTCTGCATAAGGTTTCTAATCATTAAATATTAACTCTTGGTCAAGAAATTATCCGCTCAATGCAAGTTTTCCTCATACTTTGTTTACAAAAACCACTTCGATGACCTGATAGCTATTTTTGTCTGCGGCATGTTCCTGTGTTTATCAAAAGGTGGTGGACGCCTTGCTGTGAGTTAAGCTATTATCAGTAAGGCGAAATGAGAAAGTTCTACAGAAGTCCCACGATTTTTTTTACTGGCAAAAACATAAAGAAAGAAGCTACACATGATGAAAATATTACAATAATTGCGCAAGGCGAGATTGCTTAAAAATGGGGCGCATTTTTATTCACACAGTTGCATTTTGGCCGTTTGGAACACACTTCAAGCTGATACGCAAACAATAACTCATATTGTTTACTTTGAGAGGTGAATTTGGCACAAACACTGCACGGAATTAACAAATATCAGGTGGCGTAGTGAATCCCTTTACTTGACCTGTACGGAGATACTGAAAGACGTATTAGGGGGCCGATGTATAAAGACTGCAATAAGAAGTATACGTTTGATTCTTTACACTATATATCCCGATTCAGTCGCAGAATATTCTATATTTCTTGGCATAGCCTGACGTATCCTCGTACGAACCGTGACATCACACCACAACCCGTGATACAGCTTTGTATATCGTGTGCGACCTGAGTAAGGAGCCGTATTCAGATCATTTCGTGTGCACGGTGAACTGTGCTGATTCAATTCCTGTCTGTAAATCCACTTTGTATTCGACACTAAACTGAATAAGGCCTCTTTTATAATCGGCAAATTATTTTCTTTTCAACTTTCATCAAAGAAAGAGGAACTTTTAAATATGTAAATATCAAAGCCTTTCGAATAAAAATTAAGGGCATTAAGTAAAAGAACAATGTTTTGGGAGGAAAGACATCTCACTCAAGATTTCAACTACACTGACGCGAGGAGATGGATTGGTCTAGACTCATTATACGACTTTTATAATAGAGAAAAGAGCTGTTTTGTATGTAAGTATTAACACCTTTCAAGTGAAAAACAAAGTAAATCGAACAAATGTTTGAAAAGAAAACTACGTGGGAGCTAAAACGCTATGTTTGTTTGACACGCAAATCATAATTAATCCCACACTGACAGTCCATTCAAGTTTCATACGCCCAAAAGGAGAGGTTTTTCATTTTGAAAATGGCCTTTTATATTTCCCAATTAGAATTTCGCACTCTCTATTGACTAAATTACCAACCAATTGCGAACGAAATGGAAGATTGAAAACGCCAAACCAGGTGATTTAATCTCGATAACAACGCGGCGTGTCTTGGTCGGATAAAAGCGCATTTATCTCAAATTATTACAAATTACGATTGACAGACCAAGCGGACGCGCAAAAAAGAGCAGATATAAGCAGAGACAACCTTAAGAGAGCGTAGAGAACTCTTCTCCTCCAAGCAAAGTCTGTAGAACCTCTCCAATTCCGCCCTTGATAAGGAGATCAGCTTGAAGCCATCACTTTTCAATAAGTCGTATCAAACAAGATGTGGAAAAAATATGTTTTCATTCTAGTCTTAGTAGCAGCTGTGTTAGCCGTCAAAGACACACGCGAGCAATTGGGAGCTGATGGCACCGACGCAATGCTTAGTCCACAAGAAGTTGTGCGCCAGCAAAGGCAGATCCAGGGAACGTGCGGGATGCATTCATGGAAAAGATGCAGAAGGCGATCTACAAATGGAAGGTCAATACCGTATATGTTTATTGTTTGTTAGTAGAATTTTGTTGTTCCTGCTACAGTTGCCCGCTTAATCGATTCTTGAGTAGTTTGATTCTCTTCCTTCAAAGCGCCTAATGTACAAAGTGAAGAAATACCCAAAATTTCTTTACACGCAAACGACCAGCTTGAGATCAGAACTCTTGTTTGCACTGCAATTGACCAAACAAAAACTTGTGATGTTTATGGCACCTCCTGAAAGAATAAAGTAGAAAATGGAGGTTATTCTGACCGGTAGTAGCAGAACGCGAAGAAGAATTCGTTTGCAAATGTATTTCTTCCCCCTCCCATCATAACGTAACTACGTTGCTTAACGTTTTTCGATGAGAATAACTTTTTGCTCTATTTCGGGTGAAGTCAGTTGAAACCATCAACAATAGTGGTTGTATCTCAGCGCTTGGAAATGTGACCTTTTCTTTTTTGTTTATTTATTAATTTTTCAAAAAAGGGTAACGTTATTTGAAGGATGCTATTTGGAGTATTGATCACTGGAATTTGTTCATAAAGTTCTCGTTTGTCTAAGCTCTTCACATCAATGTCCTTAAATGTTTGAAACACAACAGCCGCTAATGTGAAAGTTGATTAGCATTTTTATAACCGTCGAGATTCCATTTGATGTTTCAATCCATTAAGATACTTCTTCTTTTTTTTTTTTTCCTTTTTGAAGTCTTAATTGAAAATTTGACTCGCCTTTAATCATTCGGTCTCTTTCAATTCTAATGTACATTTTTTGGCATAAAATCGTACTTTATCGATTAAAAATAGAGGGAAACAAACGCTCACGTTTTAAATCCATAAAAAAAATGGCGAAGAGCGAAGACCAATGTGGTTGTGAAAACACCTCCAATTGCCTGGCACATCTATTAAAATGACCCGGAAGACGAAACAAAAATAATTCTATACCTCCAAAATGAAAAACGAAACATGACAGTGTCTCGCCTTTTCCTAAAGCACTTTTTAACGAAGCCGAACACTTTGAGCGGAGAAACCTCAGAGCGACGCCAACCTGACGAGAAAGCAATTTGTCCATTGTTGCCATTGTCAGCCGCCGGTTAAACTTCCATGAATTAAACGGTTGTTTTAGCATATTGGAAATAAGGTATTCTTTTGACAATCAAGCTAACTTCCTTTGATAATCTATAAATTTCTCCATTCTTGCGTTTTTCTCGTTAACGGTAAAAATGATTTTGTTCAGGAACAAACATACCAGATACTTTAATAGAGGTTAAGTACTTTCTTAGTTCATTACTCGGTCGACGAACGAAGTTCAAATTCAAGCATTTGTGACTCAGCCGTGTGATTCATACGAAAATAAAAAGGAAAAACAGGCAACTCAGTTCGTACTCGTGACAACCAACCAAGATAAACAAAAAAATAATTCGTAAACCTTGAAATAAATATGTCAAGTGTTAGTCCCTATGCTAGTTACATATCGATCAATTAATTTTTATTTTTCACAAATCTTTCTTTAAAAAAAGCGTGCTTTTCATTCTCAGTTCCATTCATTTCACAAAATGACAGGTGCAAACACAACAAGGAATTCTAATTACTTTGTCCTTTCCAGTTCCGATTAAGCGACTAAAATCTTTATTAAAAATGCGTGTTTAATTTGTTTGCTTAGTAAGTTGAAAAGACATCCCATGATAGACGATATATTATTTATTTATGTGATGTTGTGTTATTGAATACAACATAAAACGTTTTGACTTGAAATATGAAGACTGGATTCAGTGAAGCGAGCATGTGTAAGTACACCAAATGATTTAACTGTTCGCGATAACTCAAAATTTCCTCAACCGGACGTCGCACTGTTGATAACCTTTTCTGCATTAATGAAGTAAGTTAATAGGCAAACGTTAATAAAAACGAAGGAAAGATTAAAACAGTGAATTAAATATCCCAGGAAATATAGGGAAATAAAAAGACCCAATTCAACAGAAATTGATAAAGGGCCCTCACACTGGGCACAGTTTAGGATTTCATTCACAGTTCAAAGACAGAACTTCTGTATACCATTTAATTATCTTTGCCATACTTGTTAATGTAGATTTATGGAGCACATTCACAGGTCAAAGGAAAATGAAATGGCGAGAAAGCCTGAACGAAAACACGAGGCTTATGAAAATCAGGTTTCATCCGAAGATTCACAATTGAATGGCCTACTACAAATGTGAGTCAAGAAGAAGAAGAAAAGAAAAAAGGAGAGAGTGAGAGAAAAAAAAAGAAAGAAAAATCAAAGATTAGAACGGTTAAAGATTTAAAAAAATAAATTTAAAAAAATTAACATTTTTTTTTTTTTTTGGCATTTTGGTTTTAAAGCAGCTGGGGATGAGGAGTCAATGATCTTGGGACAACAGTTGAAAACCCAGGACCGTGATACAGAGAAATAAAAACAGAAAACTATATGATTCAGTTTTTTTTTCTACAGTAGAGTAGACGCGAAAAATAAATACGAATTACTGCCCAATAGCTTTCATCTGAATGGTCCCATTTAAATTTCATCCAGAGATCGAGACCAACTTGTGTACTTGGAAAATTTCTTGTCGATTGCTCTCCTTTCAATGGGCACATTTAAGGACATCCTCAGAAAAAAGCTAGAATCACTTTGTGTAACACAGTCAACAAAACCACAACAAGATACTCTTCATTTACCTTTTATTTGAACTGTCATACTAACTTCGTCCCCAGTTTCTTCGCATTATCCAAAATGGCGGCGGGAAGACCTCGGAGTATTTTGCCATGCGACACATTTAATCCTCGCCTTCGCTGCCCTTTTACCGGAATCAAATATGTTATCCATTCGGCAGCAATGTTTTCATTACGGAAAAAGTGTCAAAAAAAGTGAAAATAAAGTGCGAAATGTGAACAACAATTGTGGAGCACGATTTTGCAACGTGTCGACTTTGGTGTTCGCCGCCGTCCGCCATTTTGAATATGGCGAGGACCTTGGGGATGGGGTCAAAACCTCAAAATGAAAAACGTAAAAAATACTATAGGATGTGGCCCCATGGTGAAAAAGTGAAATTATTTATGTTTTATTTCCTGTCCACAGGCGAGGAAAAGTAGTTGGAAAAATAGAGTTTAACGAGAACGATGAAGGTGACTTTGGTGATCCTTTACGAGCCAAACAAATGACTCAGAGGACAGATAACTAAAGAAAGAACACTCGTTGATTTATCGGGTCAATACTCATGCGTGAATGAACTACCTACAAGCAAAGGAAAACAAGCTAGCAAAAATCGTTGTTGCATAAAATAATTTAAAAAAAATATATAATTATGCTATTGCTTTAAGACAAAGTACACTAATTACGTCATTGTGCTGCAATTTTGATACTATTCAGCTAGGTTTGCTTTTCAAGTATGATAATAAAGTAGAATTTTTATCCGTGTATACGGGTTGATACTTGTTTTGTATGTAGGCATATTCTCAACTTCATTGGTTAATAATCTTTAACTGAAATAGGCCATTTTCATCATGGCGTCATTTACTACAACTACCAGAATCCTCCAGTTTGTTTTTTCTCTTGCAAACTCGAGACATTGTTATCTTAACCTCACTGGCATTACAAAATTTAAATAAGACAGGAAAAACGAAGATGATTCTGGTAGTTGTAATAAAATAACGTCGTCGTGCAAATCACCCATCAGTTGTTAATGCTTACAGTGCCGATTATGAACTTTAAGAAAAAATTTCCATATCGCCATCCAAAAACTGCCGAGAAGTTTTACCAGAACATGTTACAGAAATGAATAAGGTACTTTTTACTAATTCATCTCTCAGCGGAGAGGGATGTATCAAGGAGCTTTGTTACGTCGTACAAAACTTAAAATAATTTTTAGTAAACGTGCGGTCCTGTAGTTCTTGAAAACTATGTTGTTGTTGTTTTTCTTTCGTACCTGTATGGAAACAAGGTAATTTTTGCATCGGTTCTTTTACAAGGGATTGGAAATAGAATGTTTTTACAGAATTAATGAAAAACACTCTGAAAGACTTGGAAGATCTCGAAAAAGCAGACGAGTAGAAATCACTCTCCTACAATTCGCATCCCTCCACACAAAATTGATATATTACTTCTAGGGCGCCTGCATGAATTTTACATTGTCCGTTGAGAACAAAAAATAGCTAGCAGTAGAATTCGTCGAAATAATCATCATAGATTAGATAAATGCGTTCAACTCTCTCAGTAATATGCATTCGTATTTCCGAGATGTCAATTTCACTCACAATTCATGAGCGCTCTTGTCGCTGATCAGAGAAGTTAAAAAGAAAACTACTTAGCCTAAAACTTAACATGCTCTTCTAACTCAGTACCGGCATAAACCAGAACAAATTAATTTAGAGTCAGGCAAGCATGTTTCGTGACCCTCAAACTAAATACAAATGGCTGCGCGGTCCATAGTTATTCAAAATGGCGCCGATGGTATACGACAGCCCAACTAGCCAAATATCCAGTTAGCCGAGAAACGAAGCTTAGGGAGTAACTATGAATTTTTGAGCAGAATACTCCAGCCGAGGCATTACCATCCGATAACTAGCAAGCCGGAAAGGAGTTCCTTTATCTTTAAGCTTCCGATTTATTTCTAAAATGCTCGCACTTTAATTGCAGTGTAAAACATGAAAAACAGATACGACTGGTCATTGCATTATTGCCGCCGAATAAATGGGAGCTGACTAGTTTGCTCGATTTTACTATACTGCGATTAGACTGCAACAGTTAAGACCAAAGAAATTATTATTCTTTTGTCGTTTTTTCTGGTCTAAAGAATCGGGCGACGGACATAAAATCGGACGACTATTATCATAAGATAACCCCCATCGTAGTTTGTACCACGTGGCGCGTTTCGTCCAAAGCGAGCGGAGAAAATCAGTGGGTTGTAAACACATATATTCTTGATGCCTTTTAATACAAAATCGGTGAAAAACACATGGTTATTACAATGAAGAGATTGCACTGGGGAACTTGATTAATCCTACACAAAAGTGCTGCTCAGTAGCTTTTCAAAATTTAAATGTATTCATATTTAAACCAACTTCTATACCCTTTTAACAGCACCACATGAAAAAATCACTTTGGTTTGAATAACCCCTTTGTATGACAAAACTTTTAAAAACAGAGCAGAAATTTGTAGCAGGTGATAAATTTCAAATTCAAATTGTTGTGGAGTCGTCTCGTTGTAAAAACGAAAAAAAGTGATTCCAATATTTATTGATGGTTTAAAAAAAATACGTTCAGAAACAATTGTGGAAGATACAAAGAAACTAGAAACTTTACTAACGAAGATCAAGAAGATACTACATCTATACATAAGGCAACTCCATTTCGTTCAATTTTGGCGATGAACCTTTTTAGCTGCAAATGCTACTCCACGTCATGATTCCGAGCACACAGACTTTCCATTGTAAGACGGCTTATGTGCTGTTTGAAATGCCTTTACCGCAATAGAGGTATCGTTTGAATAAGAAAATGCCCAAAGTAATCTGCCACATATGACGCTGTAGAAACTCCGGTTGAAACTGTGTATTGTCGGACAGGGAAAAAAATGTAAAGTATTTATCCCTAGGGATACTTTGATTTGAGTCGCTCTTATCAGTGGATGAGACACTACAAGCCGCAGACACTGCTGAAGCCAATGAGAATTTCTCGAGTCGTACCACAGCTGTAATAATGCGATACCAACGTCGATTTGCACCAGTTATGCTATATTTAGTTTTTAATAGCTATCGATGTCATTGGCATTTTAAGAATCGCGAGAGGAGCTAGTAGAAGAAAATTCCGCAACTGACGATGTAAAGTACGATATTTCACGTCAGCGATGGCCACCACAGTTTGGCAAGTTTTTTTCCTCGTGGTCTTTGCGCTCTGACAGGATTTGTAAGCTGTGAAAGAGGAAGAACATTGGCTATAAAGGTGAGACCTAAACAATGTTCTTTTGAAGTTGAGTACTACCTGTTGCATTTCCACAAGATTGTCGAGATGTTTAGTAAGGCCTTTATCAGAGTGGCGGGTTGAAACAGCAAGATGGTTGACGCGGCCAGTACTTTCGGCTGATTTGTTATTTTCTGTATAGGGAAGAGGTAGATAGGTCGATACTTATGTAGCATGAAGCGATTGGGAGCACTGCCCCTTACCCTACCCCCTTGCTTACTTTTTGTTTAACTAAGAAAGCGACTTGTTGAAGCCAGACCTGAATCACTGGCACTCCCATCTGACGTCCAACGAACCAACTACTAACAAAATCCTGAAGGTGGACTTACTACAATGCCTTTCAAGTAACAGGAAACGGACACTCCCAAGGATAACACGACCGGAACACAGCTGCGACGAGGGGAGAAGAGTCAAAATATGATGAAGCATTTTGTCTAAAATTAAAGCCACTAGTTTTTGTTTCATTAATTTTATTGACGGTTCTAGGGCATAGATGACTACCTAATCACCATCATTAATCGCCTTCTAAAGACCAACACGGCCATCACTGCAATAAATAGTGCGTTGCATGTTATGCCGCCTGGGACCGTTCTCTAACACTTATTTAATAGTTTACTGTTAAAACCCTATCTAGACGGGACTTTCTTTTCGACTACTGGGACTGGGGGGAGTTGGGGGAGGGGAGAGAATTCGACTCATCGATGACAGTTGAAGTATAAATAGTACGTCCAAAGATGTTTTCTTGGAGGTCCGCAACAAGAAGTAATGACGTCATATTACGTACTAATTAACAACTGATTGCCAAATGGTGGCCGTCTTGGATCTCTGGATTTCCCCAAAACTTCAGGAAAGCACCAAAATGAAAGGGACACTGTCACGGGATGACATGCGCAGTACTATTCTCTCTCAGAAACTCCCTCGGACTGCGTATTTTTGTTAGTCCCCGAAAGTATTTTCTGCAAATCGATGGTTTTGATGTCAAGAGACGTGAAACAACCCAGAAACTAAGCCGTCGCCGTTGCGTTTGTAACACGATCCAGCGTCGGTACTCACTAACCTCTCACATGACGAATAAGACTCAAATAAATTATTTTGTCTTACTGATATCGCCACAAATTACTAAGGTTAGTAAGTAATTTGAAAGCATGAACACTTATTGTCCACACCAAATTTTTCCCAGATAATTTTCTGATAAAGACACCACCTTGAGGGTGGCAAATAGTAATATACTTATGAGAAGTCCGTCAATATAATAATATTTCCGCCAGGAAATGTACTTGAGAGGATGTTGAATTGTTTTGTGCTAGTCTCAGCTCCGTATACCTCATACCAATAATCATTCGCCTAAATCCTTGGAAAGAACAGACTTTCGCGATTATCGTTTGCAAAAATAATTATTTGCCAAGGAATAGACGTGTTACTCACAGCGATTAAAGAAAGGCTGTTTTAGAACAACAATAGAGAGTAAGCGTTTTCTGATTCCTTGAAAGCTGTGACGTGATTTTATTATTTCTTTCATATGACACAGCAAGCTTTGTTTCTGGTTTCCATAAAACTACAGTAGCACTCTTGAAGGGACGTTTTGGAGAAGTTGAAAGACTTGTAAGCCTTCCTTTTTCAAAGCTTATCTCGATTCTCCCTAACCTCTATTACAGTGACCGTCCATTGTGGAAACACAATTTAAAGTTCTTCTCTTTCTTATACCAGTTCTTTAGCCGCAGAAAAGCTACGAATTTGAGAAAAAATAAAAGCAGGCAACTAAAATAATCCGGGCAGTTAATAACAATTTTTCTTTTGAGTTTCTCTTTCGTCACTGTTCTCTTTCAGCGCATGCGCTCAAATATGTTCTTTATTTTCTCTCATCTCGTTGGTTGGCTCGTTCGCTTTTCGTAGCAGCTTTCTCCAAAAATCCTCCGCCTGTGGAGAAAGGAAAAAGTGAAAAATGTGGGGTTTTAGGGGTGGCACAGTGGTGAGAGCACATGCCTCCTCCAGTGTGGCCCGTTTTCGATTCTTTGTTACTCATAAGGGGGTTGAGTTTGTCGTTGGTTCTCGTCTTTGCTCCGAGAGGTTTTTCTCCGGGTACTCCGGTTTTTTTCCTCTCTGCAAAAACCAACACTTCTAAATTCCAGTTCGATCTGGAGAGTGTCCCCCATTAGTGCTCTGCGCTAAATACATTGACACTCAAATAATTAAAGTGATTTATATTTTATTTTTAACAGTTTCATGAAATCATTAATATTTGAGCACTATAAACTACAAAGACAGCGGAAGTACAAATTTTCTTATGACAACAATTCAGTATTAAAGCTTTAGAGAAAATAGATGCAATTCAGACAGAAATGCTCAGGCAAGTCTTAAGCTGATTTTTGGAAGTGAAATATCATCAGCTAAAGTACGTTAAACATATTCTGGGTTACGTACTGGGGACTTTAAACTAAAAGAAGATGAATAAATAAAGGTTTTATCAAGTAGTTTGATGTGGAGAAGTTAGCAAAACCCTCACAACAAAGTATAAATTTAAGACACCTGCTGATACATTTTTTCCGAAAAATACATTGAATGGATTGGTCAGGAATCAAGCCAGGACATTCATTTTAAACTCACAAATATACGAGGAAGAGAATGGAAGCTGTTCCGCCCTTTGAACGTTTGTTGTTGTTGTTTGTTTGTTTGTTTCTTTTTTTCTTTTCTTTTGTATCACCACCCGGTTTTAGCTGCTGTTCGTTCGTCGCTTTGACCCATTTTGGAGAGTTGGTAATAATTCGGTTGATAAATTTATCGTTCGATAACTGAAAGTACGAATTTCAACCATTTATTTAGTTCTGTCAAATGTCTAGCGAACGCAACGTGCCTACTCCGCTTTTGGTAATATTGTAACATAGTTAAAACTAAAAGGGGACGAGTTCCATTCCTCCCTGCCTTGTTTCACGGTAGTGTGTGTGGTAACGATCTTTGCTTTTGCATCTCAGATTGTAATAACTTAACGAAAACTTTGAGAATACGTACACGTTGACTCGAGGTGGCTGACATCTCGACCACCTGCTACTCTTAGTCAGAGTCAATTTAAAGCTAGGATTGCTAAATGTTCACCATTTCAAAACTGCCGGCTACATAAACAATTCTTGCTACATTAGAAGGTTTATTCTACGTGCTTCAAGTAAAATTTCGAAATCTGTATTTCCGTTAGCAAATTCATCGACTCTTTCATAATTACCAAGCATACAATGTTCTTTTTATTGCGAACATCCGGCCGTTTCAAGTTTTAATTACGCCAGTTTCTTAATAAAATATTAACAACTTTCTTTCCCCGCATAGGATATTGAATTCGAATTTATCATCTTGCCCGCGGAAATTTTAACGTTACGTGTTAAGCTTGTTTAAATGAAATAACACATACAGCCACGTTAGATCCGTTGAAATTTTATTATTTTGTTTAGAATTTAAACGCGGAGTTCAGTAAGCACAACGTGGGTACGACGTTTACAAATAAAAACAGCAACATCATAAGTATGTTTCAGTAGAATTATTAAACCAAGTAACAGGGCAGTAATTAGTCACCACTTTCATAGCTTCCAAAAAAGGTTCATAAATTTCCTAACACATTTTCAAGCCATTACTTTAGGTCTTGCGGAGTAGCACGTTCCAAACGCAGAACATTCAATAGATCGACTGTTTTTTCCAGGATCCTAAAGGGAATATAAATTGATAAAGTTTCTTTTTATGGAGGGAAAGACCATAGAAATCCCGAAGAACAGTTCTTTGATCAGGAACAACAGCATCAAATTAGTCCACCATGCAGTAATGCTGACCCCTTTGGCCACATTGATGGAACTACTAAAGGCGATTGATCTCGTTTTAGCACCCCCTTTCCTCTCTAGTTTATCGTGAGTATCATAATGGCAAGATGTTTTTGGATTCATTTTTTTTTTCTTTTTTCTTACCTTTGAGAGCGTTCGCTTTTTACGACAACAGTGCCATCCAGTAACCCCGCAAATGCACCCAGGCTCTATTTTAGCGGCTTGTTTGGGATCTTCAAGCTCGTGAGACTTACGAAGATTGTGAAGCTCCCTTGATCGTCCTTGTTCGTTTGATCCATCAAGTGCAAGCGATGGCGTTATTTGAACAACAAGGATACAGATTAATACAAAAATATTCGTCTGATACATTTTAGTTTTAGAATCTAAATCCTCAATGTCGAGAAATTTTAAATGTTGTTGGTAGAGCTAGGAAATTCGCATCAATCTGAACCTTGCAATGGTTACACTCTTCCGTTTTAACAGTAGCATGTATTTGCTTTTCGATGGTTCTAAATGCCGCAGATGTTCTCTTAAAAAAACAAAAGTGGGAGGAATTTGTAATTGCGCTATTGTCTTGTATAAATAAAACCAAAAAACAGGGAACCTCTAATTTGGTGGTGACGAACAGAGGTCCAATTAATGCCTTTTGTTTAAGTTCTACCGTTTTTCACTGGCCTCCTAAGAAGTAAAACCAACAGTGGGTAGAAAAGTTATTTAAACAACTATTAAAGAGGTCAACAATATAGTTTCCTCGGGGTTATTTTCCAATTATAGCGCAAATGAACAAGTCAAGAATGGAGAAATTGTGTCCCTCATTTTGAGAGATTTTCGGGACTCCAAAGCAATTCCTCTTTATCAGGCTTTAGTTATTATACTGCTTTTCAGGATATGAAATTGTTCGTTTGTTTGTTTTAATATTGAAAGTACAATTCACATAATTTGTTTGAAAAGGCTGATTGCTGCTGAATGTGGGCCTTTATACCCGTCTTTTTGTGCAAGTAAAACCCACCTAGCTAACAATATAATTTTTCATCCGGGAACAGTTTCGTGTGAGTTAACATTGTTCATGAATTTTATGATGGCCATTTATCACAGGAAGGTTTGCGAGTACTTCGAAGTTTCCTTTTTAGTGTGTGAAATTTTACTCTTTTTAACTTATTCGGCCTGAAACATTTATAAAAATCATTTCAGTATTCTTTTATTGGTTTTAGTTCTCTTTATCCAATTTCGGTGATTTGGGGAGCATATTCTCAAAAAGGAAGATGACCGTCGGTTGTACATCCCTACGTAATTTCTGCTCCCTTCGGCGCCATAAAATCATACTGTAGATCCCAAAAGAAACATATTTTGACCTACTAAAAACCACGTGAGTTTCATTGTGATGGTTTTAATACCTCGGTGACAAAGTCTTACCCCCTTCCCCACCCCCTCCCTCACCAACCGTAAACGGAACTAAAATGCCCTGGTGCAAAACTGGTTGAAGATAACTTGTACGCTTTGTTACTGGAAGATAATTTACCATACTTTTCGTTCAAAACAATTATCGTGGAGCCAAAGGACTTATATATTATTATGTCATTTTCACTTTCAAGTTGTTATTTGATTAATTTGAAATTCATTCTAGACCCACGAGGCAAAAATATTAGTTGTCTTGTAATATCATGCGCGCCAATTTTAATTTGCCTTAAATTGGCACACCATCTTTTAACAATTTAAACAAGGTCTTTGTAAATGGTGAATTTCTATTTTACGCAGTGTCATCTATAATCAGTGTCAGCATTTTTGTTTTTGTATTTCAGGCCATGGTTGTTCAAAGAGCGGGTAACTTTATCCATCGGAAATGTCGCTATTCAACCCATCCATTTTATCCGATTTTATCCACTCTATTAGCGACTTCTCCAATGCATAAAGTTATCCATTCCTTGGACAACTGGAGCCTGGCGTATAGAGAAAGGGCTTGTGTATGGAAAAAGAGTAAGTAATCGACCATGGGATTGATTAGGAAACAGGAAGGTGCAAATTACAAGGCTGGCAACAATAGTTCAAATCGGAAAACAATTTCTCATCCTATCTCGAGAAGCAAAACAACTTTGCGCTACAATGAAATCTACAGAAGATGCAGAATATACAGAAAGGATGATTGTCTTACAACTCTGTAGGAAACAGAAACAACGCTAAAAAAAATTTCTTCCACGTATAATTTCAAGTAGATTTCTTTATTACAAACACACGGTATTTTCCCAGGTTGAACTGAAGCAGTCAACAAACAAAATGGCGATGTTCGCGTGCTACTCTATCCCAAGGTCAGTGCATTTAACTTGCTCGTTCCTTGAGACTTGTTTGGGCAGATGTCCTCGTCTTTCGTTTCTACTTGGAAGACCTCAATCGCTGCATTATCTTATCTGACAATTTATAACCATTGTCGAATTCTTCTACCTGACTGCGTTTCACGTTCCCAGCACCTATAAACTGAAGATAATAAGATATAAAAGCGTTTCTGCGTTAGCTTAAGATCTTCCTTCTTGTATTTGAGAGAAATGTTTGGAAAATCGATTCCCAATAGAAAGAAAAACTGAACAAGCAAGACACGAAGTCATTAATAAATGAAAAATGTCGCTAATTTAACAAGTTAAATTATCATTAGCTAAAATGTGTGAAACTCAATTGAATGAACTGACCACTCGAAACAAGAACAGGCCATAAGGAATAATAAAACTTTTTGATAAAAGTTAAAGCTAAAAGTTTTGGACAGATTAAATTGTGTTAGCTCATATACCTATATCCCTGTTAAAATGACACGATTTGAATTATTTTCTCAAATATTCTCCTTTGTTGCACCTCAACAATCACACAGGTGAGACGCAGGTAAAACTCGAAAAAATTATTTCACAGGCAATTGTGTTTCAAAGGGCGCTTCCATTAATCAGAACTGGCCTGGCCAGCCTGGTAAGTCTGTAAAATTGAATGCGTCATTTAAAAGTGATGCTGCTGCAAAATCTTTAAACATAATCACCACGAAAATGTATCACGCTATTTTGAAGAAATTCAAAGGACTAGGCCAGGATAAGACATCCTTTAAATTGGTACATTCCGTTTACGAACTGATCGGTGTGGAAAGCGTCCTAAGTAATAAAGATGCAACAATTCGTACTTTACTATACCTTTGATCTCCAGCAACAACGCGACCACGACGTCCCCCCGCAAATGCAGCGTGTGGACAGTTCGGATTGCCGCACTAAATTCCTTAATTTGCCAGCACTATGAAAATCTTCTGCGTTCATTTGGTTGTCGCGGTCTCGAAAAGCCATCGATGATCCTGGAAATAGGACTAAAATGACAAATACTAGGTACTGTTTCGACCGCATTCTGCTCCTTAAAATCGTCTAGAGAAAATAAAAGGTTGAGAGCCTGACCGCCACACGAAAGCGTTCCTATTAACAGTGAATGCCTATTCGGTCTCGGTGTTCGGTTTAATATATGTTTGCAAGGCACACAAGGCGCCGTTAGGTGATATATGTCGCAGCGGATGGAAGTAGTTTTAGCATTGTTTCGAAGGCTATTGATGACTCAATTAGAGGGCGGGCGGCTAATTCAAAGAGGGTTTATAAACACGGCGCTACTGGAAATTCATCGGTGAGCCGGTCGGAACGCAAACAGGCGATAAACCTGTCCTTGTGATTTGATAATGGCATATTTGGATTCTTTACTGATCACAAAAAGCATTAAAAATAGACGTCAACGGTGAACAAAATTAATGCTTTGCTTATTATGCCGCAAGAAAAAATATTCAACAAAACATCAGAACACAACTATCAGTACATTTGACTCTTTCTCAGATTTTGTCCTCTTTCACCGTGCAGAAAAAAACTTTCACATATTAACTAACTACAAGCTAGTAAAAATCCATATCTTTTTACGAAAAATTGATTTAATAAAATAGATTCCTTATTTTTTTCCGTTTTTGGGAGTGTGTAAGATGAGACATTTATTTCCGGCAAACTATTATTCCACTTGAAATCTTTTTTATTGCAGACCCTCACGAAAACGTCGGATATAAAAAAAAAAATACAAAAAGGCTTAATTTCTCGACAACAGTTAAAAAAAAAAGAAAAACAATCAAAACATTGGTATTTCTTTGTTGTGTCGCCTCAACTTGACAATCGTTTGGTTTTTGTCAATGAACACAAGCCGAATAAACAGTTTCAACATTTCCCATTATAAAAACTGAACTGTTATTTGGCGAGCGCTCTAAAAGACATTTTCAGAGGCGTTGTTTTGAGCTGTAGTTTTTACTGTTAACTAGCTCAGAGCTCCGAACGTCACACCAACTAGCGAGCATTCAAGAGCCTTGAAACCTTCCCGTAATCATATCAGGCGGAGAACTAGACATTCACTTGCCATCGCATAACGAACATCCCTGCATTAAAAAGTTCCAGTTTATATCCAAAAAATGGGATCTGCTTTAATAAAGGTTCTAAAAAACATAAAATAGTTCAAAATCAAATCAAATTTTCGGAAATGTGGGAAACGCACACCCAGTAACGGTGTTTGTTGGCATCCTAGTTGCAAAATAATTTCAACTCCAAAGTTCCTAGTAACAGAGGAAGGAAGTGCTACAGTGTAGTGATAGTAGGCGTTTTGACGAAAATCTTTATAGGTGAGATTTTGCATAAGAAGGAAGCCGGATGAGACTAGAAGTCTGCTAAACGTCATGGACAGAAGATGAATGGGGTACATTGCACCTCCCCTTTTCCTGCTTTTTGTCCTCAAGTGTAATTTGAATTTCAAAGATACCGGTATTGATCTCTCGGAGATAGCATCCTCCAAGTTTATATACTCAATTTAGGAGAAAAAACGTCCTTCAACGATCTAACGATTTGAAGACGTTACGACTTCTTTAACAATTTTGTCTTTTATTTCTTTGGTTTTGCCAAAAGCAAAAAAGGCTTTCTCGCCTGTACTCAGAATATCTTTTAGTCCTTTTAGTGAAAATTGAGACACCATTCTCAGAATTTCCCTTGATTGCGCTTGAAAATAGCACCAGCACTGACTGCTCAGGTGATTTCACTGATTTAAGTCAATTCTCATTGTAGAGTTATATTCACATCCACAAATTGTTGTAAATTTATAATCGTGTTGTACCTTGGCTCCTTAATTGTTCGTTTTATTTTAACAGTTTTGTTAAAAAGGTTTGAGCCTAGAACGAAAGCGGCATGTTAAGTAGTCCTTTTAACTGCTTCATGACCTTTTATTTATCCACAAATAAAACTGTGTACGCGAACTCAAATACACGTTCTGCTATATTAACGTGGATTAAAAAAATAGATTGCAGCCTTTTTAAATAACATCACTCTGAAGTCTATCAAAACTCAATTGACTGAAAGAACGCCCTTTTACACGCAAAACTTGACGCGGGCACTTTCTGCAACTGTTTTAAATAGCCTTCCATTAAAAAATGAATTTTTACTGATATTTCAAACATTAAGATACATATTTCCATCTTTTATTCTCTTGACCAAATTTGACATGCATATGGCTCTACATGTCTAACTTTTGGCAAATTCGTTTTGGAATATTTGGTCTTTAACCTTCGCCCTGTACTTTTGTTGAAGGCTGAAATTGTGTGCCAAGTTCACTTGTATTTAAATAACAAGGAGATATCTTGTAGTTCGAACAGTAAATAGATAAAGAAATCATTTATTGCGACAGCAGGTGGCAGATATGCCGACGGCAAATTTCAATTGATTTGAAATTGAGGCCATAAAGTGACATTTTACTCTACTGTTTTCTACTTTAGACAGTTGAGTAATTTTTCACTCCATCCGATAATTTCCTTTTCCCGGTAGCCAGGTTCGAGATTCTACCGGTCGTTGTACGTTCATTTAGTCCCCGATGTGCTAAAAATGAACTCCTTCTTTACTTAAATAACAGTACAAGTCGTTTTTCAACTGTATGCCAATGAATGGGTCATTAGTCAATACGGCAGGTGCGGCCTTTATTCCGACGATAAATTTACATGGGATTTTAATTGGAAGCCATCAATTAGTTCTGTACTTTGTAGGAGTGTTATGTGATCAAATAGTTTGGCAAAAACAACAAGACAAGCACGGTCCAAAAATTTTGTGGAACGTCGACTTCGAAAATCGAAAACATTCTCGAGAATTATTGATTAATGTCTGAATCCGTTTTCTCTTATTCTTTTGTCTTTTTCCTTTTTGTAAATTGGTGTTATCGTAAAGGCAAACAGTTTAATGATTTGCCATTTCCATTAAAAAAGACTAAATTAAGGCAGAATTTTATTCACAAAAACTCACGTGGGCTTGTAATATCTTGTTTGATAAAAGCCACTTTTTGATTGGTTCATTAGCAGTTGTTAACGTTTCAATTCGTTACTAAGGTACAATCAACACGGTTGCTAAGGATTTGTGTTATCAAAACAAAACAAAACACAAGAAAACGTGAAAATAGACTGTAAGGTGTTTAAGTATTAACCTTTTTCTTCGTTACCTACTTTTGCTACAATTTTGGCGGACTAGCTGTAAATTAAAGTGGTATATACATTATCGGTATACTTTGATTCCACCATTTTTGCGAAGAAGTCATTATGATTTAAAAAAAAAAAAAAGACGGAGTGATCCTTTAAGCTGTCACGTTGTACTTTTAATGTTCTTGGAAAATCTGAATAATCAAATTATCAGGAGCATCGAACGGTTCATTTTGGGTGAATATTTTAATTTTCGAAAGGCTTCACTCGCCTCAAAAATTCGTTTAGTTGTAAAGAAAATCTAAAGTTTTTGTCGGGAAAATTTCAGCTCAAAATTTCGTAGGAATGGCAAACTAATTCCTTTCTGTTTTCGTAAGAGCAAATATTCCGTTAAAAATGCAAAATTGTGAAGCTCCGGCAGCATTTTCGCCTGTAAAGCCAAGAACTGTTCGCAATTTTGGAGCCTAAAACTTTCGGCAGATTTCTGAACAGATCAAATTTTAATTTTGTTAGCTTACACAGAACATTCTAGGAACACAGGAGGAAACAATCTCGCCAGAGACAGAGTAGATCAGAAGGGATTGAAACTCGAAAAATGTTAGGCTGTTTTTCACTGAGTTCTCGCATTTTTGTTTCCAAAATGGGAAAGAACAGATCACGAGTTGTTCCTGTTAAGAATTGAGTTGATTTATTTCCTGTCGTTGCTCTAGAATTATTTTGTAGCTAAGTGAAGGTCTTCTTTCAACATTTTTAACAAAAGAGCTCAAAAACCTCATGGAAAGTCCCCTTTAAGTGACGATACACTTACAATCCCAGTCTTGTGGGGAGGCTTGTACACCAGGTCGCTCTGGCCAAGGATTTGAACAGGAGATTACCGTGAACCAAAAACAATATGTATATACGAATTTTAAACTCAACCCACTTAGTAAACATTTCTCCAGACAAATGTTCGGGGATGTCATGTGCTGGAGAGCGCCCAATAACGTTTTTGATTGTATTCAATTGAGGATGATTACGGTTTACCTTGGCTGACTGCACATGAGAAAAGTTTTCGGGCAGCTTTGACGAGTAGTTTTTTAGTTGACACGTTTCTATTCTCGTGTGTACGGTAAAACTTGTCGAGATTTTCCTTGCAAGTCTCCGTGTTGAGAAAACTGAAAAAGATATATATATATCTATACTCTTCAACAAGAAAAACTTGTTAGGGAGCGAAACTAGCAGCGACCGGGGTAGCGAAACCATTGCTCGTTGTATTGATCAGCAAGACTTCGTTGTCACGAGTTTAGGTAGCAAGTCCTGTTTACTCGTGTGCACGTCGACAACATTTTGACACGTTTTTCTTTTGCATTACTCTTCGTTCAAAAACTGGCATGCTAGTTCTTAATTGAGTAAGAACACTTGGCAAGGAAAATTGTTGTCAAAGAAAAACACTTTTTATGAGCATGTGACATGTTCAACAAATGATATGCTACAACAACAAGGAAAACGTGTAATGTAAGCTTGTAAAACAGTTGTCAAAAAAACTACTTCTCAGTGAAAGCTTACTCATCGGAAAAAAATGACCGTGACCATTGAAAACTTGTCAAGGAAGCGGTTGCCAATTGTTTAAAAATTAAAGCGCAAATACAATTTGTCAATGACAATTTTTTTAAGATGAAATTAGTGATAAGAAAATCCCACGTTTCGACGCGCCAAACGTTTTGTTTAAAAACAAACATGTTTACACTTTCACACTTTGACTTATTTAACTGTTGTGAAATCAAAATAATTGTCAGCATTCTCAGAAATCAGTACTTTTGTACATATATATCACGTTCACCTTGCATATTCATTTATAATGACGACATGGATCGAATCGTCGAAACTTAGGATTTTCTTATCGCTAATTTTTATCTTAAAATATTTGTCAAAATCTTCAGTTATCAATGATAAATTATCACAAAAAATGTAACATCTTCAGTTTAACCTTTACATACGAACAAATAACTGGCAAAAAGATGTCATGCAAAACTTGCTTAATACAGTTGTGGAAAATAGAATTTGCCTATTACCTCAGATGTATAATTCATTCATTTTTTTCAGAATTTACGTTTTACGCACGTTGTTTGTCATTGGATCCCTTACCCTACAAAATGGCCTCCAGAATATGGTCTATCATAATTTTTGTCGTCGTTTAGAGTCGCCCACAGGAAGCTTATACTTTTTGTTGCCTCGTGTTCCAGTATTAAATCATCTATCATGCGTGGTTTCCGTGGTTTTGTTTTCATGTAGAGTAGGAAATTAGAATAAGGCACATGCTTTTGTTCAAACAAACAACTTTTTCAATTGAGAGTCGAAAGTAACTTCGCCTTTGCTTTGGTTATGGTTCACTATGCTCTATGATTGTTTAGCAAAGTTCGCGCCATTTTCTCAACAAACCAATCGTACCATGCTCCCACGCGTTTTCCCGCGCTTGACGTGGGTTACATGTATTGGCTTCGAATTCTGATTGGTTGATTGCGCAGTTTACGTCCTTTGTGAATGGCCAGAGTATTATATTAATTTTTGTTTCACGACACTCAACCAAATGCCGAGTTATACCGCCAGTAATTACTTGGGCTACTTCGTCTTTTATGATCAAGACTCCTGGCCAAATGTGTCGAATTTCCTTTTTAAGAATAGTCTCTTTAGACGATTTATTTCCCGCAGATTAGAACAAAAAACAAAAAAAAAACAAAAATTCAATGGAAAATTTTGTTAAAGCGCTTTTCACTGCAGCAGAGTAGACGTTCAAGTAAATTTTCTTGACAGCCATTTACAGGTAGCAATTTTGAGGGCTTTTTAAGATATCAGCTATTGAAAGCTAGCAGGGTGTGGTGGTATTATGCTCGGATTCTTTGGCTAAAGGTTGAGGTGAAAAAAAAAAAAAAAAAAAAACAGAAAGTCAAATTACTTGCCATTTCCTTTCCAAACTCCTATGCTTAGAAGGTTCAAGGTGACATTTACTAAGGAAACTCTAGCTTTTCGTCAAGGTAACCTTAGTGATCATCCCGGTGCCATTTTTTTTTTTCTTTTTTTTTTTTTTTTTTACAAAAACAATCTTTTGAAGGGATATCCATGAGCACATTCTTCCCTGAACATTGCCTTGAGTTGAGCACAATATAGTTAGATATCTGACAATTTCATCTTGTATCCAGCCTGATTAATTATAGAATTAAAATCACGGAAAAGCGAATTTAAAATGGTGTTCACAATTTGTTTTTAAATAACCATTTGAGATTTTGAGGGGCATTAAGCGTATGCTCTCGAACAGTGTAAACAAAACAAATATTCTCAAAGAATAAACTCACAACCTGATCAAAGATTTCAAGTCACTCTCTAAAAAAGCGATTGACACTAAGAAAGGGAAGGCGATCTTTTTATTTCTTGGTTTTTATAAACGAAGAAAAACGTTTGAAGGATAGTATCTGTTCAAATTTTTCTTGCTTGAAATATTAATTTTATGTGCTTAGCTTCACAAACTGAACTTCTGAGTCAAGCAGTTTCAAAGACAGGTTAATTTCTCTTCAGTAATCTCCCCTTCCTTTATTTTGTAGTCAATCAAAAGAAAAAGGAAACAAGTTTCTCTTTGACATGCAACGAAATCAGAAATAAATAACAGCATTCTAAAGTACTGAGAAATGTTCTTTATAAAGAAAATCTCTTTAAATTTTGTGCAGCAGTTTCGATTGAGAGGTCAATCTTCCGAATAGATGGTTTATTTAAAATACTGTGCAAGATGGGAGTTATTAGGAGTTATCCTTGTGAGGATATTGATCCATTCATCATCCATTGGTGAGCCATGCATGGGCAAATACCGAGTTCCAGGCCGGCGCCGAGTTGACCTTCGCTCATAGAACCAAAATCGTTGTGTATCATCGAATATTCATAGCCTGAAATATCAGCCGTCTCCTCTTTCTGACCCATAGGAAACGGCTGACATTTCAGCTATGAATATTCAATGACACCAAGTAAAGTTGCCAAGGTTCTAGTTTCACGTATGACGGATAAACAAGTCCATCATAAACCATACCAAGCCGATAAATGTTTTCGCGCGATGTGATTGGCTATTGAAACTTCGGATAGTATTTACTATTCAGTGGTTTGGTAAGTACTAAAAAATTATCCATCTTGGTTTAAGTGAAAAACTAAATATTGATGTTGCTACTTCTTGTCCAATACCGTTCGCCTCCACTTTGGTGAATAATTATTAAATATTATTTTATTCCGTTATTACCGTCCTTTGTACTGTTCAATGCTCTAAACAACAGTACTGATAATTAAATGACATTAAAAGAAAAAATGGTTTAAATGATGCCAAGACATAAATAGAGTACTCTTCTATAGTACGAATCAGAAATAGAGATAGTTTCAATGTTCTGAAATAGAATTAACTGCCTAAGGCGAAGTAGTTTAGTTTTTTCTTCTACCAAAGTCATGACGAAACAAGAGCTAAAATGTAAAAATAATATTAATATCATTAACTTTACGAATTCTTTTCCTGGTAGTTTGGTTTTGCCCTTTAAAAAATCTCCATGGAAAGTTGTGAGCCATGGTTTATTATCTAACACATACATACACACACCTACATTAATGCATAAATAAAATGGCAACCAAAGGCCAATGTTAACCTACTAAAAAATAACATTGAATTAAACTACGATGTTGTCAATTAAAGATAAAATTGCAATACATAATACAAAAAAGACGTTTCGGGGTACATACATACTAAAAATAGATATAATCGTTTGATTTATTGGCTATTATAGTAACTTCTTTTTCAAAAGAAAACAAACTCCTGCGCTAATGCGTGCAGTACCAAAAACGCAAGCCTCCTTTTTTGGGCATTAATTACGACTCTTTCGGAAGTAATTCCGGGGTTCGGGTTTCAACATAATTTATAGCGCATGACGCAGTTTCCATCTAGAATTGTCACTTCGATCCTTAATTTCAAAGCAACGCCTACAAGTTTAGGATATCTTAGTAAGGTCGTAAACTATTCACAAAAATAGAGCATAAGGCACAAAGTCCGAATCCATATATACCCTCGACAAAAACACACCTACGCATGGATCTAGAAACATATATAACACGATTGAAAAGTTTGTGCAATAGCATTTGAACTTTGGTAACCGTGAATTTAATAATCTCCGCTTCCATTGAAACGTTTTCATTTCGGCTTTGTTCCGCTGCGAAAACAACGTAACCTCAGTTAGAATGGTGCCCAAAGGTGGTTTTCTTCTGATTTTGGCCGTTGTTATAACAGTTTCTGTGGCCTTCGATGAGACAAGTGAACGTCAATACACCGGCAGTGTGGAATACGTTCGACACATAAAGGATCTTCAGACTCGGGGGGTTCCATCTCAGATAGATCGTGGTTGCATATGCGGAGTAAGTTCCTTTACATGTTGCGACAAGAGACGAACACTCGCAAAGGTGAGTTTACGTGTTGACTTTATCGTCATTGCAAAGCTGTTCACCTAACTTATTAAAAATAAATAAATAAATAAATAAATAAATAAATAAATAAATAAATAAAAACACACACACACAAAGAAAAAAATACAGTCGAACCTTCATGTACGACCACTTCTCATAAGCGACCACCTATCCAAAACACCAAATTTTCTCAGTCAAAGCCCTATCACTGAGTTGGAGCCTGTCGTAAACGGCCACCTCTCATAAGCGACCGAGACCACTTTTTGAGTTGACGGCATTATAATTTTTCATTGTTTTTAACCTCTTATTAGCCACCACTTGACACTGTATACTACAACGCTATGCAGAGTTTACGAGGAATTTTTTTATTGACAACCTTGCACTGTTCGTATTGTAACTAGGAAAATGTATTGCAATAAATTCTCTTCGAATTAGTAGATGTATCAGACCTGTTACCGGAAGAGACTCCGTATCCGGCTTACGAGAGGTTGGACTGTGTTTCCACTTAAGGAAACAATACCAAATTCAATTGATTTGCTTCGCTGATAAGTTTGCTTCCTCGTGTGAAAGGAAAACACAACGAAGAAAAAGAAAGTAAAGAAAAGATAAGAAAAGAAAAATCCTCAAGTCTACCTGTACGCTTTACCAATTGTCTTTTATATGATCTTCAGTAGCACGATTATAATTGTTCCAGTTTGTTTTAAACTTGATCAGTTGGTTTTATTTCTGTTTCTTTAAGCTTAATGTTTTGTTTAATAACTTAAAATACTAGAAGATTTAGGCCAGCTTGTGTATGCGAGTTTTAGTGATGCATGTCGCAAGACTGCTACTCCAATTGCAAGAGAAAACCAACTGCGATTTCATTGCGATTTCAGCGCCTTATCGCCGTAATTTTTTTTGTTATTGAGAAATCCTTTAAATTTGCATCAACTTTAAAACTTGTTCAAAACCCCTACGATATTCATCAGAGACAACTCGCGCTGAATTTACCATTAAAAAAGTGCAACAAAAAATTGCACCAAAATTGCACGGATAAAAGGGCCTTTAAAAAAAGACAAACGAACGTTTCAGTTGGTGAAAAAACACGAAACTGATTTCAGATGCTATAATACAGACACATCACTCTCGCCAAAACTTAGAGACCAACCACCACAGTCGAAGATAACATTTCTAAATGCACGTCATTTGAATCTGTTTCACATTTTAGTTTGTGGGTAGTTATTTGTACCTAAACAAGAACACGACGTTTTTTCGAGCGCCAGGTTGCATTTTTGTAATTTGACCATACTCTACCCTCTGAATAATGCCTTTAATAGTGTTTTTGTGGGAGACAGTTAAAATTCGTCAGACCTAAAAAGGCCTAACACTGAGGATGTAAATTAAAAAGACATTGTGTTTGTTGCTGCGTCCAATTACCCCTCCTAAAATACCTTTCCACACGTACTTTGAGCGCGGAAGAGAATTTTTGTGAGTAAGCGCGCGTTTAAAAGGAAATTAGAGACGGTATGTGGGGCGCTTGCGTAAACTTTCAAATTCAGTTAACAACAGTCAGCATTGTAGGTTTACTCAAACGGATCACATATCACCTCTAAATCTTAATGCATTTTATTTTCATCTGGAAGTTACGTTCCCATAGGACGCGCCAAACATTAAATCGCGAAATGTGTGCACCCCGGCAAAGGAGAGTAGAGGGATGTCGCATTTACTCCCCACAGCTCAAATGGACTGTTATACACCATAACGTATTTCTATCTTTGGTACCATGATACATAGGGCTAGGCGGAGATCTATTAGATACTTGATATCAGAGGAAACGACGTATTTCGAGACATTTGTTTTTGAGCGCCTGTTGATACAACAAAAGGCCGTGGTAACACGTTTTCTAATTTTACCTTTCAACAAATGTTTGTTGAATTGGAAATGTTGATTTAAAAGGAATACAGTTTGAAAACAAACAAAGAGAACAAAAACAAATCGAATAATAATAACAACAACAACAACACGTTTTGGCGCAAGAAATTGCAGGTTAACTTTACTCAGGCGTCACACTTGAGTTGTCTTGCCAACTAGGGTAACCTCTTTTTGAAAAGGTCCTTAGTGCATACATTGGAGTTCAAAGGGGGGTGTGTCATGGGGTTTTTGACTTCTTTTGTTTAAAATAGTGAAATAAGACCTTCACTTAGCTACAAAACAATTGTAGAACAACTAGAGGAGAGAAATCAACTCAATTCTTCAAAGGAACAACTCGTGGTCTGTTCTACTTGAAAAACGTCAGACTAACATTTTTCAAGTTCATTCTATTCCGACCTACTCTGTCTCTGGCCAGAGGCACTAATCGACAGCTTTAATGCGCTGGGGTGATATCAACTAGACAATTGCTTTCTTTCTTTTTTTGTTTTTGTTTCTGTTGACAGACAAACATTTTCTTAGGTTCGACTCCTGATAGGAGCACCCGGTTTTTCTCTCCGAGTATGCCTTCGTCACTTACTGAATAATACGTCATTCTCATTTATTCACCAGGCTTACAATATTCTATCAAATTTATGGCACCGCGCATATGCCACACATGACATTCCAATCCTAGCAGTATGCAAGATATTTGTCCCATGCCAACCTAGTTTAATGGCCTTAGCTCCCACGAGCTTTCTGTAGCTCAGTGGTAGAGCATCCGAACTTGTAATCCGAAGGTCTTACGTTCGACCCCTGATAGGAGCACCCGGTTTTTCTCTCCGAGTAAGCCTGCATCACTTACTGAATAATACATCATTCTCAAACATTTTCGGGTTTTGAAATGACTTCAAATTCGTGTGATTCTTCCCCTTTAAAGCATGTTCTTTAAGTGTTGCTATAATTCTCGTTCCCAGGACTGTTTTCCCACTTTTCGCATGAATAAGAGTATCACGGTCCTGGGAACTCGCTTTGGTTACTACTTAAGCAGTAACTTCATAAGTTGAAGGCGACTGGCTTATTTCAATACACATTAAATTAAAAATTGGTGCACAAAGTTATGAAAATTGCTCAAATCGTTAAACAACCGAAATTGCTAAAAAACAGTGGCCGCTAAATCTCATTGAACGGGGAAGTCAATTACAGTTAAATTGTCCCTTGAATTGTATTGAGACAAAATATATTATCTTTAAATGCGATTAATGTAAACGGGTTTGTTTTGCAGATGGCGTACTTGCAAAATAAGTTATTGAAGAAAGCTGACTTCCAGGATGATCAGAAACGAAAAGATGAATTCTTTTGAAGAAATCCAGTCTAATGATAAAGAAACAGCTAGATGCAGTATATAAATTAAATTTGTGACTGTTATTTCATACAAGTGATAATTTTGTGAACTTGACTTCATTTGTGAAGTTCAAATTAAATGAATTGTATGAATAACATATAATTTCCTATGAATTGTTGAAGATAAGACCATTCCTGTTGTGTCAGGTTGAAATCGACTGCTTATTGATCTAGCAAAGTACCCCTTTCCATCTTCAATTTCTTATCAGTAATTCAGGACACCACCAACATTTTTTTTACAACAATAAATTGGTAATACTTTGTTTTTCATTTCACGCATCATGCCTCTCCAGTAAAGTTGCAATATAGACTGACTTGTTTCAAACCCCAACTGGGACAGGAATTACGACTGAATTTTATTATTAGCCTTTAAACCATGACAGTGAGCAACATCAAATTTTTCCTTGTAATATCAATGCTTCTTCAACCCCTGGGGTCATGAGAATTAAGGGTGTGATAACCCAAGGTAAATTTCCTTGATGTTTTAATAACTTCTCCACAGTACTTTCATAAGAAAAGTATGGGGACAAGATAGGAGAATTTGTTCTTTGATCGTAGGGGTTAAAACGTTTAAGGACGGTGCCTCCTTTTGTACTGGGCTTACAGCAAGGGATTGGTCCGAGAAACTCTGGGGTGCTTACCATTTACGCAAACCACCCGGATGGAAATTTTCGGCATAAATTCGAAATGTTTTAGCTTGTCGTAACAGAAGATGAATAACATGCAAAATCTATGAACATCAGCTGTAAATCCCAAAAGGAGCAATGAAAATGCATCACTTTGACCAGAAGCCCATAATTTCAGAAGTACTCCAAATGGAATAATGCGTAGCATTTGATTTTCCACCTGAAATTTCCAGATTTCCCACGTAAATGGTAAGCACCCCTGGTTTCCTTTGGGCGGATGAAAATTATGCGGGAAAACCGAGCTTAGCGCGGATCATTGGTTTTTATCTTAAGTGTATTCGACACTTTTCTCAGGAACAATTCTATTTCTGAGTTTGAATTCTCGCTTTATCGCGAACGCAGCGTAAAAAGCTTTGGCGCGGAAACTTTACCCGATGGTGATAACTCTCTAACTTTTGATTGCCTGTACTGTATTACCCATGACTGTGCGAGGAAGTTCACAGTGATCGCATACTGTGCGCCTTTTCAGTCTGTTCTCAACAACACAAAGTGAACGTCCCATAGCGATCTGCACTGCAGATTCTGTCTACACAGGGAACAGATTAGAAGGCACCTTTTTAAAAAGGACTAGCTCAGCTACAGCCTCACACACTTAGAGCCCATCCCCCGCCAACAAACCCGTTCCCCCAAGACAACGTTTAAACTACAACAACAACAACAAATATCTGCTCGAGTTTCAATGAAATTAGTTTCAATCTTAATTTAAGAATTACTTTCATAACTACAATAGCTCGCGTTTTCGTTTCGAACCACTACATTCGTCTCGCCCCGCCGGTACACAATCTTCAGTAACTAGAACATTTTGACAGCTCTAGACAGAGAAATCCATTTCGCAATTACAGTAAAGGCTATATTCTGTTGGTATGAGAACTTCCTGTGTTAATCGTCGAGAAGATCATCGTCGTCGTTTAGCAGGTCGTCATCATCAATATTTATGTCGTCCTGTGAGGAGAAAACGGGTTTACATCAGTCACAGGCGTTGTAAAACAATCCTCTTCATACCAAACTTCACATATACACTCCTTACCGGTTTACTAAAATACTACATGGTGTGTGTATATATAGCAGTAGCTGGAACAGAGTTCCTCCACTCTCAAAAGCATGTAGTTTACGTACACGCCTACTCACCCTCAACCGCGCTGTCAAACGTCAAAATAAGAAAAGTCCGAAATCTCGGCATATAATTCATGGTAAGATAAGGGTGACTATATGGAGGGTTAGGGATAGGGTTAGGTGGGTGACTATATGGTACTTTAACATGAATTACTTGCCGAAATCTCAACTTTGAGATCTCAAAGATGGTAAATTTTTTTTGTGTGAGCTTGTGGGTTTACTAAATCGTTTATGGTATACTGAAAAAGTACAGTGAAGTACGTTGAAACTGGTAGGCAAAGAGAAAACAAAAAGAGCTGACCAGTTCGCTCTACACGTAGGCTAAAGAGCATGCATGTGTACACTGATCCTCTCGGCGTGAGCGGGTAGTTAGGTCCTTAGATTCTATTTTTGCAAGAGGTTTTCACTTAAGACAGAACCAAGGTTTTAGCCGAAGGGGTGTTCACACGTCCTATGCAACTAGTTTTCACTTTTTGAAACACGTTAGTGAATACGTGAGCGTTTGAAAAGTAACTGAACATAACGACAAAATTGTCCTGGGCAGAACGAGATGAAAGCCGCAGTCTCTCAATGGCTCCAAGGGGCTGTGAAAGTGGCATAGTGCAAATGAAGAGATCCTATTCATTTAGTGTCAACGGTCATGAATATTCAACAGCAAAGAAGCGGAATTACAGACTGGAAAGGTTTTCCGGGAAAATATTCCCCGTGCAAGTTCCATACTGCTATCTTGGACGCTCAAAAAGCATGGGTTAGAGATGTCGTTACGGTGTGTAGAGGATGAAAAGTTCAGCGAGACTTACGTCGTCGTCCTGACCGCCGAAGTCGAAATCATCGTCGTCGTCGTCTTCTTCTTCTTCATCCTGTAATGCAAGGTACAGCAGGATTTTTTTCAACTGTTAATACAAAAGAAATGGATTGATCAAGACTGATAAGACAGAGAGACGAGGGAAGAAGAAAGGAGAGTATAAAGGAAGCATTGTGAGAAGTAGAGATGTTACGGAAAAGGAAGAGACAGCAAAGGAAAGGTCTTACTGCAATAAAAATACGTCTACCCAATAACCTTATGGTCAAGTTTAGTCGTTTCTAGGATGGTTGATACCGTCTATATAATTATGTATAACTTTACTGACTTGATTGGCAAAAAGATATGAAAAACTCACGCCTACAAAATTATAATAAAACGCATACAGCTATTTCAATTAACGTTGTCGGTTCAAAGCATGAAGCTAAAAGACAAGACCGAAAGTTTACGTGGGATTTTTATGAATAAGTTCATCAAAATCAGTCATGCCTGGAGAAAACAATAGGTTGTAAGTTGCAGTACAGTGACCTGCAAGTGCAGGGATGATTTTGATGAAATTATTCATAAAAAATAATCTCACAAAACATTGCGGTCTTGTCTTTTAGCTTGATTTTAATCCCACAACGTTAATTGAAATAGCTGTATAAAAAAAGGTAAAAGCTAAAAGTGTCAAAGACTACGATATTATTACAGTTAAACAGATGTAAAAGGAGTAGAAGTTAGAACGAGTCTATGATTAATTACTGATCAATACTGTCAGCTGCACTCAAGTGCAGATATCACGTAAAAACACCACCTAATTTGGCATCCAACAAAGTATGATCTGTAAGTGAACACTCGCAGTTTGAATGCGCATTACGTGGATTTTAGCGTCAATCAGCAACGAGTTTCAAAGCCACATTTTCCCATGTAAGCAGTCATTTAATTGTTTAGATATAAGATGCTAAGAACTGTCATGTTTGATACCAAACCAAGTCTGGACACCTCGCGAAAAAAAACAAAAAAAACAAAACGTAGCCTACAGGGAGCTTAAGCAAAGACGACGGCAACGGCAACGACAACGCCGCAAAACAATAGGTTTAATGAGCAAAAACAATCGCTCTGGACGTGCGTTTTACATTTTGGTACATTTCTTTGCCATCCTCTGCAAAACAACAAGGTGAAATGACCACATGTAAGATTTTGTGGAGAACGTGAACATTTTCTTTCTTAACTTGTACGCCACTCTTTCCAACTTGGTTCCTGGATAGTTCGCCATTTTTGTAAAAGTTGAGCGAGTTGAAATAATCGCGAAGTAGCACAAATGAAATAAAGATATATTTTCGGGTGACGTTTTCGTTGCCGTTGCCGTCGTCCTTGCTTAAGCTCCCTACTAATGAACAAACACCGCTTCTTCTGGGATCTTCCCAGAACTAAATTGTCTCAGCTGGCGACAGCCTGCCGCTGCGCCGAGTTGTTCTAAGCTCGTTTAGTACTAATCCTGGGCCCAGTTGCTCGAAGCATGGTTAGCGGTAACACGGGTTAAATACCATGACAACCTATAGGTTTTAATACCTCTTAACCAATGGTTAGCGCTAACCATGCTTCGAGCAACTCAGCCCTGAGCTGATAAACGTGAACAAAACCCATCCGTTGTCAAGGTAGTTAACCTGGATTAGCGCTTACTGTGCTTCGAACAACCCGGCCCTGGTGTGCGACGGGCTCTGCATTCATTAGACACTAAAACTCAACTTTGTTTAACCAGGGTGACACTAAACAGTCTGCTACGACTGACAAACCTGCATGTGACCCTCAGATTCTAGATCGAATTGGAATTTGGCAAAAATGGTTTTTGAGAGGGGAAAACCGGAGAAAATCCTCTCGGAACATGGATGAGAGCCAACAACAAACTCAACCCACATATGACGCCGAGCCCGCGAATCGAACCCGGGACACATTGGTGGGAGGAGAGTGCTCTTACCACTACGCCATCCCTGAACCCCCCCCCCCGACAAGAACCAACAACAAACTAAACCAACGTACACCTGTATACCAACCGAGTCAGATTATTCGTTTTCAGATGGAGTTATAAACAGTACACTCTCACCTTATCATCTTTTACCGCTGCAGTTTTATCGATATCTGGCGCTTTCGCTGCTGCCGCGGGAACTGCTGCTGGTGGTCTGTCTGCGGAAGAAGGAGACGGCTGGGATTGGGCCGAGGCAGACGGCGCAGCAAACGCCGGCTTTGAAGGTTCCATTGGTTTAGAAGCAGAAATCTCACTGAATGTTAAGTTTTCTACAGCCGCCTGCAATTAAATGGAGCGCATGGTTGTAAAACCTGATAGTGGACAAATATTCGCGTCGCTATGTCAAAACGAGTCACGTGACACAATATCTAAAACTAAGCCATGACATTCCCCAACTGATGTCCCACAATTAAACAACAACAAAAAAGTTGATTCAATGCTGCAGGAGACATAGCTGGAAATTTTACGACGGAAGAGCGCTTTGGTTTTGGAACAGACGAGTACATCAGAATACTCGCCGAAAGCGGTGCCTGAAAACACTTAAGCGTCAATATGCAATGCGTGTTTTCAGCGAAAATGTTGGCTGTAAAATGGCATGCACGACTGTGTGTCCATGGACATTACTTGTTCCTCTAAATTCATCGTTTTCCTCGAGCAACTATTCGCTACTTGAACAGATAACGCGCGTATTTTGCACCAAATAAAGGTGGTTTTTCACATTCTCTTTCTCTCAAATCAAAATGCATATTGGCTTAAATGGTAAAGGTTACTGTTTCGCGCATTATTGCGTCGTGATGCGACGCAAATTGCTCACCAGAATGGAGTCCAGGCTGCCCTCCTCCTTTGCCGCTTTGATTTCTTCAAACACATCGCGATCAGCGTTACTCTAAATAAAATGAGAATAAAGAGCGTACGTTAGCTAAGCATGAGTTTTTCAGCGAATAAGCTCACTTGTTCAATTCACTTGTTAGATTTCTGCTGTTTCTAACATAATAATTCAATTCCTTGTTTCACTAAATACATTTACCTCAAAGGTATATGAACAACAACAACAAACCTGTATTTTAATTAATGTAAGAGGAGTAGTCACCCAGAATGAAAGGGAAATTTGTCAAGGATCTGGGATTTGCTAGCCTTACTTCCTGCAAAGCGGATCTATATTACATCGTTAAAGCAAAGGTTTTGTGATTTGTGAGAAGAATCTACGGAATTCATTAATTATTCCTAAAAAGGTTTCCTCTTACCAGGTGACCGCTAAATTCCGTTAACGAAAACATAATTCTTGGAACTGAAGACGGTGACCACAACGGTTAATCAATAAAGAACACCTGAAGTATCTAGAACAACCAACAAACTATCTAACATATCCAACCTGGACGTGCTTGTATTGGGAAGCAGGTTTCATCTGCACTCTTTCTCTTTTCAGGAACTGTATTATAATAGACATAAAAAAAAAATCACTATCATAATAATAATAGAACGGTTTTCAATTGAGCGTCGAAAGTAATTTCGCCTTTGCTTTGGTTTTGCATTACTACGCTCTGTGATTGGTTAACAAAACTCGCGCCACTTTCTGAACAACTGAGAATCCAAACCAAAACCAATCGTGTTTTCGCCGCACGCGTTTTCCCGCGCTTAGCACCAGTTACATGTATTTGCTTCGAATTCTGATTGGCTCGTTGTGTTGTTTACATCTGTTGTGATTGGCAAGAGTAATTACTTTGGTATTGGTTTTACGACAGTTAATTGGAAACCGCTTTGATAACTTTATTCAAGTGTCAAAGTCTTTAGCACTGGAGTGCTACATGAAATAGGGGACAGTGTAAATGACTGAACCAGATATGTAAACTGAACATAATATTTGTTAAAAACACCAACTGGAGGGAAGCAGACAAGTATGCTATTTACAGAGCGTGGCCTTGGATTTGAAAAAACAAGACTACCATGAAACAAATCTAAGTGGTTAGAGCGGGACTTGAACTCGGGGCCTCCGGATTACATGTCAGGCACCCTAACCAGAAGGTTGCACTGCTCACGTTTTGCGTCCCTCAATACAAAGGGTACCAGGCGATAAGTCGATAAGTTACTACACCGTGAAACAAACAATAACCAGACCTTAGTGCTACAGAAACTCCATCACTAAGTTACTACACCGTGAAACAAACAATAACCAGACCTTAGTGCTATATAACCCCATCACAAACAGCCACGACCTTTTTTCGCGGCAGGGAATTTTAGTTACTTGAGGCGATGTTACCGTAGAGAACAACTTTTAACAACGTTTTTTAAGCGCAAAATAGTCATTCCCCTAGGGAGACCACTTAATGCAGGTTCGACTTTAACGGAAAGCGACTGTTTGCCGACAAAAGTTGTCAATTGCACATACATAGTTTCGCTGGTGCATCAGCAACAGTAGTAACAGCCGGCAGTGAAGGTGGATTTTATGGAGGAGGCAATTGGAGAGAGAAAACAAAAACAAACCAAAAACTGCAAACAAACAAAAAAATGTAGCAACATTGATTCACTTTCTTCACCATCAACACAGGTTAGAAAGGCGACAAGCTTCAGTTTCTCTCTGCACTGTTTGTAGTTAGGAGTTTGTAGTGATGGAATCAAACCACTTTAAAAGGCACGTCCCATTCACGAGTGGAGAATTACACAGAAACTACGATATGATTTTAAGCACCTTTTCCGCTTGCAAAGCTTGCTGAAATTCAGGAAACAAGTTCTCGTATTCTGATGGATCCGCAAGAGAGTCTGCCGCCTTCTTGTTGACTTTTCCCAAATCTTCTTTCCACAACTTAACAATCCTGACAAAAAAATGAAATTAAAAAAAGCAAGACATTAGAGAGATTTAGATCTACTTTGCATTTACTAAAAAAAAAATAAAATAAATAAATAAATAAATAAATAAATAAATAAAACTAGCAAGGCTGTATTTTAGATAAATTAGTTTTTAACTCAATAGTCCTTCTTTCTGGCATTTTTTCATCAAAAAGCGACGTGAGCAATTGTTGATAATCAACAATGTGATTTGGCGCTATATAAGTATATATTTAGTTTCTCAGCAAAATTAAGTAGTTTTCCGCTAGCATCAAAGGTCAGAATTATTTTGCACTATTCCCATCTTTGTATTCATGTTTTCAAGAAAACATAAACACGAATGTCAAGTTTGCCGTTTGCCATAAACGCGACTCTACGTTTATATCTCTATTATTGAAGGAAACAACCGCAGTTTTCAATTCAGGAAAACAAAACAAAAAAAGAAAAGGGGTTGGAGGAGCGGGTCGTGAACGTTTCGCAGTGAAGAAATTGCCATAGTTGGAAATACAAAGCCTCGTTCCAGGGCTAAACGCCGGCACTAATCGAGCGAACCGAACTTCGGCCCGATCAGCTTAACGGGGCACGCCAGAGGGGGCCGTAAAGTTGATCCGTTGGTGGTTATACTCCTGAAACGATTCTATGCCTTACTGAATATCTTGACATGTAGCAACTTGATTCACTTTCTTCACCATCAACACAGGTTAGAAAGGCGACAAGCTTCGGTTTGTCTCTGCACTGTTTGTAGTTAGGAGTTTATAGTGATGGAATCAAGCCACTTTAAGAGGCATGTCCCATTCACAAGTGCAGCATCTTACAATGGTTCGGTATGAAGAACTTATCACATTCTTTTACCCACACGGACCTCGATACTTTCTAACGTTCAATACTTTGCCGATCAGTAATTTGATAACTGTAAGATAAGCGAGATTCAATATATACTGCAGTCAACTACGCAGACGTTATTTGTGTTGTCACGCAACGCTAGTGGGGGGGGGGGGGGGAGTGTTGCGTGACAACCCAAATGACAGCTGCGTGACAGACTAGATTGAATATGTTTCTTATAAAGTACAACTTACTTTGACACATGGCTTGGTAAGTACGTGCGAGCCATAAAAGCCGCTTCAGGATATCGACCCGTGCTACACAGCAACTCGATGCCTTCCTCCAACCTTACAAAACCAAACATCAATGCTTCAACAATTGTACAGAGATGCAATTTCATTAAATTTACACGATGTACATACTGCTACAAAACGTACAGAAGGCCATCCTGTAAGTGATAATCTGATTTGATTGAAGTAAATTAAATGAATGTCACGAATACTTGATTTTCAGCTTTTGGAGGCTTTTAGTACTTTACAGAGATAAATATTTATGATATTTTCATCCATCCTGAGTTCCTGGTAACTGCGAAATTACATCCAAATCACAGAGATTAATAGCTTCCCATGGTACCTTTTCGGTCTTGTCGCGTAAGCTCGAGGCTTTAAAATCCGACAACATTAATAGACCAATTTCGATATATTAAAATTCCAGCTTGGCTACGAGACATAAGGGAATAAAACAAAAGAAATTACATTGAGGCTCAGAGATGAATAATAGGGAGTTTAAGAAACGAGGACGGCAACGGTAACGAGAACGCCACAAAACAATGGGTTTAATGAGCAAAAACAATCGCTTTGCACGTGCGTTTTACATTTTGGTACATTTCTTTACCGTCCTCTGCAAAACAACAACTTGAAATGACCAAATTTTAGGTTTTCTCGAGAACGGGAGCGTATGACGCAAAATCTTCTTTATTCTTCCTTACTTTGACGTCGTTCATACTAATTTAGTTCATGGAGAGTTCGCCAGCATTTTCCAAGTTAAAAAAATTTAAAGGATTGCGAAAGAGTTACAAAAACGAGAAGTTCTATTTTTAAATGACGTTCTCGTTACCGTTGCCGTCCTCGTTTCTTAAACTCCCTAATGTGTGACCCTCCACGGGAAAACAGTCACAAAGGTGAACGCAGGCACACGGGACGGTAGCAACACGCTCGCACGATTCTGACACGACACGCTTATCGTGCGTATATGCAAATACGCGCAAACAAGAACAATGGATTTTAAAGTACCGCGCTTGTGGCCTTTGTTTGCATGTGGTTAGCACGGTAGAACTTTGTATTTTTAGCACGATAGATTACAAGGTTATGTTTGTTGACACGCTAGACTTCTTAACACGTTCCAAAATAATAATTGGTCTATTAAAATAGCTGTATACAGCTGTAATTTGTGGACAACATAATATGATACTACTTATTAGTGGTCTTACTCGAAAAAAGAAATAATGACCGGTTAATTTAACAGCGCGGAGTTAGCTCAAAATAAAATATTTGTTCCAATTCACTTTACTGTACCTTCCAAGAAGGAAATAAGCCAGAAAGGCCACGTTGTTCTTGCCCTTCTGAGCAGAAGTCTCGGCAAGTCTTAGAATCATATCCGCATCACCAGCAGATGTGGCGAGAAGCAGAAGGCCTCCAAAATCCTGAGCATTGATCAAGCATTCCTGGGCCAGCTGGAATTGGCACTTGGAAATGGCCAGCTCTGCAAGCTGTTTCCACTTATGTTCACTCTAAACAAACAAAGATAAACAAGAGCGTTGTTTACTGGCTGAGCGAGCTTAACAATTGGCAGTTTCTTCTTTATCATGCCACACTGCAGGTTTCCTTTAAAGGCCACACGTTACTGTGACACTTCTATATATGAACACGCTAAAGAGGGTCTCCTAGCCCTAACCCCATACCAAAAAGCTAATTCAGGCCTTGGGCACGCTTACAGCCATATATCAGTACAACATTGACCTGCAAAAAATACTCGTCCCAAAGCACAGGTCACTTGTAGCTGCTGACAAATCGAAACTCAGGGAGTTCAGTTGTCACACTCACGAAAGCGGCCTGGCCAGGAAGCTTCTATGAGCAAAACAGTGGCTCTACAGATGCATTATTTTGCTAATTCTCTGCAAATAAATAACGTGGCATGAACACATGACGGTGAATGTTTCTTTCGCCGTTCCTCACGATTCAGTTCCTGGATAGTTCAGTTCCCTCACACAGGTTAAAAGAATCATTTATTTGGATGATCGGGAATAAAACAACAAACCAAACGTAATCCAACAAGTTACCTCAGACTCGGATGCAATTTCATACGCAATTTTCAGCTCAGACAGCTGTATTGCCAGGTCAAATCTAACAATGAAAGGAGACAAAAAATACTACTGTAAGTCGACATCGCATATATGTTATTTCATGTACCAGGGGCCAATTTAATGAAGTGTTTACATTTGTAATTAAGAATCGGGGCCGTTACTATTAAACGCTCATACAGGAACAAGTCCAGTAAACATTGTAATCGTACCAATAACAAAATTCTCGTTTCTGATTACCCCCCCCCCCCCCCCCGCGCTTATCTTTGGAGCGCGATCACGTTAACCAATTTAAAATTTACTACTTCGCAGTTCTACAGGTAAATTTCAAGAAATACAAGTAAAACAGTTTCGTCATGATTTTCTTAATACTGCAAGATCTTTCCTTAACAGATTATCAGTGCACTAGTAATAATCAGATTAGGGAGTGCGTTCGATGTCATCAGGCTCTCTCTCCTTTGCCAAGTTGGTGATGATGTCATCGGCCCCTGCAAAATCTGCAGGGGATGCCAGATACGCGTCCCAAGATCCATTCATCCAATCAACGTTGTCCCATACAATCTCGACTCCACTCTGTATTAGAAGAGCGTTCTTTCTACGTCGACCGCAATAATTATATAGATAACGCTGAAAATGTGATATTTAAAAATTTACCTGTGTTCTGGATCACACGACACAGCCAGAGCCTGTTGCTTGAAGCCTTGTTTCTCTAAGAAGTGAGCCACGCGGTTCCTTTGCTCTCGAGGAATGGTGGGTAGTACCTACAAGGGAACATACACGATTACTCACAAGTTTCAACTGGTTTTCACAGGCCTGAACATGGTCAAAATCGAGAAATAATCTAAAAAACTTTGATAACGGACGTTTCAAAAACAGTCCAGGAGAAGATTCATCTGTCCCATGTTAATTGTCACTGGGATTCATTCCTGTAGGGTACATGTAGGCACCAAGTTACCCAGTAGAGGCCTTGGTAGTCAAAGCAAATCGACCAACTTCATGCTTGTCGCACGACACCACCTGTAGCCTTTTCATAGTACCCTGTTTTAACGTGTGATAGGCAACAAGTTCAATCAGTGAGATCGTTGAACCGCCATCCTAAATAACATACCGAGCAAAATCTGGGGATGGTACAAAACTGCCGAGGGGTCGGTAGTCTACAGCTGTAAGTGGGGTGGTTAAGGTCGGTTTCTGCGGTATTCCCATATATTTTTTTCCTCTCAACGTAAAGTGCTCACATGCGAAAATAGGTGAATATGAGCAGTGTAGAAGTCATCGATCTTTGAAACATTAGGGACCTTCAGATTACGAGTACAAGATTGAGTACGAGCTGTACGACTCAGTTTTCAAATCCCGCTTGTGTGGTTTATAGTAAATAACCGTTTGTCACACCAATCTTGTTTCTTGGGTCTCCTTGTCTGCTGGTAAACAACGGGAAGGAGCGAGAGTTCTGGGGAAGCAACTGATTTGAAATTTGAAAGTCGTACTCGTACTCAATCTCGAACTCGTACTCTGATCCTACGTTCCCTATTGTCTTCTACTGGGGCCAGTTGTTCAAACCTGGGTTAACATGAACTTTGATTCAAGTGCAATAGTGCTAATCATTAATGGATCTTCCATAATCTTTTCGTCCCTTAAGCTGCCGTTACACGTTGAAACTTTTAGCTGAAACTTGTGTGCAATGGCGCTGCGAAACAACTTTCAGCAGGCGTTGCACCGTGTAACAAGTAGAACCGCTTTCTACTTCTGCAACGGCTCGAATAGGTCGCAGTGGTGAAAAAACAAGAGTTTCACCGTGTAACACCACTTCGTGAAACTTGTTTAGCAGCGCCGTTGCACACAAGTTTAAGCTAAAAGTTTCAACGTGTAACGGCGGCTTTAGTTTTGACTTTCTTTTACCATTAGCCTAAAATTAGCTTTAAAAACAAATTTTAAACAAGCGAAATGAACACCTAGGTTCACTTTTAATCGGAGATTAGCGTTTTTCAGCTTCGAACAACCGGACTCTGATTACAGCATATTGACAGAGGTTAATGGAGATTGCTGAGGACTAAAAAGAACAAGAACTTTGAATTGCCACGCACCTGTTTAGCTGTGTCAAAGTCTTCTCTCATGACAGCAGTCTGGTATTCCAGTACTGACAACAGCAGGGAGTATCCCACTACATTCATGTCCTTGTCACTCAAGTACAGCTTGTTGTCTTTGGGGATGTAGCCCAGAATGTACATTTTCCTACAGCAATTTCACAAAACAAATCAGTGAGTACTCAAATGGGAAACGAGCCCCATACACTTTAGATACGAATCTCTATCCAGCCAGTAGAATACCTTACATTACTTGGCGTAACCTTTTTAGAATGGTGGAAATTTGACCCCCAGATACATGTAAATGGCTACCGGCGCTTTTAAAAGACAAACAAACAAAAAACAACACAACAACGACAACAACACACGGGTCTGCGAGTCATGATTCATCACAATTTGTAATACTTAGTGAATAAGAAATCACATTCTGAAGCCCTAAAACGTATGATTGAAAAGAACTTCTTGAGACTTCTTGAGATCGAAAATATAAATCACTTACACCTAACGATTCCGACGGTATTTCTAAAAATCTATATGTTTTTTACTTTTGTTGGAAGCCCCCTCGGTGAGTAAAACTTGAGATAGAGCTAAAAAGAATACTGTAACAATGGTTGCTTATTATTGTTCCAATACAGAGGTACTACTGCGTCTCATTGGGTCGTGGCTTTCGGTTGCTTTCTGTTGCTTTCGGCCAAGAGTGGTAAATTCGCGGCAATCAACAACGACGAAGACGAGGTTTTAACGCGTGCTACTGCACAAAGAAATGCTTGGTTTTATCAACAGAGTTGATAAGGTAATTCGACCACTGAATTGATTCAAATGCTAACGTCTCGACTCTCGAGCGGTACTCTATATCTTACTGTAGCAGCTTTGATTCACTTTCTTCACCATAAATATACGTTGGAAAGGCGACAAGCTCCATTTTCTCTATGCACTGTTTGTAGTTAGGAGTTTGTAGTGATGGAATCAAACCACTTTAAAAGGCACGTCCCATTCACAAGTGCAAAGTGTTTCTAAAGGTGCAGCAAAGTAACGAAGCAATTACAATACCCTCATTACAGGTAACTCCAGATTCAGCTGCCATTGTACAATAAGAGCTGGCTGTTGGTAATTTTGAAGAAGAGCTTCCCAAGCCGACTCTCGGTAAATTGTCAGCCGACAGTGGACGGACAGCTAACCGACAGTTTACCGGCTGGCTACCGTTTGCCGGCCGACTGTTGGCCGATTGTCGGTCAACAGTCGGCCGACAGTTGGTTTGGGGAGCTCTTCTTCAAAATTACCGAGCTGTCATTTAAGTTTTGAATTACCCCTACCCAAGAAGATGGGAAGATGGGAAAAAAATGAGAGACAAAACATCCAGAAATGAACACTCCACCTTATTTTTACTCACAGTCAGGTTGATATCACCAATGTCTTGCCCTTAGTGAAACCCCTGATGTGACTCGGTATTCACGGTAAGGCTCAGTGTTTTAATACTGCATTTTGTTGCAACGCATTGTAAGTAATAATTTATTGTACAAACCTGTCCAGATGGGCGATGGTGACAATTTCACCTCCAACATAGTAATTGAGACGGTTAACAGCATTGGTGTAGATAAAACAGTCTCCGACCCAGATACCAGTCTTCACACAATCTTCTATTTCACCACAAACCTAGAATAACATTCATTTGCCAGGATGTAAGCCACAACAAATTCTCAGGGAGCTGGTAAGCCCTTAACATTTCAAAATGTTTTCAACTAAATAATATATGGATAACTTTTAAACGGGGTAATAAAGCCTTGTTGTTGTTGTTCTCATGCTACAGATGTAGAACAAGGCCGTAAAGGAAACAATGAAAGGATTAACAGACTTTACCATTAATACAGTGAATGTTTTGAACCCAGCGGTCTCAGTGTGATACACTTGGTGAGCGAAAAAGACAGATGGTGGTGACGCTGATGTTGTCAATCCTCTGAACCAAGGGATGTACATGTAGCTAATAAAACCCCTGGCAGGCTCATTCATAAAACCAGCTGGTTCTTTTACCCAGTGCAACAAAGGAAATAGGAGACGTCTGCATGAAGGCTACTGGCTCTTTTGGACTATACACTTTTAAAATATTAGTCTGTGCTCTTAATGAAAATAATTTCAGCCGGACATAAGATTGCTTTCAGATGGCCGAAAACTTAACAGAAGTCTTCTCTGCCATAAGACATTATGAGCCAAAATAGTGGTACCCATGAGACTTGTAGGGATAAACAGAAACCTAGTGAAAAAAATATCAGTAGCTACACGTACAACAATTTGCACAAAATGCTTTTCTTACATCAAAAGCATCCTCGATTCCATCCTCAGTTATCAGCTCTGGTGTTTCCTGTGCTTTGGTAACATTCTCAGCAACATACTTCAGGATGAAGAACGACTCTTCTGTTGCAATGCAGCAAAGCTCACCGCTGTCAGCCCAATAAATCTGCAGTAACAAACAAAATCAGACAGTGTCACAACATGCAAAAGGTACATGTACATGAACCATTATCCTGAATGCATCCTACAACATTGAAAAAAGTGCAACTTTTCATGACATCCAAGTACATGTAAATCGACACCCCTTATCTTGTAATACAATAAAATTATGATGTAAAAAGAACCATATCAGACAGTCCAGTACACTGTAATGAAATTTCTCTGTATTGAATTCTCCAATCACCTTTCAGCTGTATGGTGGCTAACATGTTTGTCAAAACACAATAGGACAAAGAGTCCCACAGAGATTCTGTGAGCACCAGTAGTGTAACAATTAGTTATTTGTATTTTCAATTCCACTGTTACACTGTAGTTTTTCTACTCAAAACTTGAAGGACTTGCCTTGAAAGTCTCGAAACTTAACTCAATTCTCAAACTTTTCAAGAATTGAGAATGGAGTCTGGAGACACGAGGGTGGAGACACGAGGGACTGTCTTACATGTATTTTGAATGGTACAGTGTATTGTAGTTAAATGATAATAAGAAATTTGAAACTACAGTGTACAGCTGTACATGTGTGTATTCTCACTAATTTCATCCCTGTTACTGCACCTTGAACAATACCTACACTGTTTGTAATTTTCAGTTTCCACTCAGTATTTACATGAAAGATAACGACTTTGTGGATTTAAAGTAAATAAAAGACTGGCTGACAAAACAACTTACACTCTTTGGCTGAATTTCAATCCTACGGACAAGATCTGTGCTCTCCCAGTCAAAGAAACCCAGTCCACTGACAGATCTCACACCAAGGAGATGGCCACCATAAATGCCTGATACACAACAAACCATTTAACATTAACTACAGTCATGTTCTTCTGTGAACTGCGAAGTGGCATCAATGAACACAAGAGAGAACTATGATCAAAATAAAATGTGGAAGTACTTACCCTCTGCTCCATACTCAGGCTTGAATGATTTCCTTTCTTTAAAGTTTTTGAAGATCTTGATCTTGTTGCCGTCTCTTATGGCGTACCTGTGTTTAAAAGTACGACAAAAAGAATTAGCACAAAAAAAAAAGAGAACTGTAGATTAACTGCATGACATATGTGCATCAATGGGTAACACTGGGTGCAAAAACATTGTCAGGTAAAACATACATGTACAGTACACTCAGATACATCGCACTTGTCTAAAACTATGAAAAATATTCAACGGCTTTCTGGGAAGAATTTGAACTACAAGTATGTTCAAACTGATTACTATTCTTGGAGACTGTGTACAGTATATGTTGTAGGTTAAAAAGAATCCAGATTAAAATGATTTCAAATAAGGTTGAGTTGTCTTTTCCTTTGTTAAGGTTGAGTAATTTACATCTAAAACAAAGGAAAATACAAATCAACCTAGGTTGAAATCATTTTAACCTGGGATTCATTTTAACCTACAATATACAATGTAAAAGCTTGCAAATGACACTAACACCCTTAATGTACACTATGCATGGACACGTACATGTATATTCTGGAGCACATATTTTTATTATAGTTGTCCAGAAACAATCTATTGCTTAAACTTTGCACATACTCAGATGAATCCGAGGCCCACACAAACTCTTGTGCTGATCCAAAACTCTTGTTCCTCAGTGCCATAGCTGTGTAAATGATGTACTCTCCATCACCACAGACCACAACAAACCTAACAAAAACAATCACAACAATAACTATTAAACTTGTGTTTCAATTTTAAACATTGCATCTATGTAGATTATGAGATCTAGATTTCTGTCATAATTATTAATACTTGATGAGAGCAAAAGTTTTACTTCATTACATACATGTAAGCACACGTGCAGGTATTTTACAGCAAACTGCCCAAGAAGATCACCTATTTGCTACCCACTGTTTGACAATGAGAGGTGTAGGGAGTCATACATGTATTGCAGCATAATTTTGTAAAAGAATGCAAGGAGATTAAACAGGATACCAAACCTGCAGAGACACAAACTCTGGTAAATTTTCAATGGCCTAAATGTACATGTACACTACACTTTAAAATAGTAATAGGGTTTTCAAAAAATTATTAGAATGAAAAAATCTTGAAACAACACAAAAAATTGCTGGAGACAGGAGGTACATTGAAGGCGAGGGGGTAGGGGGGTAAAACATTGAAAGTACCTTCCATTAGGATTATGGGATAAAGTCTGTGGGAACATCTCACATGGGCCCATGTCCTTGATGGCCAGAGGCAAGCGTTCACCATCTTTGGCATCATGATCTGATTTAACAATTGAAGACAAAAATGTCAATTACTGGTCAGCAATGGCTTAAAAGCAGGGTAACAATTTTATACAGCATACTGTAGTGTTCAATGTCATGTGAAGCATAGAATACAAAGTGTATGTAACGGGTGTACTGTATGTTTGAACTTACCGGCAATATTTTTAAGGTTAGCCTGCTGAATTTCACTGTGCTTGGCAAATATAATTTTGCCATTGGAATCCATGGACATGGCTGGCTCCTCTCTACCAAGCTAAAGTAGACAAAAGGTTATTATTATTAATGCATAGTTTCAGTGCATACAATTTTATATAAAAATATCATATTTGTACATACATCCTGTACTTATTGATCAAGGCTAAGAACTTTAAGTGAGGAAATATTTGATTTGAAGCTATTGTGTATGGTACAAAGTATATGTACATGAACATTCTGGGCAAACAAAGAAAAAAGAATGTGCCCCAAAGTCTCCTATCTACAAAAAACTGCTGCAAAGGCTTAAATCCACCACCTTCAAATCAAAGGTTCAATTTGCCAGTTATACATGTAGCTACAAAAACCTATTTATAGATATCAGCTTAAATGGGGCAGTGTCACCTTTGCAAACGACAGTAACAGGTACAGGTAATACACTGATTACAATACAGTGCATATATACAGGGCTTCTGATATTTTGCGATGTTGCGATTTCGCATAATTGACCTAAAATCGCAACAAATCGCATAATTCATGAAAAATCGCAGAATTTATACAGAATCGCACAATTTAAGAAAAAAAGAGCAAAAATCTCGCTAAATGTTAAGTTTTCCGATAATTTAAACGTTATCTCAAGGAGTTTTTTTCTTTCAAAAGGCGTCAAAAATCACCTGGAAGCGTTTGTCCGTTGATTAAGCGAACAAACAGGCGTTTTATGCTTCATTTTACATGCTGGGGACCTGGTGCTGGTTTTCAATATTAAGCGAGTGATCATTGGCACGGAATAAACAATCCTTTTATGTAAATACACCAATCAAAATCATTGATATATTTTCAAGATGGAAAACTGCTCGAATATGCAATATGTCGCTTGCAATATGTAGTTATTTTGTTTTAATAGAAACAAACATCTTCATTATGGATAAGTTTGTTGTTAAAACGCTGAGCGCTTCTTCGCAAGAGAAAAAAAAAAGATCGCACCTTCCTGTAAATATTTTGGCGAAAGACAGGGTAAGAAAGTACTCCAAAGGAACGTTTGATGTTGACGATGGTCTGTTGTTTACTCTGCGAGCAGAGTCTCCTTCGATCTTCCTGGATGTTTTGCTCTTCATCCAACATACAGTAGTGGTTGATCATCTTTGAAATTTTGCGGTTGACAAGCACCTTGAAGCTGAGTCACACAAGCGGAACATGGAAAAAAATGCGGGTGGGAAGCAACAAACGCTGACTTGACCAAATTAGCAATATCTGATTTTCAATAATTTGATATGAGGCAACAAATGATTTATTTTAGCTGTTTATTCACTTCTTCGTGCTCTAATTGCTTCTTGAACAGCAAAACATGGATAATGCTCCTCTTAGACCTAATAAAACAAGGTTAATTAGCTAAAATGAAATCGCATAATTTGCCGCATAATAGACCTTTCTTGCCGCATAATGAGACTTAAAAGTGCCGCATAATTTCCAAATTTTTTCCGCACCCTATCAGAAGCCCTGATATATATGGAACAGTTGACAAACCTTTATAAGAATGCTGCCTTCATCATATCCGAGAGCCACATTGTTAGAACCCTTGAACATGGCCATACTCCACACTCTCTCCAGACCATAATTAAGGGTGCTCTCCAGACGGTATGTGTTAGCTTGCCAGATACGAACAGTGCCTGCAACACAAAAGAAACACCACGGTGGAAAATGATTACATGTAACAGTGATACAGTGTACATGTACATGTAAAAGCATGTTTAAACCATTAGTAAATGTTAACTATATATGTATGTATCATGTTTACAAACTATTCTACATGTACTTTATGGTGCTGTGAACTTGTTTCTACAACAAAATAGTAGGAACTTTAAGGAATATGAGACAACAATGATACAGAGAGAATCACTCATCACATTGTCTTGAGGAGGACAAGCAGTAATGAATTTTCAAGTCTTGATCGTGTACAATTTAATTTGTATGACTTGCACAATCTTCAACAATTAACAGATTCTTGAGTGGTGACTGGTGTAAAAAATAATTATACAGAGGTTAGGAGGGATCAAGGATAAACTCATGCTGGTTTTAAAGTCATACTAGTGTTGTGTTAACATTAAATTTTTCCCAAGTATGTATAGTGTATTACTGTAAATATGCGGTCTGTTATTATTAACATGAGATGCTACAGTACATTGTAAGTCTTAGGCCTACGTCGCGCTACAGTTGAATTTAATTCAAGGTCCCACGAGCAATTGAATTCAACGATAGAGTGACGTCTAAAACGAATTAAATTCCTCTGGTAAATAAAATTCATCCTAGGCATTTTATATGTCTTGGTAAGACGGGTAAAATATCGATAACGCGTCTTCAGTTTAAACGTCGCACTAGAGTCGTGTCAAATGAAATGCATACATTATTTTTTTAAATGTATTTCAAACTTATTTTAACGAGCCCACAGCGACCTGTGGCGACAAGAGACACTTCATTTGGGAAGAGAATTAAATTCGACCGTATTGATTTTCATGCATAAAACCACGCCACGATTTATGTCGACGGAACGACGAATTTAATGGAATTACATTTGTCTGAATTAAATTCGACTGTAACGCGACATATAAACTATGCCTTAGAGGATTTTCATACATGTACATGTACCTACCATCTTCTGAGCCAGTCAAAATAATGGGCAGTTCTGGGTGAAATCCAACACAGGAAATGTTCTGAGCATGTCCTTCAAGAGTTTGCACACAAGTTTTGTTCTATAATAGTAGAGCAAATGAATTAAATCACTTCAGTTATAACATAACTTTATGTAGATGTATTCATGCCCAACTCAGTTGTCTTGAACTGAAAAAAGTACAATGTAGTTCCTAAATTGCAATTAACGAAGTAAAATACTGTACATGTTACCAAAACCTAAAATAATAAGCAAAAGCTTATTATTATTATTATTATTATTATTATGCACAGTAAAACTATCTGTATGCACAGTATAAGAAGCACCACAGGGCGCGTCGCGTAACCTGTGAGCCAAGCGAAACTTAAAATATTATTATTATTATTATTATTATTATGGAACTGAACAAAAAGACAAATCTGAAATCCTCAATAATGAATTTACAGTGTACAGTGGAACCTCGCTTTAACGAAGTCGCTGGGGACCGGCCAAATTTGTTCGTTAAATCGAGGGTTCGTTATATCAAAAACCTCGATATAACGAACTTGAGGGGAAACGACCAAAATGTTCGTTATATCGAGGTCATAGTTAATGATTGGTTTTCAACACAGGAGACTTCTGTCACGCAATTTTCATCACCTAGAAGTGCCGCGTTTTGAGATGCAATATTCATTAAGCATGGTGGCTTTCAGTAGCAATTATTTTCACTTTTGAGCAGACGCGCAGATTTTGTTTACAAAAAAACCACACTTTCAGAGTGTTGATCTGTTCAGCGTTTATCTTCTGTCGAGTGTTGACGTTGTAATTCGTTATATTGAGGTAGATTACGTTTGGGCTTCCGGATTATGTTCGTTATATCGAAGAATTCGTTATATCGAGGTTCGTTATATCGAGGTTCTATTCCATACATTTTACTGTAACATTGGCCGGGACATAGAATATCGTTCGTTATATCAAGGACTTCGTTAATTAGAGGTTCGTTAAATCAAGGTTCCACTGTATCCAAAATTCCTAGCCCTGTTTTTCCATTCAAACCGTCAATTAAGAATGCTCAGTCAATTCAGTCAGTTACCTGGTAATCCCATATTTTCACAAGCCTATCATCAGCACCAGAGATGAGATATGGTTTTTCTCCACCGTGGAAATAGTCAACACAGTTTACTCCCTGGAGTATAACAATGGCAGTTAGTTCTTAAAATCCGTTAACTTAAAAAACAAAAACAAAAACAGCAACAACAACAACAAAAAACGTTAATCATTGTTGTACACACAAAGAAGTCAAAGAAGCATAACAAAAATTAATAATGTGCATAATATTATTGAAGATGTACATGTACAGATGTGGCTTCACATTTAACTTAAGAATTTGTGCGCATAATTTTCACCTTATGGCAGTGTAGGTATCCTAGGGGAAAGATGATTGTGTCAATTATTATTAATATCATTTTGGTGTTTGTTTCTCTCTGCATTACAATTCAATTTGTAATTCCTTTTGTTTTGTTTTTTGTATGGCAATGTACGATGAACCAAGGGTTAAATTTCAGCGTAACAGGAATACCTCTTAACAATACTGCACAAGAAACAGTGTGAACATTGCTAGTAAGCATTCCATACAAATGCACATGTAGACCTACCTTCTCATGTCCCTCAAGAGTGAAGTTTGGTGTATTGGAACCAAGTTGCCACACCTTAAAACAAAATGAATTACTGTTAATTACATATATTAAGTTTAAGTCCTAACAGTGATCTAGAAATCAAATTTCTCTTTGTAAGATCAATGCTTAATATTCAGAAAGGTTATGAGAATTAGGGACTTAATCACTCAACATGAATTCTCTTGATTTTTTCAACAATTTCTCCCTTCTGCTGCCACAATAAATGTATGGAGGCTACAAAAGAGAATCTATATTTTGAAATTGAGAATTAAAGGGTTAACGTTTCCTTTAGTTACACCTGTATTGCTTTTTATCATTCTCAAGAGCAACAGCAATATTGCATGTACATTGTACATGCTTACAGTACATGTCTATGTGTTCCTGTAGATGTGCATTGGCATGACAAAGTCAAATGATTGCAATAATTGCAATTCAAGGTACAAATAAGTAAAAACAAAATGAAACCAAAACATACATGTACATGTTGAGGTTTATTTTTTTTTCAAAGCAGTTTGATTATTTTATTTTCCTTTGGGCAGTATCATTACCATAATCTGTGACAAAGGGAAATAAAAATCACACTGGTTTGAAAAATTTTGAGCCAAAAAGAAATTTTGAGCCACAACATACACAAGACCACTTAACAGACTAAGTTTTTTTTATTGCATTAAATTAAGCACAGAAATCGTTCCTAATCCCCCATCCCCATGCTATTAATCTTTTTTTAAATTCATTTTCCTAATGTATGTAAGTAACACCTGGTGTAAATGAGTAATGTATATTGTAATATCGAAGGCCATAGCAGAGTACAGTTCTTTGTCATTGTAATTTGTAATTTGTAATTTGTGATACATGTAATTTGTTAAAGATGTGTTACTTTAAATAAATAAAAATACTCTACATGTATTAAAAAAAATACACAAGACTTCATGTACAGGACTAACATGGACTAACTGTTGTCAAATTTATTGCTTTTTATGTGTACTTCACCTTGATAGTTCTGTCCAGAGAAGCACTGGCAAACTGGTTGTTATCCTTTGGGTTGATAACAATCTGCATTACATAGTGAGTGTGGCCTTCAAACACTTGACTGCACTGCCATTTCTTTTCCCAGTCCCATAGCTTGATCAGCATGTCATCTGACAATTACATGTATGAACAAAAATAATGATGACGCTATTGCACAGTTGTTTACAGTTGTTGACTGGTTTGGCCAGTCAGTCTGATGAACGAAAACTGTTTAGTCACACTCGTCACCAAATGGGTTACATTTGTTGCTAGAAGATGCAAGTTATTGGAATTCACAACTTTCAAACAAAATGCCCAGAAGCTGCAAGGTTAGAGAGTTTTGAGGCATAATATTGTTTTATAGTAAAGTCTTACTCACCACTGCTGGTAAGAATGTACGGCTGAGTTGGATGAACAGCAATTGATCGCAAGTAATCTGAATGAGCTTCAAAACCAAACACCTGTCAAGAGACAACTATACATCAATCTACAATGTACTCTTCAAATGAATGGATTGTAACACAAACAAAAGAAATACTGAGATACTGTAGCAGGAAAAGGTGCTACCAAGAAAAACATTTCTGTAGGAAATAATAAACGCAGATCTCAGAGGTCTCAATGAACAAGCGATAGAATGGCTGGGCACTGTACCTTCTCTAGTGTGTTATAGTTGAAGACTCTTAGCATCATATCATCCTAAAAAAAATGTTACAGATCATTAAACAGTACATGTACAGAATAATTTTATACTGTATGTAAGCTGGATTGCAATTTCTTTCTGTGACCACCTGGTGATATTATGAGATGATTGCACTTGTACAAATGTATGTGGTTCAAATTTCAAACCAGTTTTTCTTTATTTCCCTTAGTCTAGTATCATGGTTATGAATACTGCACAAAGAAAGAGAAAAATTAAACTGGTTTAAAAAAAATTAAACCACAACACAAACACATAGTACTATGATTTAGTATAATGTACAGTACATTATTGTGTCAAACGTGTATGGTATAGAGTACCATTGTATACAGTCCTTCCACAAAGATTTGCAGCACTTGTAGTAAGCAGTATATTTCCAAATAGAGTAGAGTCCGCAGGGACCTGTCCTCCATGTATGACAGGTGAACCGGTAAATACTAGTTACACAAACTCAAGACACCTCACATCTCTCCCCTTCCTACTCTATTGCAAACTAAGGCCTTATGTGCAACAAAAATAATAACAAAGACAACAAAAGTGACCAGCAGGATGCCACTAAACCAAATTTACAGCCAGATGTCAATGAACAGCAAACTACATTGTATACTCACAGATCCAGTGACAACCCAGTTCTTTCTTGGCACAAATTTGGAAGTACGCACTGCAGATTGAATCACAGTGAACAGTTACAGTTTACATAACAAATCCTTTATAATTACTCATAAAGACAACTGTACAACTGTTCAAAGCCCGATAAAGCTAATCCTGGGCCCCGATTTTTAAAAGGAGGAGATCAACAAAAAAAAAAAAAAAGTTTACGGGGGTCAACACCGGTGGACCCTCAAATTTGCTTACTACATACAAGTAGCTTCTCGTTTAATTTGTACATTTTAAGGCAATCATCTTTACAGGGTTATTATTTTACCTGAAACCTTCTTTTATCTAAAACACCGAAAAATGTTATTAATCTCACCTGGCAAATCCGTTACTTCAAAAGTCTTCACCAGGGTCTGAGACTCATAGTTCCACACATGTACATTGCCATTGTACAAACTTGCCAGCATCCATGGCTCAGTGGGATGCACATCCACACATTTAACACGGTCTGAACGAGCCGAGAGCTTGCGCTGGTGACAAGGAGATACAGTAAATGGTCAGGAATAGGAAGTACTTTCACTGCGGTATGCAACTTTCCAAGCCACAACCATACATTTTTTAATAGAAGCAAAGATTCTCGCAGTTATCTACACAACCAGATTGTTGACCTCTGCAACTGCCGGAATCTTTTCTTCTATTATCGTTCATCTGCAGTGCTTAGAGATGTTTCATTAATTTTTAGGTGCCATGGCAACTAAAATTTAGGCACAGATGACGTGAAAGTTATCAACAGTTGGCAACCTTGTAACTAAGCTCACCAACTCTCACAATGTGTGCTGTTCACCAAGGCACATGTACAGTCATATATCTTAGACATGTAACTTGCCATTCTGGACCACTATGTGTATTTAACATATATAAAGAACGAACGTTGCCACCTTGAGATTTCTAAAGGCGTACTTTGAGCAATTTTCTCAAACACCTTTTGGCAGTCTGTTAGAAATTACATTACATGTACATAAAACTTTAACTCATGGATAGCAGAGAGGCAAGTCTCGGGAAAGTTCCACGTTATTAATACATAGACTTATGATGAAGCAAATTATTGAAAAATATCACTCACCTTCACGTCTAACCTCAACGGCTATTGATTCCATGAAAATGCATTTAGAAAAAGAAAAGAAAAGTTCATAGACTTATTAGTCATGATCAAAAAACATGATCAGAAATGGAACAACCTCCTCTGATTATGAAATGGATTTATAGCCGGCGATTTATCGTACGCTGGACAGATCACATAGAACGAGGCGTATCTACCACAAATAACATAAGGAGAAGCAAAATAGTCTAAATTATGGAATATGTACGGGAAAAGAGAAGAAACTTTACCATTATGGCCACAAAAGTCGATCGATAATGCGAGGAAATAGATCAGAATACACTGTCAAAATGGCCGACGTGGCATTGAACATGAGCCTCGTTCACGTGCTATTTAGAAATACCGCTGGACAATCTGCCTGCTCAACTCTAAACGTTGCGGAAAAACGCGCGCGCGTGGTCGCTGGATGAACCTCGATTGAACTTTCTTTTTTTTTTTTTTTTTCTGAAGTATATGTAGGTTTATCTACCCAGTACCGCATAAACTCCATTTCATCCAGGAAAGTATTCATTGCTGGCTTCTATTTTGCTATTATGCACCTGTTTATCAACACTATTGTGATTATTTTTGACCAAAAGTTTGAGCTCGCGCACAATTTGTTCCGTTGCGTCACGTCAACAATTGATTGTCTGTGATGTCATTTTTTTCTACAGATCGTTTAGCGCGGAAAGTTTTGCGGACTTCCCTTCACCGGCAACAAATCGCCTACTTAGGTTGCACGGAATTGTTTCTCCGTAAACGCAACTGACGCGCAATTAGGAATTTCATTCGACTTTTTGCAGCAACTTGAGTTTGTGGAGTAAAAAAGAGAGATTTCTTTCCTGCAAGTGCATAAACTAACAAGGCTGTATTTCCTTAACATGTACCACAATTCTACAATTCTTTGAGGTGCAAGAATGAATGACTCCAAACAGCTCTCTGGCGCTATTGTCTTAAAGTTTTAACAGCTTCTGCGAGCTGCGTTTTTTCTACGAATTGTTTAGAAAATTATGCTTTGCAGTTCCGTTCTTCATGTTTCAGGTACGCCAGAGAATGGATTGAAGTCATTTCAGTTACATCTTCAGTAAATTACATGTTGTAAGATCTTCAACTAAAAGTATATGGTTTTATTCATTCGTTCGTATAACCGTTCATAAATCCATTCATCCATCCATTCCACCCTTCTTTCCTTCTTTCCTTCTTTCCTTCCTTCCTTTCTTCCTTTCTTCCTTTCTTCCTACCTACCTTATTCATTCATTCATTCATTCATTCATTCATTCATTCATTCATTCATTCATTCATTCATTCATTCATTCATTCATTCATTCATTCATTCATTCATTCATTCATTCATTCATTCATTCATTCATTCATTCATTCATTCATTCACTCATTCATTCATTCATTCATTCACTCATTCATTCATTCATTCATTCATTCATTCACTCATTCATTCATTCATTCATTCATTCATTCATTCATTCATTCATTCATTCATTCATTCATTCATTCATTCATTCATTCATTCATTCATTCATTCATTCATTCATTCACTCATTCATTCATTCATTCATTCACTCATTCATTCATTCACTCATTCATTCATTCATTCGTTCATTCATCGGTTCGTTCAAGAGAAAATCCATTTCCCCTTGGTTCGTTCCTTCCTTCCTTCCTTCCTTCCTTCCTTCCTTCCTTCCTTCCTTCCTTCCTTCCTTCCTTCCTTCCTTCCTTCCTTCGACTTTCTCAAAGTCGCTTGCTCACTTCTCATTGAACGCTCTGGGCTCGCTCGCCCGAACTCTGACGATTGCGCTCTTTAATATAAACTCGACTTGTAAGCAAGTCTATTCCTTCCTTCGTGTATTTATTTTATTATTTGCTTTTTTGTTCAACTTTTTATGTTGAAATGAAATTCATGTTAGGAGCAATCAGTCTTCTTTGAGCCACCCCAAGAGATCCAGAGCCGAATGGAGTGTTAGCCTTACTAATTTCGCCACGGGTTGCTGGTCTCCCGCCCGTCCTAAAATTTCCTCGCACCGACAAAGCCCGTGCCACGGATCTCCTAGGATGAGCTGGCTGCTGAATACAGGTGGGCTTGAAATTTAGCTTTCACTGCACCGTCAAGGAAGTTACACAGTACTGGGTCCCGTTTCTCGAAAGTCCCGGTGACTTACCAGGCCCTTACATGTAAGTGTCTTTGGCGGATAATTGTTTCTCAACAGAAGTCAACTTTTGTTAGCTTTGAATATTAAATTTAAAATCTAACAATTCTAGAACCATGTTTTGTAATCACTTTGTAATCGGTAAAAAAAAACATTTAAAAATATACTTATCGGACCCGGTAAGTTACCGGGACTTTCGAGAATAATCAGTCTTACGGCAGACAAACAATTACCAAATGCAAAACGAGAGCTCTAAATTTTTAAGCTTTGAGATAAAAAAAATATAAATACTTCCCAGGGAGGTACTCTCAAATTAATTGGGTAGGGGTGTGCAACCCGCTTCCCAAAACCCTTACTCTATTTATGACCCAAATCTGGGATTTTCGCTACCCTATTTATGACCTGGCCAAGAATTTGATACCCTATTTATGACCTGACCCTTAAATCAATACCCTTTAAAAAAAAATGTTTAGAAAGGCAAATTATTAGTCATGAATATAGCTGATATACTGTACTAATGTTCTCAGCGGAGTAAATATGTCCGGGGGTGGGGTACTCCCTTATATGGGCGATGTAGGTATGTGCATGCGGCCTCAAAGGGCATGGTTTTTCAGCCGTTTTGGTCATAAACAGGGTATAGATTTTAGCCATTTGCCGCCATTTTGGTAATAAATAGGGTATCGATCTTTGGCACAGTATGCTACCCGCGCAACTCATGGGCTCCTGACCCGCGTTATAGTGTGGAATTCTGAGCTCAAAACTTTGCGCATGCAGTCTTGTAACCCACCTAATAAAAGCAGATAAACATTGCCTTTAACATTGGTCTGAACTATTGGGAAATAATTATAAGGCAGGTCTGAAAAGTACCGTTTTGGTCAGGTTTATGTGCCGCAAACATAAAATACCATTCGAAAATTTCCCTGTGGAAAATACCACACAAATTTCCCAAATTGTCAACTCATAATTCGAAATCAAAATGTCCTTGTTGCCAGTCATCATCAACCTGACCTTTGACCTTCGCCCTTTGATAGTATCACATGACACCAGGCACATTTTTCAAACACAAGTAATTTGAGGTGACAGTGCGGACGTTAATCGACCTTTTAATCGACCTATTAGCTCGCGTCCGTTTGCTTAGGTATTCGCCTTTTTAAAGGTATTCGCCTTCAAGAATTAAATTCTTGAAGGCGAATAGGAATCACCTTCAATGGGGGAAGCTACAAATAATTGTTAACGTCGAGGTACGTAAACTTCAACGTTCATCCGAAGTGCCGATCATGTCACGTCGGCCGAGAAAAATTCTACGCGAACTCCTCATAAGCTAAGTTTGTGCGAATAGCCAATGGTCTAGTACAGTATTTCTGATGTTTTGAATTCATGAACACTATTTTTATCTTCCCAGCCCAAGAATTTAACAGTCTGTGCCTGTCACACAAGCTAGCGAACGGACTTCGGCAAAATTTGCCGCGGTCAGCTTCGATCGCCATTGGAAGGTACTGGAGCTATATTAGTTCAATAATCGTTTGTGGATGAATACAGTACGTATATATACGGTATTCGACGAAATACTGACCCATAAAAGCCAAATCAACGAGACAGATATGTGTTTTCACTCGTGATAGTTTTATTTTCGTTTTGATCAGTCATTACATTTTCATCTTGTCGATTCTAGAATTTTTTCGCTGAACGGGGTTTCGACACACTTGCGGGTTGCGCTCAAGTCAGTTGAGTTCCGAGTGTGATTTTATGAAGAATGCACCCCATATTTCTGTCGAAAGAGAGATTTGATCCGTTCAAATATTACTCTACCTTCATTATCAGCCCTTCGTGTAATATTTTTGCATTCGCATTCCAGCGTGCCGTTTTCACACATTCACACGTCAATCATGCATGCGTGATAATAAAAGGAAGATGCTGCTTCGAATTAAAGCGACCTGTTGGCGGAAGAAAGGCCCTTTAAAGCTTTACGTCGAATCCGAAGGTAAACATGAAATGATTATGTGTCATTGCAGTATTTGGGAAGATCGGCCCTTGAATTACTTACTATGAGGTTCCGTTGCTTTAAAATGCAATACAATGCCATTTCATTGATTAATCATTATTTTGCTGTTTGAAATTGAGATTCTGTTGCTGGTTTCCGAGAAAATGCATTTTTGGACTCCTCCCATGGATGGGGCAATTTGACACTAGCAATAAATCAAACTGATTGCAGGGCTGACATTACGCAAAGGGCTTATTTATTTGGACCAATATTTCAACTACAGTCAACTCTCTCGTAAGCGACCACCTTTGGGGCACGACAAAGTGGTCGCTTACGGGAGGTGGTTGCTTACGGGAAAGGTCAACAAAATAAGTCTAATACTGGATTGATTAATTAATTACATAAAAATATTACCTTAGCAGGTAAAATAAGAAAATAGAAACTAATTTATTAGATTTTGTCACATCTATTCATGAAACTTTGTATAACATTTTGGAAGAGATCACTGTAACCATTCCCGCGCGGTTTACCTACAGATCTAGTTGGTCCTAATTATATAGCCAACTTCTCTTTCTGTAAACTGTTATTATCTGTCAGCATTCCGGGGTAGCGTCATTAATAATTGAACTTTTGTTACTTCTGAGTAAAGATTAACTGACGATCATACGTGATTATGTTGGGTGGTCACTTACCAGAAACAGACAACAAAAGAATATGTCAATTTTCCGGCCTCAACAGTGGTCGCGGTCCCTTAAGAAATTTGAGTGGTGGTCGCTTACGAGACAGCTCTTGAAACAGTATTTACCTGAGAAACAAAACGGTTGTTTACGAAGTGGTCGCTTACGAGAAGTGGTCGCCATGAGAGAGTTGACTGTAGTACGACTAGTCTTCTTCAGGGTCAGAGTTACAATAAGCAGTTGCCTGGATAGCAAATGCCCAGCAACTGCCCCCAAGAAAGGGGGAGGGAGGGGGTGGGGGTAATGGTCACCTTGGAATTGGCCTAGCCATGTAGAGTAACCCTTCTAATTGTTCTTGGCGGTCTCTTGTCGTGTCCTACGTTTCGCGGATTTTACTCATATCTGTTCTTTTATGAATGTTGTGCGGCTAGTACTAAGGCCTCAATGCAAATGGCAGTGTATCTTTTTGCTAAAGTAAACCCATGAATTGTGCTACTAAGCCTTAGGCTTACTAAGTAAATGGGAGACTACAGGAGGCAGAAGAAAAAATCTTGGACCTCGGAGGGAATCGAACACATGCAACCTCCTGATTCGGCCAACCGGTGCTCTACCAACTAAAGGGCCGTTTGCATGATAGGTAAAAAATGGTATGTGCCCGTTGAAAAGTGGTACGGTACCTGTAATTTTTGTAAAGAAAAACCCGTGCTGTTTTGGGTCCATAGGCGCCCTCAAATGTGGCCTCGTAGCCTAACTATAGGGCTAACACCAACAAGAAAATTCATGGGTTCACTTAAGCACTCTAGAGGCCCGGCCAAACGATTGCAACATCATCCAACAGCGTTGGACGATGTTTCGCAATGTTGAACGAGGTGGCCAAACGAATGCAGCATGTTTGATGCAACACTTGGAATCAAGGGTCTGGAACCAAAATCTTCCCAAAGTCCTAAGAAAACAAACCTGCTCCATATTGGTTTGCCCATAAAATGACACGAGACCGATCGACCTCTGCGTCGCCGGACCATCATCTCTCTTTTCAGGGTATTACAGTTTCACTTACTCCTTCGCCCTTTCTCTTTCTATTTGAAGGGAGATCGCTTGTTCGTTCGCCATACTGTAGCTTAGACATTCATTTGTCAACGCGCGAAGCAAATATAAACAATAAATCATCGCCATGGATACAAATTCTCGCCATGCGCGCGTTCAACAATGTTGAAGACGGTGGCCAAACGAATGCAACGTCGTTATTCACACCTGAGAGCAAAAGAAATGTTGGACGATGTTGGATGGAAATCAAACTTCGTTCAACATCATCCAGCATCATGCAACATCGTGCAACATGGTGGCCACACGAGTGCAACATGTTGGCTTCAACAATTGTATACCTGCCAACTTTTTCTGAGTCAAACGCGTGAGATTTTTGTCTCGTCATGACCGGGATTTCCAAAAACGTCCGAGCCACTTCCGAAGATTTCCGACGATTTCCCGAAGACTTCCGAAAGTTGCCGAAAATATCCGACGATATTCTGACGACCTTTGAACACTTACGATTCAAACGGATTGTAGACATTTGAATGCTTTTGCGATTGTTATAGGGAGCAAAGAAATAATACATAACAAATCTGAAATGAAATGAAGATTTTTTAGATCAACTCGTCCGGATTTGCGAGTCAGGCGTGAGAAATTGTCCTTGATGCGTGAGATCGATGTCTCTAGTCCCCAGGTGTGAGACTCACGCATAATGCTTGAGAGTTGGCAGGTATACAAAAGATGCCGGACAATGTTGCATCAACATGTTGCAATAATTTTCTGATCGATCATTTCCGGCTATTCTTTTATGCTTCTCTCTGATGAATGGAAGTTAAGTTGTTTGATATCACTAACTTTTTTTAATATTTAAGGATTTAAGATTTTTTTTTTAGCGCCAGGCTTTCGTACTAGATGTTTTATGCGTTCCATCACGCGCAATATATAGCTCTACATACCAAGTACCTTTTTTTTCATTTAATAGCTTCATTTGAGTGATATTTATTTACAATGTTTTAAGTGTTATGTGATCTTTTGTTTACACTTGAAGCACAATTTTTTTATCTGATTGAACGCGTGTTCGCCGATACTGACTGCTTTCACGTGGATTCTGGTCAGTACAGCATTGACTTAATTCAGTTCAGTCACATTTTTCGCTCGTTGCTTCAGTCGCATCACATTTCCCTACCATTGGTTTTAAAATTTACTGGGGATTGACTCTTTTTCAGAACTTCGGTTATGTGTGAATCGCCAGAAATGACAAGTGAGAAACGCTTCCAATTCTTTTGCACTTGAAGGTGACATGTGGCTATTGTAAAATGATCCGCAGGAAATCATTTATTAAGACCTGCCTAAAGAGGTATGTCATATCTTTTGAAATACCAGATCGTACTTTATAGAATGGCTTGAATGGGTGGGCCGGGTGTACAAAAAGATAAAAACCTCACGTGTCGAACATATAAATGTACTTAAAAATAAATATGTTTATTTATTTGCTTAGTTTGCCAGCTAGTTAGACATATATATATTGTTCTGTTTCCCTCTACCGCCCTGACCGCTTCTTAATATTCTTAATATCCTGTATAGTCTTCCGACTGCTGGAATTATTGAATACGTATGTAGTATGTACTTACTAGCACGGTCTTATACAGATACCCCGAAACACGGTTAATGAGTTTTTATCTCCCAGAATCTCATCCAAAGCAGTTGATTTGCTTCCTAGCTTGTAGTTAGTGGATGAAATCCTAAACTGCGACCATTCAAAAGAAGGCTATTCAGTATCACTTGGTAGACTTGCTCAAAGTCTTTCGGTTCATATTTCCGACATTGGCCTGAGCTGCTCTAAGTACTTTGCTTTGGTGCCATGCAAAATGACTCAAACGTCTGAGCAGGCGGAAGAAATCCTACAGATTGTGACCGTTGCGTGCCCGGGTTCGATTTGAGGACTCGGTGTTGTATGTTAGTTGAGTTTGTTGTTGGTTCTCGCCCTTGCTTCTCCGGGTACGCCAGTTATCCTCTCTCCTCAAAAACTAACATTTCTAAATTCCAATTCGATCTGGATAGTGTCCCGAATTTGTGCTCTGCGCTAAATACATTGACACTTGAATAAAGTGATTCATTTTTTTCTTTTTTTGAACGAAAGCCGGCTAGTGAGCATTACATTCTGTAGTGCAGTTTGTTTAACATTTCTGTTGATCAATCGACATAGTTTAACCAGTCAAATAAAAGCCACTTTAATTTCTTGTGAGCGGTTTGAAATGTTCTTCACGCGGCTTTACAAAAGAAAATTGGGTTAGAATTATGGATCCCTTGGGGGCGTGGGGGTCAAACAGAATTGTATTTTTTGTTTTTGTTATGACATATTGTGAGGATTGTTTTGACTAATCTCGGAAGTAATAAAGCCCTCATCGCTATCACGCTGAAACAGAGAGGAAATTCCAAAGCTGCTCATAGAGTGTATCTGGCTGGCGCGCTAAGTTTTCGTGTTTGAAGCCTGGATGTGGCGAGAGTTTTCAAAGGTTCTAACTCCATGAAACTGGGCACTTTGGAGTTGATTCGCGTATGAGAACTCGGCAATGAAAGGTGAGTGGGATTTCAACACTCTGTGGTTCTCATCATTTGGCTCAATTTCCTTGCTCTGTGTTTGTCTTAGTGGTAATGGGAACTTGGCACTGTTTCGGATGCGCTGAGGCGCTAGCAACGTGAACAACAGTTTGGGTGGATCATACTTTCCAAAGACTGATGTGGTCGTCTTGTTCAGTTCCGCATTTGGCTGTGGACTTGATTATAGGGGTACTATCACAACTATTCGTTCAGTTGTCCATTGCTCGCTCGGAATTCGTCTTTAATCGCAATTCAATACAGTTTGGAGATTACATTTTTGCCTTTGGGCATACACCGTGGTTATCGCAGTTTTTAAAAGACTGCAATCGATGCGGACTTCCACAGTTGTACTGACAACGTTTATGAACACCTGAAAAATGGGTATTCCTCTTGTTCTTTAAGGCTTCTGTCATCGTCAATCTTGTCACCTTGGTCGGCTCCTGATCTTGTGGGCATGCTAATTTATGTCATTCTGAAAACCAGTTTAATAAACGAATACGTTACTATGATTTTCTCGTCTCTTTAACGAGGCTTCGTTGCAAATCAGTCTTTGGAACTCCGTAATGCAAATTGACGCCTTACTTGGAAAAGCAATCAACTGATTTCGCTGTTTCAACCAATTTGTAACTCTGCCCAGTATGCCATGAGGGATTACATTTTGAAACAAATAACCATCCTTATACAACACATCCTACTTAAAAACAATGTCCAAACAAAAACTCTTTGAGTGGTAAACTGTTTTCTCACGGCAAAGTATTATATAAACTAATTCGAAGCTTGTATTGCGGAGAGGTTGGTGGTGCAATTCACGTCGAAGACAAGGTTCTCGTCATAGACAAGATGAACATTTCATATTTTGTTTTCATTTTTGTCGACAACCTCGCCATTGTTCGTTATGAAATATTCGTCCGAACGAGTTCGCGTTTCTTGATACAACGTTATGTACTAATATTACACTAAATGGGAAACCTTGATCAATGCAATTGCTGACACATAAGAAAAACTTTTCCCGGAAAGTATTATTTTTAGCTGTTTGCATTTTCAAGGAGACGTTTACGGAGCATGGTTTCCATCACCGTGCTCGCTCCGTCGTTAACTTGATCCCGCAGTCCGACTTCAACTCGGTCGTGTGTTAAACCACAGGTATCAACAATCTTATTACACCAGTTTTACAAGGTCATTGGTTAACGGCACGGTCCCATTCAAGGATCGACTTTTAGGCTTTCTTCGCCGCTGAAACGCCGAAGTGACTAAAATAACTTCGACGAAGTCTTATTTGGTAAGCGCACTCGTCGACTCTTTTGCCTCGTAACTTGTTTTATCAACACTGTCTAGTTCCGTCCTTAACTTGATCCCACAGTCAGACTTAAACTCGATCGTGCGTTAAACCAAGTATCAACAATCGTATGACACTAGTTTTACAAGGTCATTGGTTTGCACGGTCCAATCTAAGGCTACATTTTTTAGACATTCTTCAATTCTCTGCAACGGAGAAGTTGCTTAAAACAACTATGAAACAAAAACAAAGGTATTTTGGGGTAGTTTATGACTATGCGCGCAAGAAAAGAAGATTCTTAACAGGGACAGTTGAAATTCAAAACGAAAATTAGATTAACCACACATATTCAGAGATAATTAAGCTTCAATTTGACAAATAAAATGCCGTACCTTTAAATTGTAATGTATTTTAGAGCGGTTTTCATTTGAGTGTCGAAAGTAATTTCGCGTTTGCGTTGGTTTTGCATTACTACGCTCTGTGATTGGTTATCAAAACTCGCGACACTTTCTCAACCAATGGGAATCCAAACCAAACCAATCATGTTTTCGCCGCACGCGTTTTCCCGCACTTGGCGCCAGTTACATTTGGTTGCTTCGAATTCTGATTGGCGCGTTGTGTTGTTTACATCTGTTGCGATTGGCCAGAGTAATAACTCTGGTTTTGGTTATACGACACTCAATTGTAAACCGCCCTAAAGCTTTTTAGAATTACTGCAGTGCTTTTACCAAAAATTTGTGGTCCCCCCTCCTCCATTTTCTTTTTGGATGTCAATAGCCCTTGCTAAAATCTGCTTTTCCCGCATAGTCATAAACTGCGCTAAAATAGCTCTTTATTAGTAGGCACAGTCCGTAACACTCTTGCTCTTATTATCGCGCGATGATTGGTGAGCGCTCTTAATTAGCTGCGACTTTTGCACCGATATTAATCGGTATTGTTTAGAAATCGTTGGGCGCCTAGCATCGATTTTTGTAGTGATTTACGGACATGCCATTGCTAATAGAGAGATTTTTACGTTCACGGCACACGGCAGAAATGACCGCTTGACCATGTTTATCCTATATTTGCCGCCCACTGTTTTCAGTTTCTCAGTACAGTTGAGAAGTTTTGCGTTTGCATCAGAAGCCAAAATTATTTTGCACTTTTGTTTTCTATGTGCTCAGTGTTTCAAGAAAAGGTAGACGCTTATCTCACGTTCACAATTTGCCATAATCGCGATTCTAAAACTCTATTGTGTTGCGACAAGAGCAGAGCGCATGTGACGTTAGCACGCATAAATTCTTGCCTTGGTTTTTTGCTGAAAACCGGCGGATGTGCTGTTCTCCCGCCAGTTCATAGCATTTTAAAACTGGATCTCAAATCATTTTGAGATCGTCGATGGTCCGCGAAGTGGCTGCTAAAATTGCTTAAAAATTTCCTGCATAAACGGTATGTTAGGCGGGTGTCTGATTCTTATTAAACTGGCACTACTTTAAGGCCGTTCGCCGATCAAAGTATGAGGACCTTGCTAAACTGGAAAACGCTGTTTCGGGAACACTTGAGGTGGCTAAACTAGCATGTAGCATAAAAACTGTTTTGCTGCTCAGGTGGCTAAACCAGAAACCAAGTCACAAACTAACTGCGACTATCCGTCGGAAGAGATCAGGGACAGAGTTATGTTCGAAAATACCCCCCTCGGTGGATAAACTTTGAAACTTATGTCTCGGGGAAAAAAAGCATTCCGTCCGTGAAGCAAGGATATTTGTGATCTGATTCAAAAAAGTTTTCTTTAATTAACTATCGTGTATAAATAAGGGTCACTGTTTTTGTTGCGTGCGTGATAGAAGTATGATTTGCGTCTGCAAAATATGTTCCTCGCGGTGCTGTACTGGGAAACATTTGCGTCTGCAACAATGTTTCGTAGTTTAGCAATGCGTAATTCAAGCTCGCCACGTAAAATGCTGCATTAAAAGTAGATATTAGAATTGACAAGAGTTAAAAAGCTCTCTTAAAGAGTTTAAAGCCTTCTTGTATCAACATCCAAGATTCATTCATATAATTCAAGAAGCAGCTCTTAGAAAGACATTTATTCCTAGATCTCACCCTCAAGTTATTAAGCGGAGCTTTAGTTATCGTGGAGCTGTCCTGTGGAATGGTCTACCAGACGAAATTGAAACTAAACCATCTGTCCAGTCTTTTAAGTCTTAAGGATACTTCCTGGGTTCGCGGGTGTCCTTTGGAAAAAAAATCGTACGCGCGCAAGTTTTAATAAACCCCTAACAAACTATATATCATTATAAAGCTTAATAAATGTGGTTTCCTATAAAAAATATAATTGAGCGCTTTTTTCCTTTTTTAAGTGCCAGGAGCCAGTAGAACCTCGAATCGACCGATGGTCGTTTCATTGAATTAATCGGTTATCAAACGCCGCGCGAAGAACAAAATCGCTCTACAGTGTTATTCACAAGGCATCAATCAACAAAAAGGTGTCAGGCTTTTTCGAAATTCTGATTGGTTATTTAGATATCCACGTCTAAAGTTTGAGTAGCAAAAAATATTTGAGTCGTGTTGCGTAAACAGTCGCCACGGGAAAAATATTTTGAAAATCAAAATTCCCTGACACCTTTTTGTTAGTCATTATTCCTCAAATCTTCTGGCCAAATTTCACGACAATCCGTCAAAACTACATACCCTATTAATTCGTTCAAAGTCGTCATACTCTGCCAAAATTCAAGTGCGAGTTTTCGCTCGATAAAGGTTTGCAAGAAAAACAGGCCTCCACAGGAGATTATGACACCTCATTAGGTGGCGAGCCAATCGAGCAACAGGACCCCATGGCGTCAACAACAATAGCACAGAATTTCGCGGAAAAAGTATCGCGTTGCAGACACGTTTTAGACTCCGCTGTTGTGATCGAGCGAGATGGGGAAAGTGGCGAAAGGAAAACGTAAAAATCAACCAGGAAAACGGGGAAAAACCAAGGCTAACGAAACCAGAAGCGCGTCAGCGGAGAGTTTGCCAAACTGTGCCGCACTCCTCGGAGGAGTGCACTGATAACAGAGATGAAATCTATTGGGTAGGTTGTTCGTTTTGATTGCGTGTAATGTAAGTAACGCTTCAAGCTAAAGCGATTATTCATTTCGTATCAAAGAAAATGTATAATGCAAGAAAATCGCATTTTTACTGTTATTTAGGTACGATGGTGATTTCTTCGTAAGAAATATTCAAGATAGCGTGGAGCGGAGCAAAAAGCGAGAGAAAGGGCCATGCAGAACGCGCTATCTCCAGTATTACACGTGGGCTAAAGGCTGGTTTCCATATGATCGCAGATCGCAATAAGGTCTGCGATCGTCTGCGATCCTGCGATCGTGATCGCAGACGATCGCAGAAGATAGAACCATGTTCTATCTAAAGGCTGGTTTCCATATGATCGCGGATCGCAGATCGCAGATCGCAGATCGCAATAAGGTCTGCGATCGTCTGCGATGATATGGAAACTACTTCTGCGATCATCTGCGATCCTGCGATAGTGATCGCAGACGATCGCAGAAGATAGAACCATGTTCTATCTCCTGCGATCGTCTGCGATCAATTGCGATTGTTTCCGATCTGCGATCTGCGATCTGCGATCCGCGATCATATGGAAACCAGTCTTTAGATAGAACATGGTTCTATCTTCTGCGATCGTCTGCGATCACGATCGCAGGATCGCAGACGATCGCAGAAGTAGTTTCCATATGATCGCAGACGATCGCAGACCTTATTGCGATCTGCGATCTGCGATCTGCGATCATATGGAAACCAGCCTTAATACGCTTCTGTTGAGTTCTATTTCATCGGTCTAATTCTTGCTGATTTTATTCCAATGTTTCATTACAAACGCGCAGTAAAATGTTATTTGGTTTTATCTCGCTGCAGAAGAAAGAAATCGGCCCAGAGGATCCAGAATATGATATTTGATATTTTCACAGGACGCTTGCAAAGTTACCCTGCAGGACGTTTGCACGGCAATCGACCTCTGTGTACTTGATCCAATAACAGTGGATTAATTTGAAGGCTGCTGCTCCAGTTCTTCGTGATCACCTTCGACAGAACCTTCAACGTCGACCAGAGTTTCTTGGTCGAACCAAGAGCCTTTGTTGCTCTCTGCAAGATCACGTTTTCGATCTTCGCTGAAACCTATCTTTCCCTTTTTCTTAGGCCCTGGCTTCTTCCGGGATTTTATCCACAGGCTCTTTTCGTTTTTTGATGACTTTTCCATGTGGGAAGCGCCGGCGAAGAATAGAAAATTCGAAGTGACAATTTTCTGGAGGCGAGATGTAAACAAAATATGCTTATTTCTGAAATAAGAGCTCCCGGATGAAGCGTTTGCCGCGAAAACTCCTCTGGGGCGTCTCGCACTAAGAAGATTATGACACCTTTTTTATTTATTTACTTTTAGATGGAAATACGTTTTCCTAAATATCTCGCGCGCTTTTTAATATTTTTCAATTTTTTTTTCAGTAAATGTTAGATAAAATCCCCAAATTCTATTTGGTTGAAAAAAATGTTTTTTCCCTTTTTTACCCTATCGAACCCAGGAAGTACCCTTAAACATTATTTCTTGTACTTTTATATCTTACTGTAATTGGTTAGGTCGGTTATTTGATAGTTAAGTTTTATTTTAAATTAATTTATAACAAATACGTTACACGGCTATTTGGAAGAGCATTGTGATGGAGGAATACCATATTTGAAAGAAAAGTTCTTGATGACGATCATGATGATGACGATGATGACGATGAATGCCTTGTAACTGGCATGCACCATTTACATCTTTCCGGTTTGAATCCGCTTGGATTTTCATGAAAATCTATGAGTTCGAACTGTCACTCTCGCCCAGTTGTAAGCATAGTGCCCCAACACAGTTTTTTTTTTTTTTTTTTTTTTTTAATTATTTTATTATACAATACTTTCCTTACATTTACAATACTTACAATACAGTACAATATTGACATGCCAATAGAAGACTATGTTAGAAACTATTTAGTTAGATTAATTACAAAGAATTACAGTACTTTAGGTAATATCTGACGGTTTACATGTACCTTTTACAAAACGGTTCTACTAAACGTTACACTACTAATAAAGACAAAACTAAGAGAAACAGCACTAACAGATACGTTATTACTTAATAAGAGTAAGAAAAAAAAATTACACCAAAAGTGGAACATCAAGGAAAAAGAAACTAAAGGGCCAAGAAATAAAGGGTTAATTATTATTATTATTATTATTATTATTATTATTATTATTATTTATTTATTTATTTTTTTTTTTTTTGTTAAAGGAGAACCTTCAAATTATTCAAGTATAATCGTCTATTTTATGGGTTGTTTAAAGGAAAGATTAAGGAGTTATAATGACTGAAGTATTTGGTGCCACTTTTGCTGGAAAGCGTTTTGTGTTCCTGTAACAATAGAAACATGTTTTTCTACTTTTAAATTACATCTAACTTGATTAAGATATTCAATTAACGATGGTTTAACGTTCTTGTATTTGCAGGAGTAAATATAATATCTGCCAAGAAGTAAACAATGATTCAATAAGGAGGCGTTTTTATCTCCTTTAAGACCTAAACAGTGGCATAACGTTAAAACTTGTGAGGTTGGAATTAAATCAGCGGAAACGAAAAATAGTTCAACACTATTCCAAAAGGCCTGTGTGATCGGGCACTCCCAGAAAAGATGAAGCAATGTTTCCTGTGCTGTGCCCCAACACAGTTTCCAGCGGTCTGTGCCCCATTGGTTATTAATATTAATATCGCTTATAAGGACCGGCCAGATGATTGCAACATCATCCAACATTGTTGGACGATGTTGCACAGTGTTGAACGAGGTGGGCAAACGAATGCAACATGTTTGATGCCACACTTGGACTCAAGGGCCTGGGACCAAGCTCTACCTGGAATCCTTTTAACAACAACAACTATTATATTTTTATTTACAGAAAATAAGGTACATATTATACTGACCCGCAAATAGCAACACTTATCGAGGCGGGTCATTTAACTTACATTATTACATTGTATACATGACGTATTGTTTACAACATAAAAGAGCAAAAGGGAAATGAAAATAAGAGAAAGTAAAACGGTATGCATTAATTAGATACTTTTTATCTTTTGGTGTTTAAGTTTTAGAGTTATTGTACCAATCTGAACATACGAATCTTCGGTTTTTAGAATGTCTAACAATGCTTCTTTAGAAAACAACCCCACGACATATTGATTTGCCCAAAAGATGGCGCAAGACCGATCGACCTCCGCGTGGGACCATTTCCTCGCTGTTCCTGGTTTTACAGTTTCACTTACTCCTTTGCCCTCTCTATTTCTATTGGAAGAGAGATCACTTGTGTTTAAGCGTTTTAAGTCTTCGTCGTTGAGAGATTCAAAACTTTGTTCGTTTACCATACTGTAGATTGAACACTCACGCGGCAACACGCGAAGCAAATAAAATAGTAAATCATCGCCATGGATACAGATACCCGCAAAGGTAGCTTAGTGGGCATGCGCGCGTTCAACAGTGTTGAACACGGTGGACAAACGAACGCAACATTGTTTATACCTGAGAACAAAAGAAATGCTGAACGATGTTGAAGACGATGTTTGATGGAAATCATTCTTCGTTCAACATCATGCAACATCATCATCTTGCAACATCGTGAAACATGGTGGTAAAACGAGTGCAACGTGTTTGATTCAACTTTTCAGTGTTTCATTTGCAGAAAAAAAAAATCGTTCTTTAGATTTTTCCCATCATTTTCCTGCAACGAAATTAGAGAAAAAATCTCAAATGTCCATTCCTGCTTCCATAAGAAAAAAGTGCTTTTTTCTTCTTGAAATCAATCAATCAATCAATCAATCAATCAATAGAACAACACAATAGACTGGACAACACAAACGACTGGACAGTAGCACAACACAGTAGGCTTTGCTTATGAAATATCTTCCCACCATAGTTTAATGTTCTCTTGACCTCTGTATGTTTAAGTTTCAACGTGGCCTCAATCGCTCTTCTCTATTCGTTTCTTGCAGGTCTAAAAGTTTATCTTTCTCATTTGTTTCATTGGAAAAATCGTGAGATTTTTGGTCAGCAGAACTGGTATGCTTGTATTTCATTATCATTCGTTTCCACAAAAAAAGTTTCCATTAATTATGCTTTTCCTTAGATAATCAAGCATCCCGAGTGGAACTATTTCCAATCATGGGAGACGGTATGTAGTTGTAGTCTCTTTCCGATAGTGTCACGCGAAAAGTAAATAATATTTGAACGCTATTCTCACGGTTTAGGATAGTGTAGAATCCAGCATTGATAGGGGAGCAGAACAAAAAGGGCAAAAAGGGCGCGGAAAGGTTCATCACACCGAACGAACTACACTGAACGTTTACATTTTGCTTTTTATATTTTCTCCACGTTTAATACGTTTGAAAAGTGAAGAGTAGTTGGACACTCTATGTCTTTAAGAGGAGAAGCATTGTATGTTGTTTTATTTTGCATCCCACCAACAATACTTTATGTTCTACAGGTTAGTTAACACTGCTGAAAATGTTTAAATCAATAGCATTTTCTATTGCTTCTTCTACTATTTTATACAAAGTTATGAGTTGTTGGACACTACCCTTATAGCTGAGGACATTGGCGTTTTTTCTTTGTCTTTGCATTCAACAACCAAGCTCATGGTATATTACTCGGGTTGGATGGCCTCAGTTCCCTTCTGACGCTTTGTATCAACTCTCGCACTTTTTACTTTCTTGGCTTTGTAACGGCTGTGTATAAAAAGTGAAGAGTAGTTGGACACCACCCTGTTGGCTGACAACATTTGAGTGCTTTGTATTTAAGTTGCACCAATAAAATATTATGTTGCACACAGGGTTGGCTCCTACTCTGAACTTTTACAAAACCTGAACTCTGTTACTCTCAGTATACATTTTTTTCTCTTCCTCGGATCATTGAAATATCGCTGGACGCCACCCTCTCAGCTGAGGTGGTGGCAGACTTGAATTTTACATTGCACAAGCAATGTTTTCTTACACACGAGGTTGGTTTTTAAGCAATCCTTTCTTTAAATGATGACGATTAGTTGTACACCATTGCATCGAACCAATAAAATGTCTCGCACAGGGTTGAGACAATGCCAAAAATTCTGAACCATCAAACTCTTATGTCTGTTTTTCTTTATTCTTTCTGATAAAAGGGATAAATGAATAAACATGGTTTAGTCACTGAGCGGCTATTCAATCCACTGTGGTGCGTGATGGGTGAAAACCAGAGCATCCATAGAAAAATCCAAGGAGTAAGGACGAGAACCAACAATGACATCAACCCCTCTAATGGCGTCAACTCTAGGGGCTTGGCTTTGTTCCCCCCACCCCACTCTACCCCGGAATGTTAGAAACTCCCGCTGTAGGCTTGCATGGCACAAAAGTCTACGTCGTCCACTCAGAATAGAGTCCTGCTTTTAAATCAAGAAAATGTTTACATTCTTATCTTTTCATTCATATACAGCATATGGAACCTTTGCAGATCAAGTATGCTGTATATATTTAACATGGTTATGGCCAAGTATTCGCTGAAGGATAGTTTTTTCTATCCTTACACTGCTTATTGCGACAGCGGCATAAAATGTCAAATTCTTTGTTCATTGCTCATAGTCACGCGCTATGAAGTTGGCAAACATTTGAGTTTGAGCCCATCCGGAGTCATTACCAAGTGCATTCAGTTGATAACTGACTTCATGTTGGTTAAACATTTTACTTATTGTTGCATCACCGTGCTGACGAGAGCCAGCCAGCTCTCAACAGCTATCCATGGTTGCATTTATGACTTTCGGTTTGGTCTCTATCATGTCGCTGTCGCACATTCTTACGCTTTCTTCTTTTACGTTCCGTGGAAAGTAACAGTTCCTGGACATGGGTACACCGTGCTTGCCAAAGGTGATTAAATTCTCTTATTGGATGCATCGCGCCATTTCCAACATTTACAATAGTTAATCAAGAAAATTTTACATCACTTTTCTACTATGAAAAGTGACGGGTAGTTGGAGGCCAAACTACGTGCTCCACCAATAAAATGTTGTCTTTAACATAGGGTCATAACTACTGCTTTGAGCTTTTATGTAAAAAAAAAAAAAAATTCTCAGAGCGTTTGCTGTTTCTTCTTTTCTCTCTTTTATGAAAACTACAGAGTAGTTGGACACCACCCTGTTTCCCGAGGACAGGTGCTTGTATTTTATACTGCATCGATCTTACTGTACCACAGGGTTGGCTCCTGCTCTGTATGTTAGATTCTACAGGTTTTTGATGTGAATCAACATTTTGATTCTACTTATGTTTAAAAATGGAATGAGGTTGAAAACCATCCTGCTGTCCTCTTAGTTTTTAAACATTGATTGCCCTTTCATAGTCATTGGGTTTTCTTTTTTTTTCTTTTTTAGCCACTCATGTTCATAGAGTAAGTAGTTTTAAACGCATTAATGGCAGTGTTTTAGCTCTGGTTATTATTTTGTTATTTGAGGTCCGTAAAGTATCAGTAACTTTGAACCATAAACATAAGTTCACGGTAAAGTGTTACCCTATGGGAATAAAGGTCATCATCATCATCATCATCATCATTATTGCTATGACAATAATAATGACAATTGCGCCCCCTTGGTAGGGGAAGGGTTGAGGGTGTGCACAGGGCTAACTGATAAATTAGAATTGTCCAGAATTTTAACCATCGGCTGAGAATTGGCGTTAGGACTTAGCCGACTAAGCTGAGATGCTAAATTTTTCTCGAGTAAAGTGTGAGTTTTACTACCAAATAACTTGACAATAACTGTTTAGTTAATTTTTGGAGAATAAGTTGCGAATGAAGATGGTTTAGCAGCTCCTCACAAGTAGTTTTTAGAAATCGTGAGGTCGTCAGCAGGTGAAAAGCGTTCGTAAAGTCTCAATCTTCGAATCACTCGAAAGTTCTTCGTAAATCTTCGGATGATGCTCGACACTTCGGCTAACGAGAGGGAAACAGTTGATACGATACAAAACCACGAAAACACACGATAACTATAAAATAAACTGAGATCCATTGTAATTAACTGATAGCTGAGAAATGGCCGAGATTGTTTCGCGCATTTTTTCGTAGATGCAATGGGTCAGGTTATGGTCTGTTACTATATGTATAGTAAAAGGACATTTGTCACTCTCACGCCCCAATATCATCGTGCTTATTTCGTTCTTTGTCTCCACATATTTCTAGTACTAGTAGTTTGGGGGATTTATTTTAAAATCAAGACATCTTTTCGTGGATGATCAATTCCGTTATTCTCATGACCTGTTTGCTTGATGAAGTTGTGATATTACAAGGAGAAATTAGATGCTGAGGCGAGATTTACGAAGCCCTCCTAAGTTTAGATCCTAATTCTAAAATAGGCTTTTGTAAAGAAACAATGCTTAAGATAATTTTAAGGACGGTGCCTGCTTTTGTTACTGCGCATACGTTCTGCGCATCTCGAGGTACTCGGTTTTCTAATGGGTAATGCCTACTAACACAGGGATATTTTTGCTCGGTTTAAAACTCTGCAGAGTAAGGAAAACTTAGAAAGTGCTCTTGGTATCCGAGAAGGAAATTGGTGGCAACCATACATTTTTCAGAGATAATGAAGCTTCAACTTGGAAAAAACGCCACACATTGTTTTGTATTTTACTGCCTTTTTGGATTATTGTTGATTAATTATCTCCAAAAAATGCGTGGTTACCCCCAATTTTCTTTTTGGATTCCAACAGCCCTTGCTGAGATCTGCTTTTCCCGCATAGTGATAAACCGCGCAAAAATACTTCTGTATTAGTAGGACCGTCCTTAAGTTAGGTGGGCGTGAATCTGTCCCTGGTCGCTATTTAGGCTTAATGGGTTAATTAATGAGTTAAGGATACACTTTCAGTAAGAAGTAAGGTTTATGGTTAAGTCCAGAGACCAGTCATAAAGGGAACCAAACAGCGTATAGCAACGTTTATTTTAGTGGAGCGTTGTCTGATGTTTACATTCTCGAAGGAAAGATTCTTTGTTGTTTGCGGCACAGTCTTTTGAGGTTTTTATTCTGAAGTAGCACTCTTCCTGATTATTGACAGTAGTTATGGGCTTAACACCAAAATATCAGCATTACAGGTTTTTATTACAAACAATCATTTTCAAAACCACAGTAATGGCACTCCTACCAGAAACAAAAAAAAAAAAAAACGCAAACAACCCAAGGAACCAATCAGAACTCGAAGCAAAACGTGCAATGCTCGCCAAGCGCGGGAAATCGCTTACCTTTTGTCTGGTTTTATTCAGTTTTAAACAACGTAACAAAAGTTACGAAATACTATAATACAGAACACATTAAACATTGTTATTACAACAGATAAAGTATTTTCCTTCCATTGTAATAGACTATTACAGGCTACGAAAGTACGCATCCTTGGATCCTGAACTCCTTAATTAATGCTCCCCCCCCCCCCCCCCCTCCTTTTTTAACAGTTCATCGACGCGCAGGAAATAACACGTACAAACAATTAATTGGAATGCAAAAATCATAAAATAAAGCGCACGTCGGGGAATCCATACAAAAAGTACAAATCCTTATCATGTAACGTTAATGAGGATAAATGTCTGAAAGAAAATGGGGATAAAACGGAATTTATCACGTTTACTTCATCAGGTTCACAAAGAAATACTAAATTTGAAACTTTTGCATTAATTACGTTATTTAATCAAGACTACATACGAAATAAATCGAGAAGTCAAAATCTATCATTTTATCAAGTTATTAAACTTGTGTGAAACTTGCTTTCTATGAATGCCATGCCTTTCACTACAAATTTAAGATTTGATGAATGATGATCGAAGTTCATTCAGCCATTCCGCTTTTTGGGAGTAGACTGTTCTGTAGTTCGGCACCATTGTACGTGGAGCCGTTTCTGAGTTGGTTTGAAACAGCGAGCTTATTTGCAGAACTTCGGAGTGAGTATGAAGTGGTGTCGCTTCGGTTGACAAACTTTTAACTTAGAAACGTAGGGTAGGAGCTAATAGGGATTTACGCCATCCAGGCCTTTTTTGTTTGAATTTCACGCTGATTACTAAGATTTTTTCCAACCAAGAAATTTCATTAACTTATTATCATAATATGACTTGAAAGGTTAACACCCATGCTGCAAGGTTTGGAATTTTCGAAGAAGATATGTCTGGTTGGCTGCAACCTCTCTTGATGTTCTTCTTAGTGCACCCTACCTACCCTACCCCCCTTGCTCAAGAGTTCTTACATAGGTAAGGGACGTCGCAGCGACCCTTTCTACGCCAACAGGACATGACTTCTATTCCTGAATCAGACCGTAGTTCTCTAGGTAAGCAGATCTGGTGGGGGACACCTCTCTTAGATATTCTTTGTTCTATATGAAAGAAAAAAACACGTTCCTGTATGTTACTCCTTTAGCACTCAGAGCCGCGCCTTAAACAATTTAAGTGACAGTGACTTCAACTTGGGTCTATGGAAAGTATTATTCGTACCACCATTGATATGTAATCTACTTAGCAGCCCTTCCCTATGTTACTTTTTGTCGATATTATGAAAAATAGTTTTTGAGAATTTCTTGCAGTTTTGTAATCGAGCGTCCGTGGGTGCGAAAGGGTATGTGAAGAGCTGCAGCTGCGCCCTCTTCTTGTAGAAACAGATTGTCGTTATTCAAACCATCATTCGTGCTCCTGATTCAGCACAGTTGTCATTTTCTTTCTATCCACCTAAAAGAAAGAAAAGAGGCGAAAGAATATGGAAATTCGTTTCCATTTTAAGGCTCTGTATCTCCTAGACTATTCCACGATTTGGTTTCTGACGAGTTTTTGGATTAAACCCCCCTAGGTGTGAGCTTTGTGGCGTGGCCGATCAGTTATGTCGTACAAGGTGGTTCAAAATGTTAGATGTGGGAGGCAAATAGTTGAGTATTACAATTCAATTGAAAGCAATTGAGCGGTACTTTGGTGTAATGCTTCCTGTGTTTTTGGGTTTTTAAATTTATCGCCAGTGAAAATGTAAGCGAATCGTTTTTATTCCGTCTGTACTGTCGCGTAAATGACTTTGTTCGCAGCTAAAACAATAGCTGTGCTTCCATTTCGAGGTCCCATCAGTTTTCCTAGGTACCTACTGTTGCTTTCTCATCAGCTTTTGGAAATTTAATTAACCAAAGGAAGAAGCGTGGGAGCAATATTTTCCTGACCCCTACTGTTTATTTTCACCTTGCACCTTCCAAAAAGAGTTTTCATAACGTGGGTTTCAATTTCGCACAATCCCAGGTCACAGCCACATAAAAAAAAATTCTAGAAAATTCACATGGTGATACAAGGCGATTCTTTCTTCCTATTTGTAATCCATTCTTTGGGGTTTATCATTTATTAACGTCGCCTCGATGCCCCCCAGTAGAGACATTGTGTTCCGAATCCTCAATCTCCCATGACGAACCCTTGTACATGTACGGGGAACCCCACTGAGCCTTATTGAAAGACTGAGTGACACAATCAATTTTATTGCAACTGGTACTGAAAAGATCTTTAGAAGTTTCCGGCGCTGAGGCCATTTTTAATTATACATGTCCCCAAATCTTTTTCTAGAACCTTTTAATTTCTCACAAAAAAAACTAATGAATATTTTCTGACGATATCGCTATTTCCCGATTTTCTCTTTTTCCTTGGACATTTTTCTTGTCTTGAAAACCCAGCTTTGTTTTATAAACTAATTTTGTTAAGTCCACGTTTGGATTTCCATGTTTTCTCGGATGATATCCGTCACCCCGAGACGCCATTACAGCGAACAAGCAAAGCAAATGCTTGTTTTGCGTTTTCACACCCCGAGGTAATGTTCTGTAGACGAAACAGCTTTTCAATGATAAACCTCAGTACAAACTTGTTTCTTCGTAAAATACTAGACAAGATCCTGTGTTCGTATGACATTAGTTATGCCATTTCCCCGCACTGTGTCAACGTAGTGGTAAACCTCAATTTTAAATATGAAAACAAAGATATTTGGTGGACTGCACTTCTTATTTTTTTTTTGTAAGATGGAGCTTATCGAGCACGTTTTATTTATTTGCTCGTTTCATTTTTCCATTGAACCCAAGGAGAGTGAGCCAAAGATTTTTTTCTGTCCTTAATTAAACACTAACCGAAACCTTGTAAGTCCCTTTAAAGAAGCCGCAATAAATTGTATTTCTTTCTTATTCTCGGTCTCCTCATGCGTCGGGTCAGATTTAAATAATTCGCAGACAAAGACGAATTCAAACATTGCAATTTGGAAGCGAGTCGCCCGCGGTGAGAATTTGAAAGACACACGAGACGCCAAATTGAAAACATTGCCAGATTCAACTGGCTCGCAGTTGCCAAGGTTATTTTCGTTTCCTTAAATTTGAAATTCGACTCGCACGATAATTACTTTTTTCAAGGCACCCTACAAAGCAATTCTCAGAGACATAAGCGGTAACGAAAATTAGAAAACATCGCCTCCGGCTAAAATGGATCGTCAACTCAACACATGTAGCTCTGTCTCTGATGAATTAGTTGCTTAAACGTCCGCTGCGGAAAAGTCCTTCGCAGTGGGGAGCAAACCATCGGAGAAATAATACTACCTTTGCTTGCGAATAAAAGTGAAAACATATCTCATTGATTTTGTTCATCAACGGCAATGTGTTTTTACACTTGTTTATCCTTGTAGATAGAACGAAGTTTATGCTTATTCAGTGAATATCAGTTGGAATTAAAATTGCTTGACTAGAGCTATCGACGTGCTTTAAAGGATATCAGCCTTTGCAAGTTAAACCCCGGAATATAAGCATTTTTTAAAGAGAGGTTTATTGCGAATAAAGAACTTTCGTTTTGGCTCCATCCCCTTTGTTTTTATTTACACAGTATTATCAAAGGTTGCAAGTTTTAAAACAGCAGAGGAAAGTCGCGGTATACAGGGCAGCTTAATTTGGACCAAGCATCTCTGTTGTTTAAATTCGCTTACCTCTGTCAATCTTTCAACAGATTTTAAGCTATATTAACACTAAGTGGTGTCTAAAGATAAATATCCCCCGTTTCGCGACCTGATACTCACACATTGGCTATCATACTGATAATAATTTATTTCGCACTTCAAGCCCTTGCCCTCTGCATCAGGGATTTGTCGCCATTCAAGCGTTGTTTCGGCTGAGACAGTTCTTGACCCAAACAATTCACCGCGCTTCACAAACACTCATTACGTTAATTGCTACAATAAAGAGAAAACATCCAAACATCAATTCGCCTTTTAAAAACAACCAAAAATATTTGGCTGTGAGCGAGTTTGTTTACATTTTCGTTTGTAAACAACCGTTTGCAAGCAAAATACGAAGGATTTCGTGTTTGGTCGTGAATGGTATCAACTTTGCGGTAATCCTGGGGCCTGTGTTGAAAGAAGAACAATTTATCCTATCATCAGGTCGGATTTTCCTTAAGCCACTCTAATTTTCTAACGAAAGTGTCATTTAGAGGCATCCATGCCTGCACGCTTAGGGCAGTGACGAGACGATATTGGTGTTGACATACTTATAATTGGCAATTCACACAAATTTCAAATAAGTTACGATCATCTGGCTGGTGTTGTGACATGTCTGTCTTCGATTCCATCGTACATTGACGGGCGCTTTGCATGCTATCAACAGCTTGTTTTGTTTCTAAAACACAAATTACCGAAAATTAAATCCTCGCCATAACACAGGTTGTCGCTGCACATTCATCTGAGGATTAAGTGGCAATGTCGCCATCGAAACATGGTGGTGTGTTTACAATCCGGCGAGGGTTACTAGCAGTACCGCGGTGCAAATCGATTTTTTTTATTTGTATAATTTTTGTGTTGTACTGTTGCGTGCTTATGTCGATGCTTGTGTCTATCCTCGCGTTGTGTTTATTCCTATTGACGATAGTATAAGAAGATTCAATCTGCTAGTCGCTCCATTGTCCCTCAGTGCTGGTGCGTGCGTATTCTTGCCTTTGTTGTTATTCTTCTGCTTGTCTGACTAGTAAAAATGCTAAAGAAAAAGCATCCTTAAAGATTAATGAGCTTCTTCACTTGGTCTTAACAAACCACATATAAGTTCGCTGTTTGGTTCTGATGAAATCTTGCAAGTGATTGTCATATTTTCTTCTAGCACTTTTTGGCATCAAGTGGCGTTTAGCAACAGTACTGTCGACATCTCTGGCCAGTTTCGTTAAAGCATAGACGTTCTCTGGGACCAAACGCACACTGTGCAATTCTGAAAGCTCTTGTCGTATAGCTGTCTGTGCACGATTATCTTTGTGCATGTTTGTACTTCTCGTGTGCCCGCCACTACTACTCTTGTCGTCGCCTTCAAGTCCAGATGATGTTCGTTGTAATTCGAATTAATTGGTAATCCTTGTGTAACCAGTGTCTCAGGCCAAATAAACGTGGCCTGTGATGAAAGAGCTTGTTACAAAATGAGCAGAGTATGGGGAACCTCAAAAAAAAACAAAATGTCCCATATTTTTAACCGTAATTATTTATTATGATACGTTTTGTACAAGAGAGAATAAATTAAATGCATCAACTGTTCCATTTTCTGGCAATGAAACAACTCCTTCGAGCTGAACGCATTCAGAACTGAGAGTACATTTTAGTTAAGTCGCTGTGGATTTCTTACTTTAATTAATGTAATGGTAACTTTTGTCCATGACGCAGTTCTTACCCAGTGAACGTACGTTTACTTCTTAAGCTGTTAGCCATCTTCGCTTGCATATATGCATCATTAATTAAACTGCAAGCTCGAATACCAACAAGCAAACATGTGAAACATCCACTAGCTACCTACGTTATCTGTGTTTGTAATCCATAATGCATGGAAATACCACCCGCAGACCCCCAGTATTACCTTCTCTTCCTGTACACCCCGTATAAATAACAGCTTAAAAATGCTACTAGGGTATCGGTTTTGTAAAATACGAACTTCTCGAGTGTGGGTGCCACACCACATTGGGAACAAATGTTATAATAAATATTCTGAGAGTCTGATTTACTGACAGCTCTTGCGCAAAATGAGGTGACACGGATTTTTTTTTTTATCTCAGTACTTTATTGAAATGTCATAATCGCTTTAAAGTACTGAAAAGAAAAGGGTCGATATCGAACTTTCAGATGCTCAAGTTACCACTGAAGGCGAAGGTAGCAGCCCAGCCTAGTCTTATACAGGAGCTCTGATTTGATAAAAAGATTCTGCCTTAGAAAATAATTATCTGGGCTTTTCGACATAGCCGTAAATAACAGAGGCTACATTCAACCAACACTATATAGAATCTCGTGAAAGGTAGTCATTTTTGCTTCGTCTCGATCATTGTTGTATGCAGGCCATTCAGGTTAACCTTTACTTGCGGACTTGCTATGAAATATGGCCATGCAACAGGGTGAGTTATAACTTTGATTATGTGTCGACGGATAAGCCATAAAGGGTAACTTTTCAAACGAAAGCTACTAAGAAGTACATTTCTATGATACAGTATATGTCAAAAGTATCATTCTTTCTTCGAGTACATGTATCTGTACAAAAAACAAGGTCGTAGCTTAAGATCGGGCTCAGAAAAATCGTGTAAAAAGAGCATTTATCGCAAAGAAAGTACATACATATCTTTATTTGGTAAAGCAGGTTAAAAAGGTCGCAATCGCAGGCTTTTTGCCTCTATGTGCTATTACTGAAGCACTAGCTTTCACGTGTTTTACCACTTTTTTAGTTCATTTTAACTGCAACTGAAAAGAAGAAGAAGCGACTCTAGCTTGAAGAGCTTTTATTTGGACGCATGCTGGGTTATTAGAAATAATTTAATTTTTTATCTGCATAAGTTAACAGCTAGAACTACTATCAATCATACCATGTAGTGCTGTGTGAATTACAATATATTTTTCAGACCAGAATTCGGTACTGTGGTTCAGCTTCCAACCTAATCCACCTAAGATCTCATGTGATCTTCAACTAGGTTTACTGCGGCACGCCTTCCTTACAAATTTCTACACCCAGAGAAGGTACTTTGTGATGTTGACTCGTTTTTTTTCTCAGGCCGCTATTTCCACTTTCCTTGTTCTGCTCTTCTCTTGTAAACTGACATTCAACCCAACGCCGATTATTAAAAACGTTTTTACTATGCCTGTAGTTTTGTCTTGACTTGCCTCTAAACTCTCATCTAAATTTACTTTGATTTGAACTGTGTTTGAACTATTTGGACAATTTTCTATTCCCTTGAAAAGCATATTTAAACAATGTACACATTTGTGCGTTTGAATTTTAATTTTCAGTGATTTTCGTATACAGTAACAGGCGTTGCTCGGCCGAAAAAGGATGCTTACAGTGATGCTTCCCAATGCTGCTAGTACACAATCTTGCTTAGCCGAGTCGTAAAATATATAACTCTCATTGCCCCGTGAAGAGCTTCCGTTCCTCGGGGGCATCACCCTTATTTTGACAAACAGTAATCCGTGACCATATCTGCATACCTCTTGCTCTTTCTTAAGAGCTTAAACTCATGAATTGTCATTAAGCGCTAGCTTCGTAGGTCTGTATTGTTCTAAGTTTGGACAGTTCTTAGAAAACTCTGGTAGATCCTACACTGAAATGTTTTGTGGATTTTCTTCCTTCTTTACGGAGTATTTTTTTTTTCTTTTAGACTGAGAACACTGTGGAGAAAACGTGATAGTGGTATATTTTTAGCGAAATCTAGTATCTCAGCTGGAACCTCTGTACATAATTTGTAGCTAAAATATGCAGAGCTTCGAGGAAGCAAAATTTGCCCTATCATGGAGAACGCTAGGTTTAAGGACTTAATACAGTGCAGGTTGAAAGCTACTGCCCTAAGTAATATCGTAGGTTTACTTTACATGCGTCTCACCCGAGAATACATGTTTCAAACCTCGTGAGAGATCACACTCGATAGCGAACATTTCTCGAATTTGATGCATAAAAGCAGCGTACGTGTGTCAATCCAGACTGCTAAGACAAGATAAAGCAATGTCTTACCGCCATCCTCAATTAGTCCACATAACTACTGAGAAACGCAAGCTCTATAATTTGTTCTTTTTTATCTTTGCTCTGCAAAACCCTTTCCTCTTAATTTAATAATTTGGAAACCTCTTGTGTTTGAGCTAATGCTAGCCTTTGTGCTTACATCGCTTGTGAAAACCAGGGGGAGGTTATGATTCAAATGAGAAACTTACAAAATAGCGCATACAAAGAACCTCTAGCTAAGCACCGGCAAAACTTTTTAAAATCGCGGTACAATATTTGTTGCTTTAACAATGTTAGAATGTTTAGCACTCAATTTAAGATCATGTTTGACCAACAATTTTTGTTCGAGGAATGTTTTGGCTACATTTAGCTGTACCTTTCACAATATTATACCGCAAATGCTGGATGTCTTTTACAACAGTGTCAGATCGTTTAGCCAAGGCTTTAGAAACAGAGAATTGAGATGCAGCGCGGGAAAATGAGACGTGTTGCTTCGCTGCCCTAATCAATTCCTTGGGCTAACCAGAGCGAAGACTTCCAAAACGAATGATCCGTTGTTTATCGCAGAAATTCGGATTTAGTTGTGAACTGAGAACAATCAGAGTATTATTTGATAAAATATCAACTCAAAATACCGAAGACTTGAAAACGAACAACTTTATTTCTTGGAGGGTGCAAAAATGTTGTTCAAAGTTCGAAATTAGGACAGATAATATTTTCAGAAAACCCACAACCGAAACTAGAAATTTGGTGAATAAGATCCTATCACTAAAACGTTATGCGGCTAAAACGTTCAGCTTAGATATCCCAGATCAGACTATGTCAACTTACACAATTATTCGTTTATAAGGCGTTAAAACGATCGGGGATCTCTTCCAACAGCGTTTTAAGTGTTTTGCTTAGGTGCTTTCATTAGGTGCTCCTCAGACTTCGTAGCGAGTAAGGCACGTAATATCCCGCGGTGTTTTGAAAAACCCTTCCTACCCTAAAAAAATACGAGACTTGGAGGCGATCTCCTTATTCGTTCTTAGTACCTGTATCTAGTCACGTCTTAGACTTTTCTTGGTCGCCATAACAGTTTGCTCAATTAGCATAAGCAGCTCGGGAGATGTAGTGTTTTGGCTAAGTTTTAATTTTTAAGAACAAAATCCCTGTGCTTTAGTTTGGATTTTCAATCGGGATTTTGAGAGTTCTAAACTGCTATTTTTCGGTGCAGTATATGGCTTTGATCCTTGTGATGAATTGCATATTTCAGTTATTAACATTTGTTTGATCTCTTTGATAATACCGAATACCGACAGATGAATTTGCGTTTGCGTCTTAAATAGCATTCTAGCCTACGGCAAAACAGTGGTTAGATACAACCAACACTTCACTTCTTCATGTAGACATTTTCGCGATATTTCATAACGGGATTCTTTAGCTAATTTCGAACGTTTTCTTGTACATCTGTTCAAACTGAATTGATAAGAAACGAGCTCATTCTGACCGTATTTTAGAATTAGCTGTTCTTGTTGTCAATTAATGCAAAATATAAACGGTTGTGTTTTATTTACAGTCATCCAGTTATTTTAGCAATGTCCCGCCTTGTTTTGGATATACGGCCACAATTTCCAACTCTTTTCTCGTGGAGACAAAGTTTTGACAGGTAATGTGTTTCTAATGTAAAATTTGGACCTTTGGTCAAAGTCCTTTATGGTTGCAAAGATAACGTAAAAGAGAATGAAACCGCCGAATTGGGTCGATTTTGTACGTTTGGCAATTTATCCGGGAAAAAATTATTTGCGCATTAGAACCCTAAAGATCTTGACAGGGTCAGACTTTGACAACTTAAAGTAATCTCATGCTAAGTGGAGGTTTTATGCCACTGATCTTTGACTTTGTAATTTTTAATGCTCTTCCTCGATCACTATCTTAAAATTAATACCTGTTAATCGGTATGCGGCCGTGTGTTCCGCAAAATGGCGCGAGAAATTTTTTTGCACCAAGCGAAAGGTTGTACACTAATCTCCCACTTATCTTGATAGTGTCTTTTGTAACCGTGCCCAGGTACTGAAAGGAAAGCAGGGAAAAACGTGTTATAAGGCAACCTGAGAAGCTACTACTGTTTGCTACTTAAAGACCTGAAATCATGAAGCTGTCATTCCGTAAGACATATGGCGGAGCATAACTTACTGCTTCAGTCCTCGACTCGAACAGATTCGTTGGAGCTTTCAAGATTAGTCTAAGGATAATACCATAAAGTTCTACCGTTTAAATGAACACTTTTCTTATTGCTTTCCCATGGTGCGGCTATGGGAGTTTTTTTGCAGTAGTTTGCAATATTAAATGTAAATTATTTGGTTCAGTTTCGAGCATGAGGGGTTTTTAGAGGAGAAAAACTGAAAGGCTATGTTTGCCTCTGTTAAGTTTCGGACATGTTTTTCTGTGACCTCGCCGATTTTCAATACTTTTCACAAGTACGGTCCCAATTTACATATAGTGGAGTGCTTCATCGGAACTCGGGTTGATGCTCTTCGTGTTAAATGTGTCAAAGATATTTAGGTTAAATGTTCGTCTTGGCTGAGGAATCTAGAAAAGCTGTGATCGTCTGTTACATGATAGTGAAAGAGACAGTAATTGCAATATTTTGCCATTAGGGAGTAAAAGTGAGAAAGACCGTAAGGAGCTGAACATATTTCATGCTTATTTTACTGACTTGAAGCCAAGACTTTCCCTCGTTAAATTTTTGTGTTTGAAGCTGTAACCTAGTAGAGATGTCTGGTTATGCTAATACCACTGAAACTTTCTTCACATCTTACTCAGCGATTATGAAGGTTCACTTATTTTTTTTTTTTCACTCAGTTATTTAGCCCAGTCCCATGAGCATGTGTATTTGTTTTTTAGTCTATGTACGAGTATAAGTGTGATCGTTCTAGTGGAACATATTTGCAGTGATTTCATGTGGTACTGTTTATTAATTAATAATTTCTAAGATGGAGCATGTTACCCTTTCCAATAAAAAGTTATAACCTGATTGCGTTATATTTTGCTTAGTACCATTAAAGCCTGTGACACTGGCGTGAGGGCGAGAACAATATCACAGCATTTAAGAAGGAATAATGCTCTTAAACTATACCAGTTATATATGCTATTTTCTGTTTTTCTTGAAAGCAACGATTCTCATCCCTAAAAGATGCATGTTGTTCATTCCCGCTGATTTACTGTTCTATGACATTGAACGTTGTTGTTTGAAAGCAAAGCAGAGTGATTTTGTGCAGCGATTTTCGATTAATTTTAAGTTTTCCTTGTTCCTTTTCTTTCATTTTTCTTCGAGGAAGCGAGAGTTAGATTGTCAACCATAGATAAACCCAGATGAAGTAGCCTCGTGTCTTCATATGCCCACTGAGGCAAACAAAGAGGTGAAAAAAAAAACATTTTGATAGAAAAAATTCCACTTTAAAAACAAGGTCGGAAAAAAATTCGAGAAAAGAGTTAAAATAATATATATTTCTTCATGAAACGATATGGATACTTATTAACAGCAATTGCAGAATCAACAGTACGTATTTTACTCAGCTTCAGACAACTACTTTTGTTCACTGGCCAAGCCTTTGGGCATATTGCGGCTATCTTCGAATTCTTCGATTTCCTCTAATAAAAAAAAAGACCTATTTTCAAAAGAACTGACAGTTTCAGGTTAATGAATACACTTCAATGAATATCTTCCGTCACATAACCTATGGCTATTCCGTTGTAGCGATTACGTCTATTTATCTAATCGAAGATGGACTTTGCGCACTAGAATGACGGCTTGTATGCAAGCTTTCAAGTTTTGCTTCCTTTATAGAAAAGAAAAATAAATATTTAACAATTTATTGTATAGTCGTTTTAAATTTCAGTATTGCTGTATCGCACACTAATTTTAATTTCTTGTGTCATCGGAGAAATCATCTGTTATCTTTACAACTTTAAAAGCCAATTTTCATTTTTTTATAGAGTTGATAAACGTAACAGTTTTTAAGGCTGCATAGCTAACTAACTAACTAACTGCGTAGATATAGAAAACATCATCGGAAAGACACAATGTTTATTACAACGGCTTAAACTGGATGTGGCAAAGCCTTGAGCTGTACCACAGCAGTTGTCCAGAAGGAAACTGGTTTAATAAGAAAAGGCTATTCAGTTTAACAATATAGGACAGGATACACTGTGTACAGCGTTTTGAATGCCAATAAACAACAGATATCCACCACGATAAACCATCAATTCCCGAATTCCCAGTATACCGTCAGCTACAAATTAAACCGTTTTTCCTCTCCTCCTGCGGTGAAGGGTCACATGCTTAATCAGCCACCAACCTCGAAAATACGCAATTTCCTCAACGAGGTAGATTCTACTTTGTTTCATTTTGTCATACTACTTTTGTCATGGGGTTGTTTCTAAAAGTCTATTTTTCTTTTAGCGCCTCCTACCATTGAGATGACTTTGGCCCCTTTAGGTATAGGTTTTGTAGCAATACATATATTCAGTTTTGATTTTGTTAGCGATCCGTGCTCTTTTGTTACCATTGCCAATTATACACTGTATTTGCCAAGCTGACCCAACTTGCTCCATGTTTTTACCAATAATAACAAACTTAACTCAAACCAAATAATCAAATTTATTTTGAGACAAATACTTCAAACTTAGAAACTTGTCCGCCTTTGAAAAGCTACAGTAAAATGAAGAGATTGTTCCTGCACATTCTATGTCATTATGGTGATAAAGCCTTTCTTAAGAATAAGGCCCTATTCAAAGATCTTTTTTTTTATGAAAAACAATGTATACAGTCGTAAATAATCATTTCATTCTGTCAAGTCAAAGACAATTCATAGAGGTTCTTAATAAATACGGAAGCCATCCATGCATGGCATTGATTCGTGGAATCCGCTTTACTTAGGCGAGAAATATATTAGAAGCGATTCCCATATCGGTGCAGTGCACCCTTCTTGGTCATTGTTCTATTAAACAAGGTGAACTTTTCCGCACGAGAAATATTTACAGGTTTAGTAAAGTTTTTTTGGAGTGGAGAAACTGAAGTGACCGCCACACCACAAGGAATATGCTATATGCAGTGATGATTTCGACCTGCCAAAAGTTACTAAATAGTTTGCACTAGTTCGAAGCGCAAAATCCTTGTTTGTTCTGCAGAGTAGTTCTATATTTCGCTTTACAATACTTTTACCTGCATTATTATTAACCAAGAATTGGTTAGATTAGATGACATTTCAAAGTTGCAGTCACTACAAAGCTTATGTTTACAAGCAAAATTTTCACGTTTGAGTCGTCTCTGTACTGAACGTCTAAGAGTCGTAACCGTAACTTGTTTGCTTTGTTAAGTAGCGGAACAATACTACAAAAAGTGTTTTTCTAGCAAAGTTGTTCTCACCCAGACGGATTTGAAACGTGAAATGGTTGGGAAGGTTGACAATGTGCTTTGATTCAATAACCTAAGCCTTAAATAATCGCCATACCTTTCTCAGCTGTTCACTCAGTTTAATGACGAGGACTCGTTCAACCAAATGCAGTTTCATGACTTGAAGCTAATCGTTTCCACCACAGCCGAAAATTTAAACTGCTGTCTAGAAGACTAGATGCAAATTTGCCACAACCCATTAAAGAATATGCTTAACTTCTTAAATGTATTAGCGTTGTTAAAACTTATCTGGCATACAAGACAGTTGCCCCGCGGGTAGGCACTCAAAAACAGATCATCGGCCGTGATTTATGAGCATGCAAAGAATAAATAACGTTTTTTTGTAAACCAGAAGGACTTTCGTGAATTAAGCACGTGAAAAACTACAAGGACAATTAAAACGTGTTCTTGACGCCATGTATACCACCCAACACCAGAATACTTGCTTTAATTCCAAAGTGAAAGGACGAGATGGAAATGAGAGGAATATTTATTACGCCTTGGCCCAATATGATTCGTAAAGAAAAAAGGTCGTTTGCTGTTGCTTAAGCGTTTAAATATATAATAGCTGAATTGGCTTTGGAGTCCCTCTGCCTGAACCTAAACTTGTTATTACTAACCAACGCCTTACCTTATGATAACATGGACATTTGGATGGTCTGTACGGAGACGTGACTGGCGCTGAAGAGCGGCACTGGCTTTTAGAGGTATTATTTCATTTCGCCTCAAACATACATACGGAAAATTCATAGATAATCCGCCACTCTTTAGTTGAATAACTTTACGGTGAAGGGCCTGCCCTTTATGTACTAGATACCTAAAATACCCTTCAACACACCTGGAGTGGGACAAGCTGCTGTTTTATAAAGGTTGTTTGACTAAAAAAACAGAACTCAGCATGATCAAGCTATTCCGTCAAAAATCTTTATTGTTTAATGATCGATTAGTTTGTTTAGTATACAGCATGCTTCGCTCTGCTTCCAATGTTGTACCTTTGTTATGTTTTAATTTGAACTTACTATCCCAAATGATACTTCTGTTTGTTAAGAGAAACCGCGAGTAGTCACGCACCGGAGAGTAGTTAGTGGCACCTTTCTGGTGACAGTCTGTGTTTTCGATAAGGTTGCTACAGATATGCACCGTTCCTTTCCCAACTCCTATGAAGCTCAGCGGATGGGCTGTTCTATATATCATAACGGTCCTTTGATGTAGCTCGTGCACAACAATGTCATCAATCACAGTCAACATGGGACAGTTTTAATTAAGAATTAAACAACGTGACGAAAGACTAAAGCAAACTGACCGTGCCAGCATGCTGGTGAACGAGAAACACTTAGTATTGTGGAATTGACTTCATTTACTATAGCAGAAGATGAAGATGAAAGTGGTAAGAACAAGAGCAATGCTTGTGGGCCCCAAAATAGCGCAAATATGGCATGTGGCAAACAAAGTTCACGGCTCTTGCTGAAAGTGGGTGGGTTAAGGGTTTGAAGATTTGGCTTTCCGTTATACGGCTAATTTTCCATGTGTTATATTTCTTAAACGAATGTGACACCTTCTAACTGTGTCCGTTCTTAAATACGGTCGAATCTTCCATCGTAATCAGCCACTTGTGAATGGTACAAACTTTCATTTTTGTAGTCCAACGAATGTGAGGCCCTTTCTCTGTGATCGCCATTTCGGGTGGTCACTTACGAGTAGAACCACTATATCTTTTTTTATGGTTAAGAGCACCAAAACAGAACACTGAAATTCAAAACTGATAGAGGTGAAAAAGACCACGCCTTTTGTACATTGGAGCGATAGGAAATTGTCTTGTTGCATTTGACTTTCTTGTTCTCAATTTTATTGGATTCTTTAATTATAATTAATTTTAAAACACGTATATTTGTTCTATTATCTATGAATATACTACATATTCTACATATTCACTTAGAGTTTAAGAAATGTTGTCCAAAGACATTTATAGCTTTCTTTAACTGAACCGCGAGCTATCTTTCTGCATTTGTAGTTTTTCTTCCTTTGCATATAGATCAGCTAGAAAAGAAACATCGTATGTTTATGACAATTATTTTGATTATTATTATTATATTTTTCTTTTATCTTGCCACTTTACGAATATTGGCCTTGATAAATTTCTTGATGGCCTTCTGGTGAATAGAAAAGCATATTCACCAATAATATCAAATAAAGGCAAACCAAATAATTGCCTTAAACGTGGGCCGAGGTTTAGAACTCTGGAATCTTCTCGATCTGAAGAATTCTATCTCCCTAATTAAACATCTTAGGATTTGCGGAAATTGCTGAAACGAAATAAGAGCGATCAGCTAAAAGTATCCGGCTTAAATATTCATGATGTAAAACAGGATTTAATTTTGAAAAATTTTTCTCCAAGAATCCGCAGATGCCACTTAAAGATTGGCACTCATGTTTTGATCAAATATTTGCTTCAGGAGTAACGACTCATCTTTAAATGTCGATTATATTCAAGTTTGAAGTTTGTTTGCTTACCCCATCAACAAACTATATTTTACCCGGCATTATTTTCTTAAGAAACAATGTAAACAGCTTTCGATTTTTTTTTAAACCAGGTATAATTTTCCTTAAAGCTGCAGCATCGATTATCATCTCATACGCAATTTTTCGAAGTCGTGTATTTATACATGAAAAAAAGTCTTCTCGTATCTTTTTTTATTTGGGCAGCTCATTTCCAAACGTGCTGAACAAAAAAAAAATCATATCTCCTTGTATTAAAATATAGCTTCATAAAACCCCCGCTGTGCTTCAGAAATATTAATTATTTCTAAAGATATTTGAGTTCTGAAGACAGCGATGAACTGGATAAATCTATTTTAAATTTTCAATTCATTCATATTTTTTGTGCCTCACAAGTTTGCGACAGCACTTATCTACCTCAACTGATTGCTACACGAACGTGATGATTCGCATAAATGAAACATGAATCGGCAATTTAGCTGACTCTTTCGCTCTACTGAATAAATTTACTACTTGAACATAATGAGACCAATTTCATGATGAGCAAATCCACCAGGCTGCCAAGCGCTTCTCTTTGACTGTAATTTTCCGCGAGCTTTGAGCCGTTGCGGACTCATTTTTATGAGTTGCAATAAAATCCAATTAGACTTTGAAAGATTTCATAGTAATCTTAAATTAGAATAATTTACTAAAGGCGATCAGTTCGAAGCCAAAATAAAATTTCACCGTCTGGTAGATTTTCACGGATTATATCTCACAATCATATTGACGCGATAATAACAATAACTACCGAAAATAAAGCTGCACCTTTTGAAATACCTTTGATTTTAACAGAGACTTTGATTCTTTTTGATTTATGCAATTTCCTTCTCGCTAGAATATTTAATGCTCAGCGCTCTGTGTTGGTGAGGAAATTACTCCGACGCTGTGGAGATTTCACGACGCCACGAGCAGCCTGAATGATGTCTACCCCGTAAAAAGTTTTGTTTGCAATTGCATTGTTCTTCAACGATAAGTTACCTACTGTAGTTTATCTGTATCCGTGTCTTGCCAGTTCACATTAAGACTGGCTGCGACACGGCAGCCGAGCGAGAAATCATTGTAGTAAGCAACGCTCATTGCGCGGTTTGGATAAACTGATTTAAATTCCGCGCAAATTTGCCGCAGTGAAGCGCGCGGACGCCCATTGCAAATACGCTATTTATGTTTATTTTGATCTCATAAAAACTATCACAGGTAAATATTTACCCCTTTCATCTTTTTGCCAGTGACTGCAGACTAGTGTGTAAGGTATCCGAACTGTCAAGTCTTATTTGCTATTTGGTTACCGGTCGATAATGTATCTTGAAAAGCCGGGTGCTTGAACAATCAATTTCAATTTTGTATGACGGTTTATAATATTACGAGTCACGAAGACAAGTTAGGTGTTTTTTAGCCCGTCGTCTCGGTGCTTGCGGGTTTAATTGTATTCATTTTTATTTACGTTTCTTTTCCTGTTTCCATTATCTTCCCCCTTTATTTGTCGCTTCAAGTAAGCCCATATTTCTCGTCAAGCGGTGAGTGAAATATTTATATATCTTGATGTCTTTTATCGAGGCGCTGAAAATTAATTTGATGTTCCTGGCGTAAATTTTTAAGGTGTATTCGGTACTTTTCAATTTTCTTCTAACTTGTTAATTATTGGTGTGAATGTGAAGGGGGTTAAATGTATTTCAAAGTGCACGCTTTGAAACTCGTCGACCGCTGTTCTGCCGAACAGTTCAAGGCTGGTGAAAACGTAGCAGGATTGCTAATTATGTCCAATCGTCCAACTTCTGATCAAATCCTAATGAACTCATTGTAAGATCTCGTCGTAATAACAATCGGGAAGTTTCGACATTACGAATATCTGCTTGGTAAAATTAATAATACGTTATGACTGAAATTAAGGTAAACTTCGAAGCGATGAGACCGAGTAGTGCATTTGACCGAGATCAAGCTACGACATTGTCTTTGCCACAGTTGGGTGGAAAGTTTAGGAGTTCTGTCTGAGCTATTTCTGAACATAAAGAAAGCGCTCTTGTGTTAATTCAATAAAGAATAGCGTGTCTGAGTGTGTGTTTTATTTACTTTCTAAGTTTAGTCTAAACTTTTACCGTCTGAATTGGGAATCCCTGAATAAGCGCTTATACCTCGACTTCCATGGAAGCGATTCCCTTTCCTTGGTTGGTCTGTACGAACTGAACGCCTAACAGGGCGTGTAAACATGAAGGAAAAGTAAGCCTCCGTTCCGGCTAATTGCTATGAGCCACACTTGGGCTGTTACAAAATTCAAATTTCTTATCGGGTTTTGTAATTCTAATTTGTTGACAACATCATGTTAGGGGTCGCCGTGAACTCACTTATTTGTGGTTTCAATCCAAGTCGGCCTTGATGCGTTACATCTTCTCAGTTCCACTTCAGCGCTGAAGGTTAAAAATTACGACAGAACACGTGTTGTAAGCAGTGCGAGCGAGAATCGCGTTGTCAGATGTACTCAGTGCCAGAAGTCCAAGAACACTCGTCTCTGGGCAGATTTTTGATACCTTAGAAGTAGACGAACGATCGAACTACAGGAACATCTGATCCAAGCAATCCAAGCTTAAGTGGTAACACCGTTCCGTTTGTTGCGAAATCGTGTGATAGCCATGCTGGATATTTTGCTTACTGCTTATCGATCTCAAAATATTTTACCTATTATCTCCCCCCTAAAAAAAACTGAGCGTGTGGCTTTCCAATGTAAACTGACCAAACGTGCCTTCCCTGTTAAAAGAAACTGTCTTTAAGAGGTTACGCGCGAGTGTTGGATTGAAATCTCACTTGTATGGCATGAATCTTTCTAGCTGCTTCAAATTTTTCTTTGGGTAGAAAAACTACGGGACGGTCTTTATTATTTTCTTTGTCAGATGAGCAAGTTGCATATAATAGAGACCCGGCTGAGCGATCAATTTCGCGCGGCGCTGAGACACCGCAGTTGCTTAGAATTTAACCTCGCTCAACACCGTTCGCAAGTTCCTTTTCCGTGTTAGGGTCTTTGTTATAGTTTAATAATCTCGCTGCATTCTTCCGCCGTTAAGAAGAATATCTTGGGTTTATTCTTTTGTTAAATCAGTTTGAGACCAAAGCGACAGAGATCTATTGTTTACGGTTCTTCAAGGTGAAAACCGCTTGGCTCTAAAGTTGTAAAAATTCACGAGAATTGACCGACAGGCCAATAACTGATTGGTATCAGAAGGTGCCCAATTTCTCTTATTAACACAGATAATCCTCATTTCATCGGGACATATTTCTTTCCAGCTAATATGCCGAAGGCGCACAAGGATAAGAGAGAGCAAAGCCATTTACAATGATCCTTAATTTAATAAAATATTTATTGTACTCTGTTTCCATTGATGGTATTTTTCATTTTCGAAACTCAACTTAGTTAATTTCTTTGTAGATTCAGTTTAATACTACTTTTTAAAAAAGAAATCTTCCACGGTACTAAAAAAATGTCTGTGTGTAATAACTTGCATTTATAACGTGATCCATTTGATCGCAAGTAACCTGATCGGTCTAATTACTGTTGAGCGAACTTTGGGAGATTCTCCTCGACGACTTATCAGTTGGATCACAGCCATATTGTTTTTAACCGAGCCAGTTTTTTTTTCCTTTTCTCTATTACACAGATGTAATTTATCGCTGGAGGAATATTTGCTCCAACTGAAACAGATGTGCCATATTCCATATTCGTTTGCAATCTTTTTGTATGTTGTATTAAGTTCCTGTCATTTGTCAGAGCATTACTTAATTTGTTGGACAGAAGCTTTTAAAGAAATACTAACCTCTTTCCTGTCATGAGAACTAAGAAAAAAAGATGGAGAAAAAAATGCTGAAGGCTATCACATTTTGATGTACAAAATCATTACTCGTGTAATTTATATTTGTGTTTCTATAGCACAAGAAAGAAAGTAAGAAACGGAATTGAGTTGTGTATACGAAAGGATATTGTCTTAACAGTGGAAAATAACACTAGTGTTAATTTTGGCGTTAAAAAAGGGGAGAAATAAAGCTTGAAAACCATTTTTTGATACCTAGTGTGCTTTCGTCTTTCTAATAGAGAGCTACAGACGCATAGAAAAAAAGTGAACGGGGTTTATCACTTCGTTAATTTAATGGTAGCTATAATTGTGTTATTTCCTCGAGTGTTTCCTATGAATGCGGTTATGACTGACTCTCAGAATGTCTCCACTCTTATTTTTAAGAAGGGGGTGCTAAATGAAGAGAGACGCGTTTGCAGACCACCTAGTTTCTTTGAAGCCGCTATAGCGTAAATAATCTCAGCCGGCGTCGTTTCACCGGCCACCGAGAAACCTTGGCCTCTGCAAGGGATCGCAAAGGTGTCATGAAGTTCTGATAAGTGGGTTGCAGGGTACACATGTGAAGGAAATACTTTGACACCTCGATGGTTATATTTGGGGTATTTTGAAGTGGTGTGCTGTTCCTTAATGAAAAAAATATCTTCCTTGATAGTTCACAGGTGCTGTTATAGTTACCCCGCGGTCTCCTGTAAACAAACCGGGGTGAAGTAATAAACTATGATCGTGGAAAGGCACAGATTTTGGACCTTGCATTGCAAGAAAGGGCGCGCATCGATACATTTTCTGAGTGCGTTTTAAAATCTGGTGCTGCGATTCCGAGCTTATGATGTCCGTCGCACACTAGCACTGCCTTTGGTTTGTTTATGCCCCTTGTAGATAAGCTGATGGCTTGATCCTGTGTACTCCTTACTGATACAAGCCAGTGAAATCGGTTGTACTAGTGAGGTGGAGAAATGTGTATCAAATTTTCACATTCTCCCTTTTGGCAAACATGAAATTTGCGAAATTTTATATTCAAGTGAAACACTGGTGGCGTAACGCTGGTAAGAAAAAATAATCACTCCAAAAAAAAAAAAAAAACCTTAGGTAAATCAAAAACACTTTGCAACAGGAGGGAAATTTTACTGGAATATTTAGAGTTCAAAAGGTTCGCACTCTTTAAAAACATTTCTTCGTTATTTTTTCTTTCTCCTAGACTAAAATCTTGCTTAATTTTAGCATACGATGGCTTCAAGCGGTTCCGTACGTAGTGCAGGCTCCCTACAGCGTTATTCTATAGCATTGCGCCCTTTCGAATCCATGGAAATGTAATATATCTTTTTAATCAGAAATATTTCCTATCAATTTCCTTCCAAACTGAGCTAGAGCTCATCACAGCTGTTTCGGAAAGGCTCAGGTCGGGGAAATTTCCCACCCCTCAATCTTTTTCAACTGTCCGTCACGCATCTCGTACACGAGCGAAGTGTGCGGATATACCAAGTCAAAATAGAGATCCACCTGTTACCAAGAGAATATGTATTTTTTAGGCTTTATTTCTTTTTTTCCGATGAGTACATGAACTGATTTGTTCTTTTTATGGACTGTTTTCCAGTTTAATCTTCGAGAAGGAGTGTTTGTTCGCACGTGTCTCTCTTTGAGATCTTTTGTGTGATTCTAGAGGCGAGCGACCATAAATGATTCTCTTATCTCGCCGATTTGCCTCGGGATATGTGGTTAATTTGAATACAAGAAGTCTTAGCCGTCGATTTTCATGCTTCGCTTAGGTTTCCATGCGTATGAAAATTTTCGGCTCGATTAAAAGTTTTCCTTTTAGTATCAGCAAAATGAAAGCTATCGTGTGTTTATCAGTCCAGATCCGTGTGCCGGAATGTAAATTTTGTCAGAAATTTTGCACATGTAGACTGAAAAGCACGCGAGATTAGAGTAAGGCACGCGAAAGACTCGCACCGGCCGTGTCAACATTTCAAATTGAGTTAACGCTGTCAAATGTTGTGTCCGTTCTAGCTGCGAAATACCCTCTCCTTGTCGCCCTGCTAGCATTTAATCGCTGACTATTTAACAGAAAGTTTGGTTAACAATGAGCGATCGAAAAAGCTTAATTTAATGTCAAAACACCGTAAAGTTCAGCGATGGTTTATATTCGGAATGAAAACAAGACCAGTAAATAACAAACAGCGCCTAAGTTTTCTCTAGTATTTGACTGCCCATTGGCGGTACAGCCTAAGATTAATAAACTTTGTGACAAAACCAGATCCGAGCGGAGACGCAAGTAACAACGATAAAGCAAATAGAGGGAGGATAATAGGGCAAATGATAAATGTGCCAAGATCAGGGAAATAATTTTCTCGCTGCGTCTGGTGTCATTTAGATCGGCCCTTCTTTAAACACAAACCGAGTGCAACACTGAAATTTATTTGCCAGGTTATTTGAAGATAACATTCGGCAAAGGCGACGAGAAATAGTTTGTTCTTAATATCGGTTTTACAGTTAGTCGATCGACTTCCAAATCAAAATTGTACCATCGTCTAGGATGCCAAACTAACTTGACGCAGAGGTGAATCGATGACCTTTCCATCGTTCTATTCTCCTATTATTGCCAGTAATTTTGAGGCTGTGAGCTCTAGCTGATTTTGTTATCCTCTTATTTACTCAAGAAAATCAAAACACCTAGATATCCTGGTTAAGAGTTTATTTAAATTGAGGGCATAGAAAAGACACTGATATCGCCGCGTCGGCAAATAAATTATTTTCACAAAATTACGATTCTGTCGTACTTCCTCGAAAGCTTGAAACAGCTCTTGTGCAAGTAAGTGACATGTTTTCGCCCGTCCATGGAAATATTCAAAATTAAAATCAAGAAACGCTAGAAGTACTACCAAAATCTCAAAAATAGAAACCAGAGAAGAAGAGACCTCGACATAAATCTTTTCAGTGATAAGTTCTCCTGGAGATCGCAGATGTAAAATTAAATTTCACTCCGCGGTAGAACTGCGTACTAAGTGACGGCGTTTGACGCCTTTGACACTGAGAAATATCCACCTACGCTAATAACAATTCACAAAAGTTGCTAATCCATTTGCTATCTGGTTTATACTTTACGGTCTGAACTTTGAACATATGAAAACGGTGCGAAATAGGAATAAATCGAAGTATATTTTTTCCTTCATTGCCTCCTTTTCTGCTCTCTCCGCTCTTTTATAGATAATATATCATTTGGTACAATTTGATTTGTTTGTCAACTGTTTCCCTGACTGGCATACCCAGATACCGTATCAGAGAGACTTTTGATTTAATGATTAAAGTAAATATAATACTCAAATATTACAAGAAATCTCTATTTTTTTAGAGTGTACATTTTTGTTAATCCCGGTTTTTTGTGGTTTGTTTAGTCTCGCTGTTTTAGCTCTCTTCCAGTCGTGTCCAATGTTATTCTCATATGTCTTCACATAAATAAAATCTCTAGATGGTAAAAATGTTTTGCAGTCATTAGTCTCTCGCAGTTTTCTCTACGAGCGAGGTTGTGCATCGAAGGTATGCTTGTCAGGTGGATTCCAATATGGATTGAAATGATGAACTGCTGCAGTGTGATCAGTTTGTCTGCGGCAGCCTACACTGGGCATTGCCACGGCTCCGTACCCAGCACATTGGTTATTCACGGGGTTCTGGATTTGTGTAGAATACTGCGTACCTGTGTAAGAGCTGACGGGGACTCCAACGGTTGATCCCATTCCCATGTAGGGTGCAACCGCATACCCTGGAGGAACTCTAGACGACTGAGGATTGCAAGTGTACGAAAGGGGGCCTGCCGGTTGAGCTGTTCGCCAAGATCCTGCTGCCGCGGGAACGCTCTGAACTTGGTTGTACGCCGACCACTTGGGCGCGATATAGTTACCGTACGCTGCAGCGCGCGGATCTGTTAGCATTCCGTTGCTGTGTGGCAGAGTCGGTTGGCGGTAAGGTCTCTTCATGCGGCGCCGTCGCCTGTAGTTTCCTTTCTCAAACATATCCTCGCAAGCTGGATCTAAGGTCCAGTAGTTTCCTTTTCTCTCACCGCCACCTTCTCGAGGCACCTTGATGAAGCACTCGTTGAGTGACAAGTTGTGTCTTATGGAGTTCTGCCACCCTTTCTTATTCTTCTCGTAGAAAGGAAACTTGCTGATAATGTACTGGTAAATTCCATTGAGGGTTAACCGCTTTTCGGAAGACTCTCGAATCGCCATCGCGATCAGCGCTACATACGAGTACGGCGGCTTGACATTGGGATCCTTCGAAGAGGTCTCCTTGCTTTCGGTCTTTTCACTCTCATTTGGACTCGAGCTGCCGTCTTCCTTTTTGAGCTCCGACTCGTAGCTGCCTAGCTGTTGGTCGTGGTTTGTTGAGGCCATTTTGCTTGTGTTTGACAGAGTTAATTCTGAAGTGTTGGAGGCTGTTCTGAGGCAATAATATATAAATTAGAAATTCTAAAGACTGTTTGGTGTTTGTCTTGTTGATGTGACATTTCATTGGCTCGTCTATTCATTATCTATCACTTTCTATAAATACCCTGACATCACGCTATCTTTTGTCCATCGAACCAATCATTACGCTCTTTACAAAGCGTCAATTGATTCATTTATTTGTCTGGTACCGATGTGACCACCTACTCCGGCAGCTGCCGCTTGTCCGTTCAGGCCCTTAATTGTTTCTATCCATTCACTTCCATTATTATTTACTCCATCTACGCTAAATTTATTTTACTTTTCTATCGAATCCTCGCGAGTTGTCAATTTTCCCTAACTGCCGTGACTCTTGTTTGCTGTTTTCACCTAAGGCGCGAAAATATTTTCCCGTTATCACTCGAGGAGGAGCGAAAAGTGAATCGCTCTTCCCCACACCCATAGTTAACACCTGGTTTACGACTATACCAATCAGAGTAAGGCAATCGGCAGATGAAGGGTATTGAAAGGCACAAAGCAATTCACATGTTGTCTGGGCCAAGTGCAGGCTATTTAGCTTTAATTATACGATGTAGATTTTATTTTTTATTATTACACACATCCCGCTGAGTCTCCTTTTGCGCGATAATGCTACCCCACGCTGGGCCGCTGTACCATGCAAATGCGCGCTCTTCTTTCTGCGAAAACAACACAACAAAACCAGAAGACAGGAGCCCTTACTGCTCTCCACCTGTGCACACTGCGAGAGAAGCACAATCACGCTTGAATTGCGAAGCGCGCGCTAAAATTCTCCTAATGAAGCTTGACAGCAAAACATCCTTATCGATCGAATGAACTGACTTGATTAGAAATGCACCGAATTGAGTCAACGGCCTTCGTTTTAAATCGATAGCGGCGCGACTTGATAAGTTCCAAATACTCATTTTCACGCCGTCAAGAATAAGCGTAATGCAATTATTTCCTCGGTTTTAATTACAGTTTAGAGTAACTGCAATATGATAAAACTCCCCTCAAAAGTAAATATTTCGTCTTATGCCGCCGAAGTCCTTCTTTTCGACTTGATTACTGTATTTGCTGGTACTATTAAGGTTTGTGTACATTCAAAATGTTTATTCAAAAGAGTTGTTAAAGATTTATAATTCAGTGTAAACAAACAATTTCCAGTTTAAGGGACATTTCCTTCAGTGTTCTGAGCAAGACGGCGTTCTAATTTTGAACAAGGAAGCTAAAAAAAACTGGCAAATTTTCTCGCAAACATTTCTCATTCCCTTTTCCTCCGGAAATAAGCAGCTGAGGCTCTCAAATTTCTTGCCTAATCGCAGATTTTAAAAAAATTTATATTTCAAAGGTCAAATTCTTGTTGCTCCTCTTGGCCTTATCTGTTCCATCAAATCGTTCGTCTTTGTAATTGTACGAAGGCGAATACGATCTTGTCATTCAAAATTTTGAAGCTTCTTTCTACAGAGGAGCAAAAGCCGACATTGTTTCCTTGTAAAGGAAAGTAGAAAATTGCAGTGAAACAGCTGTAATTTTTTTTTCTATAGAACCATGAAAAACACGCGAACTTTTTGCGGACGTGAAAAAAAATTATATCACGCGTCAGCTCATTAAGGTAACCCGAAAGATTTACAGACATTGATTTCAATTCGATGGAAATGAAATCATTTTTAACCCAATACCTTTTTTTTATAAATATAAATATAAATATATATATGTATATATATTTCAATATCAATTTACCTTTTCGGTGACTTTAGGCCTTTGGCTTCTAAATTTCTCCCAGTCTTGGGTGTTATTGAAATTTTCCTAACCTTACGCGATTCCTAGCGATTTAATCTAGGTAGGTAACCTTGACACGAGTCAGGAATCCTTGAAAAAACGAATTGGGGTTTCTGTGATATTTTCGCCACGGGTTGTACACCTACTGTCCTCGCTAGACATAATTGTTTCTAGACTCTAGAGATCGTGATTGGCCCCGCTTAAATTTATAGCCCTATTATTTACATTCGACACAACAGTTGCCTTGGCTCGCTTGGGACTTAATTGAAAAGAGCTCGTGGTAGAAGTTTACTGCGTTAATGTGCGCTAAGTCGGAGAAGCCAGGAACGCCGGCGCTTTATTAGCTCGCTAAAAACGCCTCTCGAGGGTTTGTTTCCATGATTTGTGTTCGTTCAATCCGGTTTAGAAAAGCGTTGACAGCAATCCGCGGAAGTTTATCTCCTTACCCGCTGTTTCTGTTTACCGAAGTAATCTAAATTTCACTACAGGATAGTGATTATGTATTCGCTACGTTTATTGCATTTATGGTTTCGCCTACCCCGCGAATTGACAGCTTTGCCCTTGGAGGGAACTTGATAATTAAGTGACAAACGTGGGAATTAAATACAATTCCGCGAACTCTTGACGTATTTGAAAATGCCAGATTCCATTATCTGCTTCCACGAACCACTTTTCATGAGGTTAAAAAAGATTTTGAGTGCTGCATTCGGCTTTTAGGCGGGCTCGTTTGATCACAGGAAGCTTGTGAAATGTTTATGCGTTTCCTTTGTTTTGGCTCGCCAATTGCCAATGTTAAGGTTACTTAGGGGCCTCATTCAGGAACAATATTCCGTAGACTTTGCAAGAACCTCATTAGTCCTATGACACCATTCGCATAGTTCAGGTGTTTGCAGAGGGATTAATGAGCGAAAAACCTCGCAAACGTCGTGGTACAAAAGCGCTTATCTCTATGCCAATAGCCGACATAGTGTGGTTGATTCTGTTATCTATGTTTCTCGGAACTTCAAATTAAATGTCAGTTAATCTCGTCTTGTTTTAGTGCGGATTCGCTCACACGCAGGGAACTCGTAGACAAAACTGCTGTAAATAATCGCAGTTAAGCTTGTTTGTTTAGACAAGCGAGTAATCGTAATGTCAGTCAATTTGTTACTTTGTCTTTACATTTCCTTATCAACCGCGCTAAACTTGATCCGTTTTATGCGGAGCTTTGAGAATCGTTCTGCTGTTCCCTGGGGCTGTTTTGTGAACTATTTCTCTTGTTTTCGACCCCATCAATCTTAAAACGACCCCTGCTTAGAAACTGATGAAATTGAGCCCTTTTTAACTGCACTGATCTTCGACCTAGCGGCTATTTTAAGGACAATTCATAACAACTGCTTGTGGATATATTTAATAAACGTTCGACTCCATAAAAAGGACTTAACAAATCCACGTGCCCATTCATTTGTGTTTGTTTGACGGCTTTTACTTTCGATTTTGGCCAACATCAGCTAATATCATTGTGTTCTGTGCCACTCTTGTTGAAAAGAAAAATGTGTGGTCGTCACGCTGTTTAAGATATACAGATTTTCCTGAACACTAACTCACTTCTGTAGTAAACGAATTTCAGGTTCAACTTTACAATTCATTGTTTCGATTGAAAACGAGATTAATGCTAGAACAGCCGGTACGTAAATTGTAAATTGAATATTAATGTTGGCTGCTTTCTCAGCAAATAAGGCTTCACCGCTACTAAATTGTTTTGATAAAACTTCAGTCTATCGCCAATAATCCGTGTAAATTGAAGCCTAAACAAAGAGATTGTTTACAAACAGAATTTTCTGCACTTAAGTACCTTTCTCTCTTCTGTGAAAGGAATATATTTAGACAATTCTCATGGTCTGTGTTAAACACTGTTTTATCTTTGTTCATTTACAATCAGTAAATTTTGACTGAAACAATAGATGTGTCTGTGTGTAGCATTACTGCTGTCGCAATAGATTGTATTTTTCTCAATCGCTCTTTAGCTATAAATTTTAAAACAGTGTTCACTTCAGATAACGACAATTCAATGTGTTGAGGTTTCAAGCGTGGGCGCAACAAGTGGACAGCTATTTATGTCAGCTTCCGCTTCATTTTAGCGTCACGAGTTGATCATATTCATTTGCTGGCAATCAAAGGCTTACTTCTGACGAGCTCGACCGAAAGGAAACTCGTGCAACATTCGCTAAGTAACTACTTAATGATGAACCTAACATTGTGCAACGATACCGGAAATTGGATCTGTTGAGTTTGGGAAGGAAATATCGCGACCCTTAGTCTGCCAAGACCTCGAATCACCACGTTTGTTATCCACTTAACACAGTACGCACTCACCTAGGATACACTAACTTGAAGACCGCTAGCCTCTTCGAAGATCTCAGTGGAGGAAAAACAACTCACGTTATCTATAGTTTCATTCAATAAATCCAGCCTCTGATACCGATAAATAATTCACGGCCCTTCGACGGATCAGCTTGAACGCCTATGGACAAGTTCAAGGTCTTCCCGCCTAACAGTTATGTATTAAGTACCCGCATGTGAAGAAAGACTTCGCCACCGAAGAGGCGATCGCTCATTGTTGAAGGCGCGAACTTCCGACCTGTCAGTAAATGTTCATCACTCATACAAAAAGAACAATGCCTGTTTGTCAGGGGACCCCACCTAGAGCAGTCCGCAATGCTTTTAAAAAAATCGATATATCCCGCCTATCCATCACAAGTTTATTTTTACAAGGACAAGGCATCGTTTTAGAAAATCCTGTATAAATTCCACGCTGTTACATTCACTGAATACTTCACCTCACTGCTTCAGTGACTCTGTCACGCAAGTTTGAAAACAATTCTATTATCTTGTATGTAGCTGAGCTGGCTTTGTTTTATCGCCAACGATGATTTCTTCTTCTATAAATATAACAGTCGATTGCTGGCTCATGATTCTCAAGAACAGATAATACAATAAGACTTGAAACTGAATGAATGGTTACTTAAAGTAAATATTACATACAGGCGGTAGACTCGAGAACAGCATCTTATTAAGGTCCCTGTCGTTTGTTCTCGAAAGCATCATTTTGGAATCTTTTAACCTTGGTGGAATACCGTTTTCCTGGTAATCCTTATATAGTGGGTGTTCCACAAACTAATGAAGTCTAAAAGGATCTTTAATAATGTATTGTCTCAATTTAACGCTCCTGCCTATGTTTATTTGTTATTTTGTCTTGTTTTCTTAACTATGGGGTTGTGTAATCTTTAATTACTTTTACCGATTAGCTTTATCTTCTCCCCATGTAAAAATTGATGTGTGAACTGATGCGTCAACCAAGGTGAAAATGAGCTGTTGATGCCCCTTCTAATTTGTCGTTTCCTCTAGGTTATCTTTGCTGATTGGAGGTGGTCCGTACATATCACCAGCATGTGTTTGTTTACTTAACGCTAGCTAATTTTGTCAACGCCAGTTTGAAATGAAACCCAGATCCCTATCAGACAACATTTATCCGGAAACAACATTTACCACTGTTTCCTATCCCCTTTTGGTACAAAATAACCAAGATGAAGTCGAAACGAAGTGTCAAAATAACTCGTACTTCAAAATATTTGGCAGTGACCGCACCTGGTAGTGTAAGCTATTTGAAGCATTTGTAGACACATCTCAGTGTTATTTATTTTGGCTTGTGTTTTCAGATGAAGATAAAATTTTTTCTTTTGATGTCTAAACAATGTCAAATTATCGGTCAATGAGGGCAGTTGAAATCTACTTCAGCTGAGAAAGAATTCATTGCAAGTTTTGCCTTTTTCTCTGATAAGGTAAAAACTTCTTGATAAGACTGAAGAATTGAGTTTCACTTTTTGAACCCTATAGCGTTCAACATGAAACCTTGAATTGTATGATATATGTGGTTCTGACCACAGATGTTACAAAGCTCGTTGTCAAGTGGTGCTGCTTTTATTCAGCATTTACACGAACAAAGAATGGGGATTTTTTTTTTTTTTGGTCTTCAACTTTGAAGCGGTAAGAATTTTTGTCAAGTGTTTACGCCGTTCTAAAAATATGCTATAGATTGCACATTCAGGCGATATCTCGAGGTTTCCGGTTCCGGATTGGGGCACAAATCTTGTATTTCCTTTCACTGGCACTTCAACACTATGAGTACACACATTTTTTTTTTAAATGGCCGTTACTTCTCGTATTGTTCGTTAATTTATTGAAAGTGGCAATCAACTTGCTCCAACAAGATACAAAGCAAATCTCATCTTATTTTTAACTTGCTAGACAGAAACTAATGAAGCCCCTACAGCCACTGAACGTTCAAGTGATTTATCCGGTCTCCTTGGAAGTTTCCGGTCATGATATGGGAATTATCTACCTACAGCTTGGAGAAGTCTTGATAAGATTCTTGATTTTGAAAATTCTATCACGTTCGGTGCAGAAATATAAAAACAATACATTGAACGTGCAACAGATAACCTTACTGTCAATCAACACTGCGAAGTGGCCTTGAAACAATGAAAACTGCCATTTGTTTTGAGCCAGTTCAATCATCCTTTTGAACTTTACTATTGTTCTTTGTTTCGTTGGAGGCGTTTCATGATTGTTCGCATGAAACAGTGGACCCTTGCTAATTTTTCCCACGGTAAAATTTCAATAGCTGGTAGATGAATCACAATTGACGCCCGCAAATTAGATTAACTTAATTTCGCCACCATGTTGCATTCATTGCCTAATGAGGGGAGTTAATTGAAAGCGTGAATTGTCTGAAACTTTCGTGGTCGAAGTTTGAAAGCTTTCAAATACTGTTAGCTCACACTTCGCTCATTTTTCACCAGTTTTTATGAAACAAAAGGCTACTTCACATTAACAATACGAAAACAAAAGAGCTCTTCAATTCCATAAAATCTGAAATCTCGGCAACTTTTTATCCTTTGTAATCCCCTTAAGACAAATTTAGAATCAAGATGCTATAATTTACAAATGCGTGCTTGTTAACAACGCAAACAGCTGAAGCGAAGCAAACAGGTGCTCTCGGCCGCCCAAGGAACGACTTTGTACAAGTTTCGCTTAATGGAACTGTATTGTTCATAATACATTTCTGAACACGCAACTCGTTGTGCAGCTAAGTTCGCAACTCTTTTCATTGTTCTCTGGTTCGTTATTTTAGGCTCAGAGCCCAGCTGTGGCCTGTCTGCGCCTACTACTTTTCTGGCAAGCGTAGTAAGTCACCAGTGTTTATGTAACAGTTGGTGTAACCTTGTTTTGTCGTGCGGTTGCCGATTTTAAGCGCTATTTTTTCCGCGAATACGAAACTGAATCATTTCTTATTGTCACGTTTTACATGCAATATCATAAGCTTCGCGCTCTTTTGACGAATGTCCGCGTTTTACGAGATATTTTGTTACGTACACACCTAATTTCTGCTATTGTTTTGTCGAAAAGAGTTTAGCGGTTTCTGTTGAGATTACTCTGTCATTCACAAAAGTCTGTTACTCTTTAAAAGTTTGCAACGCAGAAATTTCGCAAGTACAGTGGTTGTGCTCAATAGTGTGAATCTATAACTCCATATTTCAAGCTCATTTTTTTTCTGAAACATGTCGGCCACGTTTTTCGTATTCGTTGACCATAATATCTACTTGCCAGCTGAAGTGCCTAGTAAATGATTAATTGGTTGATGAACAGTAATTCCATAAACCCAACTAGCTGGTAGATATGCGACCAAAGCCAATCACTATGCGAATAAATCTATTTGTTTTGATTCCAAGATACGTCATTAGAAAAATAACCTTTTTGGCGTGGTCTGATATCGTCGTGAAACTTCAAGCAGAAAAAAAAACGAACAACTTTCTTGACTGATTTCCAAACTCTGCAAATAGGTCACCTCATTTTTACAAAGCGATCACTATGCCCAATATCTATTTGACTAACTGGTTTGTCACCGGTTCTCGATTAAAAGCGGAATTCTTTTCTTTTTCCATGTTGCTTCTCAAAAAGATATAGGACAAAAAATGAAGGTATCGCCCCAGCCAAAGATGTGTCTTGATAGTGATATTAGCGAGCACAGACGAACCGAGGATTAGTATGTTTGATAACAACGCGAGTTTTTCTCAAATATTACTTGTTAGGGCCTAGGGTAGATTAAACTGTTTTCCAATATATTCGAGTAAATAGAATCCGCAACGGGAAAATATCTTCACTCTATTTACTTTTCAAAAATAAACAATGAAAATTAAGGGCAAATAATAACTCTAACTTCCAAGCAAACATGAAGTTTGCGTAAATACGTTCGAAAAACGAATAAAGTCTTACCTGGACGAATCTCTCTAGCTTGCACTTCGCCGACGAGAAGGCTAACACAATTGACAGCTGAATGGGTCCTTTGGCCCCTTAAATCAACGTTGATTAAATATTTATACTTTTGAAATATTTGATATCGTTTTAAAGGTATTTTATTTGTACAAACAATCATGAAATATTCAGACCATTTCACTGCGTCTTTCCGCGACTTACGTAAACATAATACAAAATTAACCTCGAAAGCGGGGATTCTTTTCAAATACACTTTCTCTCTTTTGCTGAGAACAATTGACCACACTCGAATTTGTATCGCTTGATAGACTTATTTGCCTGCGGTGTACAAGAATCGTGCCCTTGAAAATAAGACTTGTCACACTGATTTTGCTGGTCTATTTCCTCTAAATGGCCGCATAACAGGTTACCAGACTCATGGAAGAAAATTTGTATTTTTATCTGAGGTTTTAATTTGGTCTGCCTTTCAAACTTCATTGGAGACAAGGCACCTGAATGAGCCTTCTCAGATACCTGTATTTTTCAAGCTGTGTTTTCATGTGGAACATGTTTAGTTTCCATTGTTTATAAACTTGACATTTGAGACGCAGATACTTACCAAGGCATGGCAGATATTTGTGGCCTTACTCTCCGTGTTCTTATGAAGATGATTGTACTTTGAGCCACAACGTACAAAGAAATATTCAGGTTTTCGTGAAATTCATGCTGAGAACAGCAAAGTGCAAGTCGTCAAGTTAGCCAGTTGTTTATATTTCGTCCCTTGTTCCATCTCGTGGTTTTTCCACAGTGTATGCAATATTAATTTGCTTTTCGTCTGCTGGTGTCTGATTCAGTGAGGTCTTTGTCGAAATTAAACTTCCTTTTATATTGAGTTTTACATTTTTGGCTTTCTATACCCCGGCCTATTACTTTTTTGCGAAACTTCGCCCAAGTTACCCTTAAGTAATTCCTTCCGAACACGAAGCACGCCTTTCAGCTTTCTGTCGGTTGTTTAGCAAAAATATCGGTATTTGTTTCATGATCACAGTCCAAATAAGTTCATTGATTATATCTAAACGTTGAAAGCTCGACTTTCCTCAGGAGGTAAAATTATGGTTTTGAAGATATATATTATTATTATTAGTTGTTAGTCAAAACTCAATTCTATTAAAAAATCGTGGCTAGGTAGTAATGGTGTAAACCGCACATATTGATCATATGGACCATATATTTTAGTTGTATAGTTCCACAACGCACTCCAATGCAAACAATTTAGTTGTAAAGAAGAAATCCCCTTGCGTTTGTTGTTTCATGTTGACGTTCAGTGGACACTAAACGTTGAGAGTTTTTGAAAAAAACAATTCAAGTTTAGTTTTCCTCGAAACCTTATTACTATCCACTAGCTAATGAAATTTGTGTTTTCAAAAGAAATGTTACCAAATTGGTTGTTTTCAAAACTTCATCCCCTAAATTAAAATGCCTTTAAACTACGGGAGCTTTCTCATTTAGACTAAACGAATGACTCGTCTAAAAAGCTCGGTGCCAATACGAACAGAGCCGCTCAAAGCTTAAGCGGCTCTGTTGCTGGAAAATTGAGAAGGTTAGTGGTTGATGACTAAACGATGACTTCGCTTGTAATTTAGTTAGGTTCCTTATGTTATTCTCGGTTAGCCACCAATTTTCATTATAGAGGATCTAACGAGATAGGTGGCTGTGTGATCTTTGTCTTTCCATGTACATTTTGGGACGTCGGGCAAAAGGGAGTTTCAATGTTTCTAGATCACATACAAAGTGATAAAGGCGGAATTACGAGTCACAGTTTTGAAATTGAGATACTATTTATGAGATTATCGTGTCCCAGAGAAACAGGTTAGCATATTAGATAACGTCGCACCACTAATCGAACGCCTTTTTCAGAGAATTGTGCAAACAAGCGTATGTTTCAAAGTGCAATTCCTAAAGATAAGGAAGGTCTGTCATAGTCTTTGTTAGACATGTGGAATTTAAAATTATGAAACGCGTTCGCAGTGGAATTTTCCATGCTATTTTCTTGCTTTTTATTGTTTAGATTTCAGAACGTAAATGTTATGGAAACCATATCCGGAACCTGCTCATTGCATTATCTTTTCAACGATGTTTTCGTATCCCGTCAAGAATAAATGAACGGCTAAACTATGCAATTTTTATATTTGCCATGTGCTCGAAAGGAAAGAACTGAAAGGCCTGAAAATGTTAAGGTCGAGTGAAATGACATCGCTATGTCAGGTTACTTGTCCTTTTATAAGGAAAATGCGAAATGTTTTTCAATGAAAATTTGTGGGACGTTTCTGTTTTATAAATTAGTTGCTTCACTAAGACACAACATTTGGACTGTATCTAGGAATTTGTAGTTTTCATTTTAGTATTCATTCTTTACTGAGTGGCTCAGTTTCAATGGTGATCGCTTGCCAGAACCACTCTCTGTATCCTGTAGTACCTAGTTGAACGTTCATTGTTATAATAAGCAAATTGCCGCTGAGTTTGACCAAAGCTATATGATGTTTAGGTCAACATGGCGAGGATACAAACTGACTCACGACTAACATGCGATTAAACTTTTGTAGTGGGTTCTAACCCTGGAAGCTAGGAGTTGTGTCATTCACAAAGTGCTACAGTAAGCTCATTAAAACTCCGACAAAGTCTTCTATAGTTTACGATTTCGGTTTAATACCAATCATATTATTATAAGAACTGTTTCGTTTGTCATTCTTATCCAATTCGTGCTAGTGGCCCATTTTGATTCGTAAGGTGACATTTTTGCCGGCAGTCGGTATGCAAGGCTGTGTACATAGCATTGAAAGTATTTGCGACAAAATTAAAATAAAAAACTATTTTCCCTCCTAAAAATGTCATGGAAAGACACGTATCATTTAACTTCTCGTCTGTACGTCTAAATAAATTGTAACAATGGTGAAATAAGTTCTATTGCATGGTCAAAACAAATGGTTTATTTGCTTAAGATTTCCCTAGGAGGTGTAATTAAGAACAGTTCGAAGTTATACATTTTTTTATCACTTGTTTATCAAAATTCGATTCTAATCAAACATTATAAAGTAGCAGTAGATGAAACTGTAGAAGTCCACCATATAAAAGTTGTATTTTAGGCTTATCCAATGGAAACGATCCACTAGCTTTCTCAGTCGAAATCTGTTTCTTATAGCACATGCGAAAAGCAGCGCTTTGTTGTTGATCGCCTCAAACGTCGCACACTCTTCTTCAAACAATTTTACATAAATTTTCATTGAAACCTCAAGTTCACCACCTAGCTTAACGGCCAACCGTAATCTAAGGGTTGTTGCCAAATGAGTTATTTTCAAAACTTACAGTGCTATATTTAAGGGCAATTAAAGCAAGGTAGATGTTTGTTGTCTACAACGCTCAGATGGTCGCAAGTAACTTATCTCGATGCCATTTGTGACAGTTTTGTGCTCAGTGCATCATTTGAGGGCCAATTTCTCGCAAACCTTCTAAGAAGGAGAACTGCATTTCTAGTTTTTCTTTTCTTTTTTTATTTTTAATATCATTGTGGTCGCTACTAGCTGCCAGCTTTTTGGCGGTAAACTGGATTTCCTGAGATGCCTTGATAAGTGTTTGCACATCAACTGTTGTTATGTACCTAAAAAGCCTCTCCTGCCAAAGCGATTTGGTCCATGTTCCAAGATTAATTATACCGTAAATATGTGAAAATTTCGTTCATTTCCGTTGAGCAGAGGGCTGATAAATTATATTCATTCCTTTAAAAAACTAAATAGCAGTTTATTTCGACAAAGTATTGACTGTATACGTTTGGAAACACAAATGCATCTTTCACTGCACGACTGTTTTCCGATTATGGTTTATGTGCTTTCATTCTTTCACAACAACGTTTGGCGTGCTCGTTGAAGGCCCTCCACTACATACATTGACTTGAGAGTCTCGACCACGTTTTTAGTTGTATCTTCCTTCGAGGTTTTTGTCTCTTGTTGTTTAGATTTAATAAAATAAATATTTAGAAAAATATCTTCGTAACCTGCTCATTGTATAACCATTTCCCACGTTTTTGAAAAAAAAAATCGGGAAAAAAGCCATGCAACTTTTATGGCCGTCATTTGTTCGCAAGAAAAGAAAATGAAAACGGCTTACATTTTACCTTAACACGTAAATTTTTGTAGCTTTTATGCATTTTGGTTGAAAATATGAAATACATCACTTCAAAATGAACTGTGCTTCACTTTTCGGTTTTAATAACGGGTTATCCTACTCAGAGGCAAACATGTTAACGATTATGTAAAGGGAGTTAAGGGCAAAATGAATTAAGAAATGACACGTTTTCATATTTGCCAGGACGCGATGTATGTTTGTGACATCTTCTTTCACCGCTTATTTTAGTGTTTGCGCGGCAAACAAGTACAACAGGATTTTTACGGGTCTCTTTGTCAAGTGATTTTAAACATTGACCTCTTGCCAAGCTGGTCGAAACTATCTTGTTTGTAGTTAGTTGTAATGTGAATGGAACGTTGATTATTGTGTGCTATATGTTAAGCCAGATATTTCTTTGTTCAGTTTTACCAAGGTCATATTTACTTGAAACGCGCCCAGAACACGAAAACTAACACATTTTTCAACATTGTTTTGTTGTGGCGTTGTGGTTAAAGTTTTGGTGTCTATAGGCTGTGCGACTAGAAATAAAACAATCCCCCAGTTCTAGTAACCTCAGGAAAAAATAGCTAGATTTTCTTTTGTTAGTTTAGTGGCGTGGTTTAAATGTTACCAGGTGAGAAGTGTTTTACTTTTAACTGCCGTTGAACTCAAAGTTTACCTCCAAACACGAGATTATTTGAGCTTGCTTAGGTTGAAAAGATTTGCGGTCACATTTAATCAATGGTACATCAGCCAGGAAAATTCTTCGGTGAAATGCCTACTGTCTAGTTCTTTAGTTTGCTGAAAACAAAAATTTAAAAAAATTGCTACCGAATCCAATTGAATCCATACAGCGCTTACTTTATGAGCTTTGGGAATTTCATTTTTTCCTCAGAAGTTAAGATTACGCTCAGATCAGAGAAAATATTTTTATTGCTTTGTCTAAACTCGATCACTGCTAAGAATGGCGAGTAAAGAAGTAGTGGTTCACACTGCAAAAGCTTGGTTTTAGGCAAAAGAACTTCGACATCTGTAACAGTCTCACCCATGTGTTCTTTATGTTAATATTAGCTACCTACTAGCGAATAATTGTCGTTAATAGTCATCAAACGTTGGGTAATATTTGTATAAACAATTTCTATTTACTCCCTTACTTCTATTTATCAAAGAGGAAGTTTCCAAATTGATTGTTTGCTAAATTTAAATGCAATTAAACTACAGGAGATTTTCTTCTTGTTTACCTCCACCAAGTTATTCTCTTCCCATTAAATCGGTGATAAATATCACCATTTTGTGTTCATCACAAAAATAAAGCGCGAACGTTTCTCAGTCGACTTTCCCAAAGTTAGTGGCGCTGACATAGTTTAAAGAATCACGGTGTTTGTAAAGCAACTACGATTCTTTGTGAGGGTTTGGTTTATTCCAAAACCATCATTAGTTGTAAAATTCCAATTAACATACCAGGGCTGTTTTGAGCTTAACTCTCAGCTGGCTGCCGGTTTATTGAAGTCTTGGGTCTACTGAGATGTTCTTCTTCCTAATTTCTATTACTGAGTGAATGGATTGACCATGAAGACAAGGACACTTGGCCGTTATCGAATTTATATTGTGCGTTTCTTTTATTAGTTAACTCTTCTTTAAATAGACTATCCGTGATTCAAGATTCAGTTGTTTTCTTGTAATGATGTTAACGAATCATCGAGCGTCGCCCCTGTGAACACGAGGTTCAGCGAGTAAATTAAAGATAATTTCTTGTTTTTAACAATTCGAGTACTTAAATTAGTGCATTACTCAGTAAAAAATTGTTCCTAAGGAGTCTTCATTCTTTCCTTTTGCAGTTTTGCGTTCTCTTCATATTTCCTCTCTTAGAGCTCGCGCTAATGCCACGACCACATTTAGCACCATTTGCAGTTGTACCGGCTTATTGTGTCTGAATGTTTACATTCAAGGAAACAAATGTTTTGCGGACCATCCGCGTTACCTGTTCATTGAATTAACATTTACACCATGTTTTCTGTTCGCTCTCAAGAGAACATGATGTCCGCTCAACAGGAAACGAGAATATTGAAAACGAAAGGAATTTCCATTCCATCCGAATTGCACATTTTATTAAGTTGATAGCACCGTTCTGGAAATGTACTTGTTTTGTAGCAATACAAATCTAAAATAATTTTAAAAGACGCTGTCATTTTGTTTCTGTTTTATAATTAAGATAGTTGTCTCTAAGGCGCAACATATTGAGAGCTGTAGTTCTAGATTTTGGAACTTTTATTTATTCTTTCTAGCCGGAATTTGAAAGGGCAGATTAAGAATCATGTTTCTGGCAAAAACAAACGGTTAAAAAAAAGCCACGTGATAATGATTTCGCCTCCGTCTCACGTCCGCCGTCTCCCGTTTGCCAGCTTCAACACGAGATAGCCTGTGTTTGCGTTCGTCGAAAATACGAGTGTTGATTTGGAGTTTTGAATTGTTCTGCCATAATTAGCAACCTTAGGGCGCCTTCCATTTGTCGAAACTGGTCGGCCAGACCAGGCCAGTCCGTAAATGGAACGCGTCATGTTGAAGGGATGTTGCTGCAAAATCTTGAAAATAATCAGTCCGAGAATGGTACGCGCTATTTTGAAGAAATTTGAACGACGAGGATAAAACTTATCCTTCAAATTGGAACATTGCCAGTTCTGACAAATGGAAAACACCCTTAGTCTCAGTCATCTGCTGTTTGTTAGATTTTTAATTTTTTCGCCACTCGTTTCAGCAAAACTATTTTCTTCAGTTGTATTCCTTGAGAAATTCCTTGAGTTTCTTTGTTTTGTTTCCATCGAAATAAATCGGACGGCGTTTATCCCCTCATGACAATCGTCCGATTTCGCATCACGTGACGAACTTTATCCAATTAGAATTCGCAGAAATTAATCGGTGGGTTATAAATAGATTTACCATTTACTTTCAAAAACTAGATTTCAATTAAACGTCTTGTGTTCCAGGCTGCAAAAGCTATAGCTTCATGTAATTGGTCGCACTCGATCCAGTTAATGCAAGTAGAATTTTGTATCTGTATCAACTCTAGCTGGCAACCACTTTTTAAGCTATACCAAATGTTGGACGATTTTTGGAAAACATCTCAACTATACACTAAACTTAAGACATGTTGAAGTCAATGTGACTAATTTTCCTTTCAGTTATGTACTATAGCTGCTAAATTTAAATGTCTTTTGTTTAAGTTTAGCTCATTAAATCTCGCTGTACTACGCTCGATATAATTTGTAGTGACTTGATGTTCAGTCTTATAAATACTGATTAAGCTGCCACTATTTCCGAGTCAGCGAACCTTCCTAATAATGACTATGGTCATTATCTAAAAAATACTGCCATGTTTTTAAATCTCGGCTGGCTGCCAGTTTTTTGTTCACGTCTGTAGAACTGATTGTGGCATGTCTCAAACAGGATTTTTTTCATTTATTGTTTTCTTTTCAAACATTATGATACATGTAAATCAGCAAAGGGCGGTCGTCCTTGCTTAAGATCGCATCTTCAGTAAAAAAAAATCCAAATCTCCCCATGTGTTTTTCTCATGGTTTACCTGTTAAAAATGGAAAACGAATTTGGTTTATTAAAGTATTTCCTTGTTTCGAATAATTTAAAAAGGCAGTTTCGCATATTTTTGTTGGCACTTTGAAGAGCCAAAAACATTTATGTCAGTACATAGAGACTAGCGTGAATTATTTTTGACTGTGAATTCGAATGGCTAGAATGGAAATGAGTTGAAGCGGCTACTCTTTTTTAAATTCTTCCCATATGCACTGTCAACTCTCTGAAAACTGGTTTGCCTTTCCTTTGAAATTCACCTCCATGTGCTTTGAGAGCAATTTTTGAGCAAAGGTACTTTGTCAACAAGTTCTGCAATCTCGACCAACCAAAACACTACAAAATTTCCGTAACAATGCCACTTTTAAGTACATAAAGCATTATTTAGTGGCACCCGCTTCTAATTATCGTCTACATTTTGTTTTAATTTTTCGCATGCAATCTTGCGTGTTTCTTAGACTCATGTTTTTCGTAGTTGCTGTCTATATTACATTGTTTAGGTTTAAGGAAGCTAATATTTTGAAATCTATTTCCCTAACCTGTTGACTGTGTTAACTTTTTTCACGATGCTCTCTCTTCGCTCTACAGCAAAAGCGTGCAATATTTCAATAGCCTGTTATGCAAATCAAAGGAAATAACTTTCTGAGAAGTAAGGAACTTTGATCTCAATTTTATGAATTATGTAGCATCAAGATTTACCCCGTTCGGTGGTTACATGTATTGATTTGAGACAGTTTGGTCTGACAGGTTAATGTTTGTGGAATTTTATGTTACCATGGCCACCCTTCTTGACGGGGAGTTTAATTAGAAAGTTTCTGCTTTTAATGATAAATGAATTTTCTTTTATAACTTTTAGATCATTTTAGTGTTTTTCTATTGGTTATGATCACCTTTTGTCAGTTTTTGGCTTTCTGAAGTTGTTTGAAAATTAGAAAATCCAAGGGTGTGGATCCAAGATGGCTATCGTGTAGGAATCTTGACGTAATTCCCACATCATTTGAACTCATCATCTCCAGTTATGGGCCTCAAAAGAAACACAAATGTACACGAAAGTACTATCTGCCCTTCAAGTTTCACCGGCATCGATCCAATACTCTCTGGGTTACGTAGGGAAAGAGGGGGAGGAGATAGGCGGTATAAACTCTTTACCTCCCATCCAACCCTAGAAAGCCAAGACTTGCTCTAGATAGGGTTAATCCCGATTCTATCAGTCACAAATTATGTTATCTGTTCTAGTGTTACAATTGGAATCACCAATGCACGCAACATTAACGGATAAGCCAATTTATAGTCTCAATCACGCTATGATTGTGCGGTCTTTTTAGCGAAGTGTGCAATAAAGTTTTCATTAAGTGACTTTAGACTTCAGTAGTTTCAGTTTCGTTAATTAATAGATAAATTTGTGACCATCAGGCTGGTCTTTATAATTCAAGGTCGTTGAAGGTCTATGTTCAAGTAGCCCGTACTTGTGTTTCCAGATTGTGCGTTAGTTGTTTCGTTGATTCTGTGATTGATGTTTTCAGTCTGTAAACAATACTGACCATAACAGATATGTTTGGGAGTTCCTTGCTGACTTGGCTTGGACCGCCCTGAAGACTCCAGTTTTTAATTATCCTTCTTGAAGCTTAAGCTCGTTCCACATTTTGATTGGTTGTTTGTTTTTTCTTATGTAGTCATGTAGCTGTATTTAGGCTTCCTTTTTAGTTAACGTCTATAATGTTCACGTTCTCATTACCCGTGAATCCAAACATGTCTCCCCGGCGAGGATGGTCACTACAAAATGAAAATTTTGAGCACACGTAGCCGTAATTCTGTTCAAACTGGTTGAAAACTGAAGCAAAGAGTGGAATACCTCCCTTGTCGTCAGTTTGTTCCCAAAATTTTCCAGTATAATTTCGCGTGTTCCCTTTGTATTTAAACCGATCGAACAGGAAATTTGGTTAAACTGAAAGTGCCCCCGATATGACATCCCATTCAATTACTTTAAAATGGCGCATACCATTATCCAAATGAATTTTTTTTATTCAGTGCAACCCATTTCATTTGGTTGAAATTCTCTTAACAGCGTCGACGTTGTAATCTTTAAATTCTCATCAATTAACTTCGCTACACAGTATTTCAATCTTTATTACACGAGGCTTCATTTACAACCTAGCGGCTGACCAATTCTGGCAAATAGAAAGCACCCTTTGCATGTTGCGAACTTAGTTGGAGGAAAGTAGCTGTGAAGTTGACATGAATTTGTTGAGGAACTCATTGGAGATAAGAAATAAACCGTATTAAGGACGGTGCCTACTAATACCGAAGTATTTTTGTGCGGCTTATGACTATGCGGGAAAAACAGATCTTAGCAAGGCCTCTTGGAATCCAAAGAGAAAATTGGGGGTAACCACGCATTTTTCAGAGATAATTAAGCAATGATATCTCTAAAAAGCGACAAAATATAAAGCAATGCATGGGATTTTTTACCTAAATTGAAGTTTAACTATCTCTGAAAAATGCATGGTTACCCCTAATTTTCCTTTGAGATACCAAAAGCCCTTGCTAAGTTCTGCTTTCTCCGTATAGTTTTAAACCGTGCAAAAATATCCCTGTATTAGTAGGCACCACCCATAGGAAACCCGAGTATCTCGAGATGCGCAGAACGTATGCGCAGTAACAATAGTAGGCACCGTCCTTAAAGAGAAGACTACCTGTACCTTTGGCTAGATCAAGTAGCTGTTTATAACTGCCAAAGACATACGTTATAGACAACAAAGAACTCGTCTCCAAGAGCCCAAGGCTGTAATTTCTGGTACAATTTCGTAGTGTTTTATTGCAAATTATAAGATTTGTTTTTCTTTGCCTTTCAGACCCTTCTGATATGCTAGCTAGCGCAAGAACCCAAAAAATAAGGATTGCCTAATTTGATTTTTCATTTAGAGCTTCATCTACTTTTATCGTTGATCGTATGCATACAAAAATGGCAAGTGACGATTAATGAGTTTTTTTTTTTTTTTTTTTGCCTTCAGCGTCAAATATTTGCAATGACCACTGAAACCAAGAACCATCCGGGTAGATAAAAATACTGATAGGAGAAATATATAGGAAATTGCATTTCCTAATATTTCTTTATTGTGTCTGTACTTGTTCTTTATCACATGAAGTTCCACACATGACGTTCACATTTCTTCCTTCACATGGCGTGAAAAATCGTTACGATTCTCAAACAACCGCAATCTTAGATTTCTTGCATTTTTTTCCATATACTAGTCAGAAATTCTCAAAAGCAATCAACACCTGTAAAAGGATCCTAGAATAACGCTTAAAAAATGGAAGTAGGTAATAGAGCTAAAAGGAATATTCAACAAAATACTCGAGGCAAAGTCGAAATGTTTTGATGGCTATTGCTTAAGTGATTTGAAGACAGAAGACCTCCAGGGCAATTTCGTGAACAAATAGAAAACGTTAATTGTTCAAAGTTTCACAAACTCAAGAGTATATACTGACTATTTTATCAATTGCATCGGCCTAGATAGGCTTTATCTCATCTATAGTCTACGAAAGTAGCTGATGACCCTAAAGTTGTGTACATTATTGCAAATTGACAACCCGTCTTGTATCATTTCATTCAGCAAGGCGAATAAATTTCTTGGGCACCGAATTTAGTTGCAAGGAAAATCGAAGTTTTCTTCGGCAAAATGTCGGCTCAAAAATTTCGTAAAGCTAGAAAACTAATTCCTTTCGTTTTCGAAGATGCAAATATGTCGTCACAAATGCCAAAAAACGGGCAGCGCGCTAGCATTTTTCGTAAAGCTGACAGCAGCTGGTAAATTCAGGGAGCAAAATTCTAAAACTTTCTGCAACTCAAATTTTCAGCTGAAACATCCGAACAGATTAAACGGTATTAGCTTACACAAATATAACCTTTACTTAAAGGCACAAAACGATCTGGGAACACGAGTCTTTTTGCTTAAATTTTCTTGTTGTGTGCCCTTTGAATTTGATACAAATGGAAACAGAATTAGCATGATAGCCAAATCTCTAGAAAGAAGGAGTTGATTGAAAAATAAGTGATGAAAAATAAGTAATGATTATATAGGCTCAAATTACGACTACTACGTTAGCGAAAACATTTCCTATCACGTTGTAGATGGTTATGTTCCCCGCGGACATTTGTCTTTCAGTCGAATATCTTTATTAGAATTAAAGAAAATGTTAAATTGACATTGTTAGAAAACGGTTTTGTTCGATTTAAGGGATTGATTTTAATTTTAAATCGAAAGCGGTATTTCTAGGGCTGATCAGAAATATTTGCAAAAAGGAAAAAAGTACTTTTCCATTTCTTTAAACCCACTGCTGAAAGAACATGTCACTGAACAACCATTATTGATGGTGGACATTTTCTCATTGTGTTATCTTTTCTACTGATCATGATCCCATGGCTGCACGTATGGCATCTGAACAAAACATTTTTTTTGTTATAATTAACAAGCAGTTACCGACCACAAGCCTGTCGTACTAATATTGAACTTAGTTTAAAATTTTTTTTATAGGTTCTAAAGGCCCATTTAATCGGTTTCAACATTTGCTTCAGCGTGCGTTCAACACCTCATTGAACCAAATGTCGGGGGCGTTTGAACAGGCCGTTCAACATTGTTGAAAGTGCAACAAAATGTTGAAAGCTTGTTGAAAGTGTGTTGAATCAAATTTAAATAGATTTAAACTTTGATTCAACATTCCTTCAACATTTCCTTTGTTCTTGAAAATGTTGAATGGTGTTGAAACCGCTTGAACACTCCACTCATCCAACATTTGCCCAAATTTGGTCAAATGTTGAAACCGTTTAAACGGGGCTTAAGACTTTGAATTCTCTTCCAACACATATAACAGGTTCATCTAGTTTTCCTCAGTACCTTAGAGAAACGGATGTACATTTTTTTTTTTGTAATTTTGATCTGTTCTTACCGCACTTACGCAGCACTATTTTACTTCATTATGTTTTCGAGGTGACCTCTTTATATGAGCCCGATGGTTTTTTGTCTCCTCGCCATATCTTTATTGCTCCTTTTATATTATAATACATTATTTGTCTTATGGCAAATAAAGAATAAATAAAAGCAAATCTAAAAAAGCAAGGCTAGCGTGACTTTGTTGCTGATTTACACAAACTTTGTACTTTCAAAACAAGCTTCTAGACGTAGAACCAAATATGCACACAATGCAATATAAGGCAATAAGACACAGCTCATGAAAATACAACATAATTGATGAGTTGTGTTTCCTCGCTTATATTTAGTTTTCTAGAAACAACCCTACTAGACAAAAACTAAAACATGGTGTTTTTGATGACTGTTACAATTTTTGTTTTCAAAATAAACTCCTAGTAGTCATGTAAGCTATAAACACAATGAATTACTTAGCAATAAAACGATCCTTGTAAAAGTATAAATTCAAATCAAACACAGCTTGGTCAATGCTGTTTGCTCGCTTGTAGCGAGGCAGTTGGCAGACTCAAGCGGGATTTTTTTTTATTGCTGTTTGGAGTCTAATTGTCATTGATTTTGAATCCATGTGTCCTAGAGTGCGAATTATTTGTCCTGGAAATGAAATTAGTTTACTTATCAAGAGATTCACGACAAGCTGAGTAAGGCGGAAAAATTCGAAATCTAATGTTGTCTAGTTAAAAATGGCGGACGCCTGACAGTGGATCGTATAAAATGAGCACAGCGATGTCTTGTGGGGATCCAGGTCGTCAGCCGAGACGCCTCGAATCCATGCCAGCAAAGAAACCGGCGCCAAACGAGTTGTTACGTGCTTCCACGTTTCATGCGGGGAGTGAAATCAGCCATCAAACAAAGAGATATTGCAGTTTGATTCAGAATCATGATGACTGCGCAGACTCGAGTGGCCACTCGAGAAAAGGCCAGAACCACCCTGCGTAGCAGAAAATTTCAGCACTAGAGGAAAAGTAGCTGAAAGTTGTGGGCTTACATTATGACGGTTGCTGCAACTTTGGACTTTTTCCGGGATTGCGCAGATACCGGTAAACCAAATTTAATAGAAACTTACTGTAGTTTTTTTTCTTTTGTGTGGAAATATAGTGAAGATAACATCGCCTTGCGGAATAATTTATGTTGAGAACAACTAATTCAGGATCTCATTTTTTCCGGTTATGAGTTTTCTCGTTATATGCTCTGCTTTATAGAAAAATAATAAGGTTTTCTTATTTCTTGTTCCTTATTCCGTTGAATGTAAGAACGGAAATTTAAACCTGATAGAAAATTTCAACCATTTCCTTCGCACAGTCATGCTGTCATTATTTCCTTTAAAAAGATTAAATTCTATCGAAAATGAAACAATAGAATCCAACCCCACTAAAAGCGTCGTAAATTTATCGCCCATACCCTGAAGGTGACATCGCGAATATTTCCCACAGTTTTCCAATTTGTTTGTATTGAACATTTCCGGCCATTGTTTGTGGAGGGAGTTCGTGCCATTAGTTGATTTAATCGAGTTTGGCACCCTGGGTGATTTGGTATAATTTAAATGGAAGTGTTTTCTTCATTTTGACAGAACTCCAAATGGATTGATTGTAGCCTAAGGCCGATATTATATTGTTTAGAGTAAAAGGAAACGAAATTTCAAGATCAAAGATTCATTGTGAATAAAACAAGTGTATCGAAAGAGGAACATATTATAGCGTTTTCCATGAACATCGTACGTAATTGTCCGTACAACAACATCATATATTAAAGTCGAGAGGAACTTTTGAAAAAAAAAAACATCGCTTAAAAAATTACAAAAGGTCCTTACTATATAAGCAAGCAATTGAAAAAGGTATTGTGGAAAACCTGCTTTCGTTAATAGTTTTACTTAAATTGTTGAGGCCCCTAATTAAAAATATTTTTGAAAGGCCTCTCTAAAAATCTCTAATAACATGTTTCACTAAAAGCGTAAATATTCTTTGAAATATCATGGCGCTATCTAGATTCCTTCTATCTTTCGAAGCCATATATTTCTGACTCTGTTTAACATTTAAAAACGATTACTATGGCTAAAATTATTGTTAAAGAAAACACATTTCAATTCACAGTGAGTGCATCAAAGAAATGAATCCAGAGGAAAGACTGATTTTGAAATTATGAATAATTAAGTAGGGTTAACTTTGACTCGGTCTCCCGCACACGCCTAGCTTCCTCCGTAACCACGTTTTAACCTTTGCATTCATGTCTCTGTAAACGTATCCCGTGGACTTTGACAGGATGTCTTTGATTAATTCATGGAAAAATTTAAACCAATTGCATACTTTCTATTCCAAATACATTCTTCAGATTCGACACGCTCAGACAAAACTGTTGCAACGGTTCCCTTCTTTCTTTCCCTCTCTCCCCTTCAATCGTCCCTTTTTCAGATTTTAAATTTTACGCAAATCATTGGACATCATATCGCAATTCGGTATTTTTACAAGCACTTTGGTCCATATTCAATGTGGCTGAGTTTCATCACCAAAGGGTTTATTAAGTGGTTTAAGTATTTTAAGTGGTTGCATGTGAAAACAAAAGAGAAAGTGTTGACAGTTCTGGAGTAACAATGGTTGTGGTCGCATCAGAAGGTTAACATTCGCGCATTGTTCCCTTCAAAAAGATATGATTTTATGTAACCTCTTTTGTTAACTTTATAAAGCTATTATAGCCAATATAACACAACGAACATTCAGTGAATATCAGAAGAGGATCAAGGCTTACGAAATATACAAATGTGCCACGGTCACTTAGAGACCAAAAATTAAGAACAACTTGTGAATGGAACAATATCTCTATAGAAAAGGTTTCTGCAAAATCTATTGACTCGTTTAAAACCCGTTTGCCTTAACTCAACTAAATTAAGCTTATTTGATCATCATCATCATCATCATCATTATTATTCAACTGATTTTTATACAAGTTATTTCATTTTATAGTTGGCGTGATATCTTTACGGATTTTGCCGACTTAAACTACGTAAAATGCAAATGAAACAAAAATTCTACACGAATAGAATCCCGGCACAGATTTCGTCTGTAGTTTTCGTTTCCTTTCCGCAAGTTTTCTTTCACGACTTTTAATTGCAAGTTTTCGGAGCAAGTCCGTCATCAACTAAATACATTGTATACTCTCATCCCCTTTGACAGGAACGGGTACTTGTTGCGACAAAGGGAAAAATTAAATTGAACGGATCCTTAACTAAGGAATCCTGCTGCGATCTGATTAATTGGAAAATGAGAAATAACCAACAGAAAACAAGCGATTTAATTCGTTTATGTCAGTCACTTTCGTCGTGTTGCCACGAATCATCAGACATCACTTGTTCAGTGTATAAAGTTCTTTTTGCTATTAAATAAACGTCCAAATTGGAATTCCATTTTCTAAAATTGTGTTGAACTGTACTGCTCGGAACGCATTTTATTTAAATGACTACGGTTATGATTTTATCCATGAACTAAACAGGGCCACATTGCGTAATCTAAAGTTTGAGTCCATGACCCGGAAGGACGAAGAACAAAACGTCAAAATTTTTTTAAATGGATGAGATGAAGGTGTAAGGGCCGATTTAGATCATGGAACTTTGTTGCATGCGATTTGATAAAAACACACCTTGACCTTCAACTTGGTTACACATGTCGTGCACAACAGGTTAGATAATCGTGACATCTGTTTACTTGTCTTAAATACCTGCGTCAATTGTAGATACTCACAAACATTGGAGAACGAGTGCTTGTTAAGGGTTTTTTTTTTTTCACCCAGTACAACTCGCATAAGGCGAAAAGTCATACATACCATAGTAAATAAAAGGCAATGGCTATGAACCTAGGCGCAGGCGTTTTTGTGATATGTTTTTGTCAGCATATTTGGCCTTGACCGTGCACAAATCACAATGGCTATTAGAATGTGTTGGAGCAACTGACTAATAGAAACATTCCTGTTAAGATACCGAACTCTAGTGGGAGCATTGATTTTACCAGGTCACGACCGTTCAACATAATTTGCAGTACCATTGTTATCAAAGGTTGAAGATGGCAAGCCTTCATAACCATGTACAGTCCAAATCGGCTTAATGCAACCCAGCTCTGGGTACCTGCTTCCTCTCTTTCGCACTTCACCTTGAAGTGCTGCGCCAAAAGTACAATAACAAACATAGTGATTGCGAGCATACAAGGAGGGCCTTTCGTTACTTAAAACCCCTTGTTGCTCTTGTGGTTATTTTTTTATTTATTTTCCTACGTATGGCCGTATTTGATCTAAAACAGACACACTAAACTGAAAATAGACAAAGTAACGGCTAAAAAAATGGAAACTTGAACTGTAATCTAATTTAAACCTTGATAATTCTGTGTTTCGTTTGCAAACTATGGAAATTGTTCTGTTTTGTTCCGGCGAACCTAGTTTATCAATTTGACTGCACATTCGGTAGCATTTGGCAATATAACATGGAGCTTAGGTAATGGCGAAAGAAATTGCTCCAGCAGCGAATCGTTATTAATAAAAGTAGCAATTAAGTTCGTGTTATGCGACAGTACAATACAACAGCGCGATTCTGCCTGCATGTTTAACAGGTCCTTGCAGTACAATAGAGTAGTAAGAGCAGTCCAAAAAGAGGCTTTCAAACAACCTGTGGGAGAAATCTCAAGTTTTGTTTGAGGATTAAGTACTTGTTTTTCACTCACCTGTTGTTCTTAGAGCCAATTGACACCCTTTATTGCTAATAGCCGTGCTGTCTACTTATTACTGACAATCAGCTATAATGCTGGACAAATAATCATGATAATTACCAATTTGTATAGCGCGCTTTTTCTCAACGACCCAAAAGCGCTATTTACAAAAAAAATTAATTGCACCGCCTAATTAAAAGTTTAGGAATGTAAGAAATAATCTATGTACAAAATGCAGTTTAAAACTTAAGTCTTCAATTTGCGCTAAAAATGTCAAGAGATCCAGCGTTCTTAGTGTCTTCTGGTAAGCTTTTTCCAAGATAAGGTACCGTAATGGAAAAGGCGCCGCGGCCATAAGGTTTTAAATTAAATTTACTCGGTAAAAGTACTGAATGAGTTTTAACAAAGGGGCGCAACGGATCATTTCGTTTGAATATCTCTTCGGATGGAAGGCGTTAATTGCCTCAGAATTTCGCATTACGTGTTAAAAAAAGCTTAGAGTTTTCCGTATGTTGAAGTTCAACTTTTTAACGTGATTTAACTGGATTTTATTGTTAACATTTGAGCACTTACAGTCAATAATGATTTCTGCACGTTTTATAATCCTATTGGCGAAGTCTTCTGAAAGCCAAGTGAGCCAATTAACTGAGTTGACCACCCATTTACGTATTTCTATTAAAATCTCTAACTAAAATGGAAAACAATTATGCTAAAAATCACACAAGATCTCATGATCGAGCGTTTTATTGTTATTATTATTATTATTATTATTATTATTATTATTATTATTATTATTATTATTAGATTTTTTAAATGATCACTTTTCAGATCAAATAGACATGAAATACATCTATCGTTTTTCTTTTTCTCTCGACTAAGTCAAATTTACTAGTGGCAACAATGCCGCCAGTTTTGGAATGTTTAAAACGCACAAGCGCCGCATTAAAAAGCTGTTGTTTCTTCGGACTAAACTGGGAAGGACTTTGTTGCCTGTGAGTAGGCTACCTCGCATGATTTTTGCGCTACTATCTCACGAATCGTAACATCCAGGATTTCGTTCGCACCGGACACCTATGTTTTATACAAGGGAGGCCGCTCACTAAGGCCAGACTTTGGAACCTATAGAAACGGAGAAATTGCAACAGCGAAGAAAAAATAACGATCTTAACCGAAAAATTATATACGATCCAACGATAAAATTAAGGGGTATTCGTTGCACAATAATTATCCCAAAATCAGATATCTTAGTTAACGAAGGGATTTGTTTATACTCAGACAGAAAATAAACGTTCTTCTTTTTTCATGTCTATCTTTATCGGAAAATTAAATGTCTATGAGGGAAAATTGAATTTTTAATGAATGTTGATGCTTTATTGATTTCTTTTATTTCTTTTTTAATTATGAAGAATGTAAAACCGAAAATCCAAAATCCTCATCTAATTTAGACTCTTTCTCATTTCTCGTAAATTTTATCCTTATCCAACTCGTCGTCGAAGTCATCATCTCCGAAAAATGATGCAGCGTGATGGGATATTCCATTCTGTTAAAAAAATACAGACACTCTTAGTTATGCCTTCCTAAGCCATGTAATTTTTTTCGCCCTTTTTCCCCCCTTTTTCGCCTCTTTCTCGTGTTTTCGTTTTTTTCTTGTAACTTTTAAAGTATACTATTTTTTTTTTTTACTTTAAAATTGTACTGTATTGTAATTATTTGATTCAATGGTGGTAACTATACTGTAGTATAATTAGTAGTGTAATAACTGTACTGTAAGGTAATTATAAATAAATTAATTAATTCATTATTCAAAAATATATGGATTATTATAAATCATTCTATAAATTTCCTGGCTCGATAGGGTGTTAAATTGTTAATGTCGTCTTAAAGATTTGATAACAGGATATCAAAAGGAAAAGCTCGATCTGTTAATGATTCCCACTGACTTTGAGATTTTGCTGGCCACTTGAAAAATATGAGGCTTCCAGGACAGATTTTAGTTAAGCAGTATACCTTAAATGACTTTTTTATGGGAAATAATTAGATTAGTATCATCAGCAAATGAAGTCAGGTCCCCTGGTTTGGAAGAAAATAACAAGAGGCCAAGAATTGAGATTTGAGGAACAAGACAATTATATTCTACAAATAACTTTTAATCCATTCAAAACATTCGAAAAGTACCGCGTGCACGTGGTAAAAAAAAGGGATGGAAAATTTTGAGCTCGGCAAATAAAATAGAAAAGGTGAACGTTTCATTGTTCCTTTAGCATTTTTTTTTTTGTTAATAGCATTAAAGAGAACCTCCCCTCCTCCAACAAATATTTGACGTTGAATTGTTGGAAATTGTATCAAAGTTTCAAAGCCTCGTTGAAAAGTGGAGGTAGTATATTAGTGTTCTATAAAAATTGGATTTTCGTTATGCTTTTTCAGCAAAGGGTGATTTTGTATGAACTTCCAGTTTTGCATCAATATATTTTTAAGGTTACGCACCGGTGGGTGGTACGTTGTAACAAAAGGCAAGATTTTTTTACGAGTTTTTTTTTTTTCTTTTGTTGTAGAGCCGACTGTCTTTCGGCGAAGTTGACTTCTGATAGCGTTGTCTGTATCATCTTGTGGGGGTATCCGCGCGTTATGAGGCGCGATTTACATTTTCTTTGCACCACCATCTTAAACCCATGAAGTCGTACGGGTGCACAATTATTCTACACAAAAGAATTGCTGCTTCCTGACAATTGCAGCAGGGGAATGACGTCATAAAATCAAAATAGTGGTTAAACCCGAAAATGGGCGAAAATGATATCATTTTTTTTTTCGCACACTAAAGTGTTCTCACTGATTTTTAAACTAAGCTTTGAAATTTAGACGCTATTTTCAACAATTTAAGCCAGTCTATGTAAGATTGGAGGTTCCCTTTAAATATTCTCACCCTTTTCCCCGATCCTCGGCGCCTTCTCCTACACCTCCACGTGAAGCCACAGGGAGGACGCTTTCCGCTTCGCTTGTCAATCTCATCTTTCACTTCGGCGATTTCTTTTTCCAGCAGTTCCGACAGCTCTGACGCTTGGCCTTGGTGTAACGTATGTAACAAAATAAATACACCTAGCGCTGCAAGAAATAGTAGTGACGATTTCATCTCGCTGAAGTTCTTGTTAAGCGTTTCACTCGTGAAGGAAGATGGTGCTGTAAATATATAAATAACGTAGTTATTGTTTTTGAAAGCCAAGATATGGGCTGGAATAATTTTTTGGCCAATGAAGTCACACTTTTCTAGTTAAGTTAGGTCAAGTTTATTTTCGTTACCACACAAATAATATGTAAAGATTGCTGAACACAACGAAATGAAACGATAACAGGGCCTAAGGGGGGCTTGGAGCTTTAGGGCTCCAACACAGACAAATTGAGGCTTTAGTGATCCACGGCTTTATTCCAAGACTCCATTCAGAGCCACAAGGAGCATTTTTTTCCAGGCTCCAAAACTAAAAAGACTTGGAGTTCCAGGCTCCACAGTATATATTCCGCGGTCCAAGGCTCCGAGTACCCCCTTTTCCCTTTTGGACCGTGAGTTATGTATTTTGTTTGTTTTTTGTTTGGTCGTTTGATTTGCTTGTTTATGTTTTGCTTTAGTGTGGTTTCTAGAGAACGACTTAAAATGAGCAAAAGTTTTTGACGTACGTTCAGAAGCACTGTTTAAGGTCTTGCAAATTTTACTGGAGATCTCAAGCATGTGACACCCCGTTGCGATTGCTCTGTTGTAATTTTTACTTGGTAGTCTGTATAAAGAAGCTCTCAGAATGATAAAACGGCAATACATAGACTGGTCTCTCGATCATAAATGCGCCCAATGGACTCTTCTCCTCTATCAGTGCTCCCAGGGAACGTTGGGTCGTTTAAATTCTTATATATTTTTTTTTTCCATAAAGTGCTTAGAATTAGATATTATATTGTCAGGACAGTCGAGTGATGCAAATTAATCAAGTCTCTCTCACCTACTCCACCCCCGTATATTGCGGTCCGTGTTATCTTTCCTCCATCAGGAATTGATTCACTAGAACAACAGTATTTCGTAATGGTTCCCTGCATTGTATCATGCAGTTTTTTTTTTTTTTAACGGTTATCAGTTCCAAATCAATCTCTTCACGTTAGACATAACTGCCATGGATTTGACGTCTTATTAAAATTGCCTCAGTTTTTCTTTTAACTACCTCTCGGTTTTTTACTGCTGGAATGTTACAAGATAATGGAATTAGGCCAAGGAACGTGCCTTTTTTTGTCGTTCTATCAGCTATGTGAACAGTCCATTCAATTTATAATTCCATCAAGATTGTATTTGATCCGTAATGCGAGGCTTTTCTACTAATAGACTTTCAGCAATTATTCAATATTAACGAAGTGGGTTTATGATGTCCAAAAAGTCTCAATTTAAACGTCTTAGTTAATTTAGAAAAAAAATAGGACGAAATTTTAGTTTCCCGGCCTTTGCCGAAGCAAAAATCGCCCAATACTCTGTTTACCAATTACCAAATCTGACTTTAAAGAAGTCTTAGGCTAAAATTCTGCAAACTGATGACAAAGTATTCAAATGGGTTATCAGAAAATCGTATGGAACTATACCAAACAGTGCACTGCCAGTTATATAGCAAATATGATATATTATTAATTTCTAATATTGTTTGACATCGTCAAAAGACCGACTTTTATGGGATAGACGAATGTGCGAGTGATTCGTAATAAATTTGTTTTGTATACCTTGCAAAGGTAATCCAGTATTAAAAGTTGCAAAACAGGAAGGGTCATAAGAGAAAAATTAAAGGCCAAAATGACACATTTTCAATACTTTCAAGTTTTAACAGATTTCAGAGAAGATTGAACGAAAAATACAATTTTTCCCCTTGCTCGAGCGATCTTTGCCGCCTTACAAGTCATCGTTAATTTGCCATATAAACGTGCTGGTAAATGAATTGCCGCAGACTAACCAAAGAAAATATATAGAAAGGTATGTTTCGCTTACCCAGCTAGCGAGGGAAATCACTGCCTTCGTTGTAGAGATTGCTTGTCCCTCGCACCGAACTGACAGCCAGAAAACTAATTTATAAAGTTCCGCTGCGTTTTAGCCGGTATCTTGTCAAAAACCGGCTGCGTAGATAACGCTCACAAACCCCCGCAAAAGAGCGGTGGCGAGAATGATGCAAGATTGGTGAACACCTTGGTTAAAATTCATTCAAAATTGTTTAACTATCATAATATTTATCCAATGCAGGTTCAATTTAAGGAAATTCACCTTCTGATAGACTAAATAGCTGGCTTTTTAAATCAAATATCAAACTCTGAATGGTACGTTGTCGTCAAATTTAAATCCGTTCTATTGATAAAATCTTTTATGGTTATTAAATTTCTATTCGATTCAGATTATTATTTGTGGGAGCATCTTGCATTCTTGAGCATATGAAGACATAATTCCGGCGCATTTGCCAATCATCATTAAAGGTCTTAACATTACTGCAGAAAACAGATCAAACTTGAAATTTCCTGTTTACCATTTGCAATCTTCAGTTATTTTAATAATGATTATTAGCAAAATATATCAATATGCTATTCGCTAGACAGAAACAGGAGGGTGGCCACATCCTCAGAGTTATTTGCATTCCAAGCACTGCGGTCGAATATTTTTCTTGCAAGGAACCAATGAAACTGATACCGTTAATAAATATATATAAAGATCAAAGACTGACGTAGGTCAGTGGCTGTTCGATAAAAATACCCGTTACTTACTTCACTATCTAAAGGCGCTTCCCATTTGTCAGAACTGGCTTCCCGGACTGGTCAGTTCGTAAACGGGATTTAATAATTTGATGGATAAGTCTTATTTTAGTCCTTCGAATTTCTTCAAAATAGCGCGTACCATTTTCGGAGTAATTATGACATCATGACACATTCGATTTACAGACTGACCGGTCTGACCGGCCAGTCTGACAAATAGAAAGCGCCCAAAGAAACGTCTTAAATCAGAAAATAGTCGTGGTTATACACAAAAGCACTTTCCCAGCTTCCACGGTAAAAAAGATGTGCACTCAATAATTACACCTTCAAGGGCCAACACAATGGTCAACAAATTCTGTCATAAGAATTTTAAACATATTTCACTACCTACCGCAGTGAGCATCATCTGACAGAATATTGCATTCCCGAGTAGAATTTGAGTAAATACAGGAAAAACGTCAGAAATACAAAATTTTTGTATGACGGCTAAGATAAAAGTACGATTTATCTACTGGATAGCGTTATCCGTTCTTTGAACAACCGGGACCAGAATTTTGACCAGATCACACGATTTTCGACTAGCATTACACCGGAAGCAGAATTCGCCAATTTACGGATGGATGGATGAGGCTCAATTACGTAGCTATTTGTCAAAAATATATCCATAAGATATACCCACTTTTTGGTGTGAACCCCTTCACCACTGTAGCAACCCTGCCCCCCCCCCCCCCCCCCATACCATCATTGTTGCTCTAACAATCAGCGGCACCTAACAAGAACAGTTAAGCAAAATACTTAAAATATTGTCTCTTGTGTTTTAAAGTCATATTTCTGTGGGCTAATTCAGTTTGTATTGTTCGGATAGTTTAGCTTAAAGTAGGAAATGGGATGTTATTTCCCGAATTTACAAGCTGTTCTTACCCCTTTTTTTTCAGACGCAATCACTCTTTATTTAGGGTAGTAATCCTCGCAATCGGTATCTGTCGTTACCGCCATTTCGATTTCCTTCATTCTATCCGGCATCAGGAATCGCTTTTACCTAAAAAGACAATACATAGATTCAGTAGACCAAATATAGGGCACGCCACACTCGTCAAACATGTTTGCACCAAATGGCCAAAGTTCATGGCATATTTTTCTCAAGTATATATTTATTTACCTTGGTATCAAAATATTTTTTAGAAACCCTTGGTCTTAAAAAGCGGTCCGAACATTTTAAACAATACCCATATGGGTTGACTACCAGCAGCCGCTTTCAAAACTCTTGTGGACGTGACCTGATTATTTTCCCTGTACTTTTCGCTCGATCTATAGAATTTCACTCCAGTGTAACAACTTCAGAGACAAAAGTATATTTTTTTCCCGAAAATCGGAAAAAAAAGTTTTAAAACATTTGTTTCACTCCGGCGCAATAACCCAAAAAATTGAATGTCGCGCGAACATTTTTAAAGCAGCCCGGAACTTGTTTTGCCCCAGATCCCATTCCAGTGACAAATTAATAAAGTGCATCAAATCCCATTTTCCCAGTAAAAACTTGAAAAGTCCCAGTCCCACATTTTATCCCTTCAGTACCCTCAGTTGAGGTCAAGCTGTGGCGGCTGAGCAAAATACATCAAAATATCCCCAAACACTTCGCCATGCAAATTTAACAGATAAAACAACGAAAGAAGATACAGAATACTCTACTACGGTTATCATGATTACGTTAACGTCATGCTCAATTCCATATTTTGTCTATTCTTGATGCAATTCCTTTTTCAACAAGCCCAGTCGGCACTGTGTCTATTAGCGTAATAATGTTCAAAAATTTATGACTGATCACATTAAGAATTGCACCGCAAAACATTTTTTATTGTTCTTTTACGTCATATTTTATCTTTATATCCAAGTGCTTCTGAACAGGCGTTTCCTTTGTGGAGATTAAGTCTGATACACAAATCCTTTCCTTATATATTTATTTTCAGGTAATTCTGTATGTCTACAGTATTTAATTTACTACAAATGGGTCGCCAGTCATCAAACGGGTGAGCAGACTTATTTTTTGTTTTTGAGTGTAGAAATCTACCGTCCAAACCGCCTGACAAAACCAGTAACACTACATCTTCGTTCTCGAGAAAAGTGATGCCCATACGCACCATTTGATTGGTTCATTCCAGATGGTGAAGGAAAATTTATTTTGCGGTTCGCCCAGTGATTAAATTACAGTTTATCTATACCATGCGAAAGAGGGTTAGGATTACAGTGTTTGTCTTGCTATGGGTCATCCATAAGGGATCTTCTACTTTGCCTTCTAAGCTAAGCATCGACGAAAGTTGGGACGAGAGCGAAAAATTGGAAGATGTGTTGTTCAGAGGGAGGGGAGAGCAGCGAACGCGGCCTAGGGTTTGCGCGATCAAAAAAATGAAAATGCAGCAATCCCCATAGAAACGCCACTACACATCAGATGTTAAGGAGCTCTTCAGAAGCTCAAATTTTGTTGGACCTGTACATCACGTAGCTCTATTTTTGTCAGGGCTACCGGTCCATTGTGGCTGTTGATTGTTTATTGCTCCGCTATGATTCTTTCAGCCGAACCCGAGAGTCCTGCGTGCTGCTGCTACGAGTACAAGCAAGTTACAGCCGTTATCGAATGTCTTTGTGGTTTCAAGTGACATTCCGATTTGGCCTATCCGCTAGAGTCACTAGGTTTGAGAGTCGATTCGTTTTCTATCTTTTTAAGAGGTTGCATTTCTTAAATAAAAAGACAAAATTCACAGATCTGCTCTTGCAAGTGATTACAATTTAATTACCAAAAAGGGCAAAACGACACTTGGGCTCCATATTACATATTACCTTATAACAAATTTCATTTTGCGATTAAGCAAAGCTGACAGGTGTTCCATTAGATGGTTGATCACGTTTGGTTGTTTTCCAAAACCAAAATTTCGAACATTTTAGTCGATTTTGTCACAACAAAAAGTAAACTGAATAAAGGTAAACACATGTCTAGGCCAAAATTTTTAATCGGCAAGTCTAAGCAAGGTATTTACCTTGTCTTTTCCAATGTGTGAGTGATTCAGTTCAGGGAGAATTCTTAGTACAAACTAATTGGCCGGAATTTTATTTTCATCAAACTTAGATGTTAAAAGGCGGAGGGGTGGGATGGAGCCAAAAGTAGGCCTGGGATGCAAGAGTGCAAAGTGATCTATTCTTGAAGAACCAAAACCATGGTGGGGCCTCAAAAAACTCAAAAAATAAATCTCAGATAGACTTTTGACAAGGCCGAAAACCTCTACTACGACAAGACAATATTGACAAAGAAAATAACATCACTGACCACAGAGAATTGGAGTCATAATTTAAAAGCATTGCTGAGTTGACAGCAAGTGAACGCATACTAGTAAGCTTTATTGCACTACATATAGATGCTGAATTCGGAATATGATCACGTTATATTAATAAAAGGGATTTGTATATTTATCAAATCGACGGCAGTTTTCTATGATCTATAATCGTCGAGCCTGAAAATTTAAATGGGTCTTAAATACGTGACAGTTTAACATTAGGAGATTTTACAGAAAAATGGCTGAAACTCGTGCATGAGAGTCGTACAGGCCGCTTATCAACCCCATGCTTACAACAGCGGGAACTCAGGAGAACAGCTATTTCGACAGGTTCATAGGACATTTTCATTAAGGCCCGGTTCATACGTCGAACTTTACATGAGCCGAACCTAATCATTTGGTTCGGCGCATGTAAAGATCGACGTATGAATCAGTTAGGATCGACAGATTTGTATTTGGGTCGACCCGCCGTTCTATTCGACTGCGCCAGTCGAATAGAACGGCAAAAGTTCGACTTCGATTCAGACGTCGAACTTTTCATGTGCCGAACCAAATGCATACGTTACGTATAAATTATATAAATTATATCTATCCCAGAGGTCTGCGCGTTCCATCGACTTGGCATGTGCAAAGGACTTCATTCTCAACAAGATGGCGGGAAAAGAGGAATGTGCTTGTTCTTCTTGTTTCGAAACAACTGTCTGAGATGCGAAAGACTAAAAAAAAATAATCTCTTCTTGAAGTGCACACGCACTTCAAACCAAGAGAAACTTTCCAATACAGGCTATATCAAAGGCGAAGCGTCAAGACTTCTCAGAACAAAATCTTCAAAAACAACATTTGAAGAAAATATTACTCTATTCAAACAGAGATTACGCAACAGAGGTTACCTCGATGACCTTATAAATAAAACTCTTTCAAAAGTCAACCTCCGCGAAAGAATGTCGGCACTACAAAACAAACTAAAAACCCGCCAAAACATTTTGAGGTTTGTTAAGGAATATCGCCTTTCTGTGCCTAACCTAAAACAAATAAACAATTCAGATGAGTAAATACAGGAGCCATAATCAGGGATGGAGACAGTAAGCGTGGGGTCCACTCGTCCCCACGCGTTGTACCAAAAAAAATCTATTTTTAGAAAAAAATGCCACCCCCCCCCCCCCCCCTCACGTCATAAACCCGCGTGAATACACTCAAATTTGCGTGGGGCTACTACCTTATATGTGACACGGAAAGCACCTGAGAAAAAATTCACTTAAGATAAAAAAGTCCTTACCTGTCTGAGTACATGTCCATAGAGTGTAAGCTTTTTTCATTTATTCAACAGTAGCACCACCGTTTTGGCGCCTTTTTGATTTTACTGTGAGAGTCATGTGATCAATAGGCCGCTTATTCCAACTTTTCCCGTCTTCTTTCAATTGTTACCTTTTCTTTCTGAGAGTCTTATTCCTTAAATGTGGGCACTGAGGAGATATTCCCTGGCAGAATTTTAAAATTTGGACGCCATTTTGAACGGGTAGAAAAAAATTTCAATTTTTCCACGCGCGATCCTGGCGGTTTACACGCGCGTATGGCACATTTTTTTTTTCTAAAAAAAAAGATTTTTTGGTACAACACATGGGGACAATTCCACAAGTCAAACTGGCATCTCGTTACGGTCTCCATCCCTGATTATGGCTCCTGGTAAATGACACTTGATAGAAAATCAGCCTCTGCTAAGGGAGATCTACAAAGATCCTTCCTTACTTTCGTACAGAAAAGGGAGATCTTTGAAAGACGTACTCGTAAGAGCAAATTAGCTTTTAAGGTCATATTCTTCCTATCTCGACCAGTAGGAGCCGTGTTTGGCCTGTCTTTATTATTTTATCAAACAAGCTCTTCCATGTCAGAATTCATCTTTCCCGCCATTTTGAACCTTGTTGAGTAAAAACAACAGCCGCTGACCACGAAAATCTACTTTCTCACTTTAGCTTTAATTAAGTTCGACTTCAGTTAGGTTCGACGTCTGAATCAACTGCCGAACTTAATTATTTGGGTCGACCTTAATAGGTATTAGGTTGGGCTCATGTAAAGTTCGACGTATGAACCGGGCCTAAGGCGCCATTTGACTATAACTGCACGAATCCTTATTTTTTTATTTTTTTATTTTTTTCATGCTAATGAGAGTTATTGTTCTTTGCTTTCCACTGGGATTACAAAATTTAAATTTGAAAAAGAAAACGAAATGAATTCTGGTAGTTGTAGTCAAATGTCGTTATCATGAAAATGTCCTATTGAAATATAAGAACAATCAGGGGGTAAATTGTACGAAAAGTGCAATGTGGCTATTTCTCATGAATAGGAGCCTCGTGGTCCCGACATCACTAGGGACTTTAAGATACGGCGACTACGGACTACGGACTACGGACGAGACGAAAATTAGGACTGGGACGAGACAAGTGTGCTCTCGCTTCTCACCGTCGTAAGCTGGCGACGGTGTGTTTCACGTACTGCGATCAAGGTGAGTACAGAGTTATAAATTATTGTATAAGAAAAGAAAGGTTTCGTTAGAATATGGTCTGAGGGCTTGATGCTTTCTATCACGAACACCAAAAAGCAGATATTTAGCAATTTCAAGCGCTTTTGAACTCCAAAAAGCGAAAAAATTTACGGCTAAGTCGTGTTTACTGATTTTGACGGGCCAATTTGTGTTTACTTTTATTTACATGAGAAACAAAACTTACGAGTGAAACACGCTCTTTGCATTTTGTAGGCAAAAATGACTTCTCCCCAAGTGGAAATGTAAGTACACAGCCTTTTTATCTTTTACCAAAGTATTTGCAAGGAAATTATGATTGAAGTAGTATCTAACCTGTCTAACGTGTGCATTAAATTTTGACTTGCAGCGTCTACAGAGCACCCTGAACTGTGGAGGAACCCCAAGAATCTCGGCTAAACGAGGAAGATCTTCCTTGTTCACTCTGAACTCAGTTAAACATTCACTTGAATCAAAGGAGTCGAGATAAAAACAATCGTACTCCCAGTATGGATATGATAGATTTACTGACTTATAGGCATCAAACAGAAGTACGAATTCTTCTTCGTCGATTATTTCGTCCACTAAAGAGTAAACCAGGGCATCTCGAACCTTTTCAAAAGACATTCTGGACGCAAAATATGAAAAAGTAAGCGAGTTTTTTTCTTGAGTTTACTTCGCGCTTTGTTCGTAGTCCGGTGTCTGTAGTCTGCGATCTTAACTTCGTATTTTCGCACCACTGTTGTGTATTCGGCCCAGTCCTCCATAGCAAGAAAACCTTGCGTCCAACCGTAGTCCGTAGTCCGTAGTCGCCGTATCTTAAAGTCCCTACTGTCTCTGTGCACCAGTGACCAACGAGTCTCAGACCCCCTGAAAACATTTTGACCGTACGCCGAACAACGCCATGCCACGTCACGTCACGTTTGCCTTTTCTCGACAAGAACCGAGAACGATGTTTTATTTTTATTTTTATTTTTTTGTTTCACCAACAACGTTGGTGTGCTATTTTTGAGTTTTTGAACCGTTCTTCCTTCTTACACAACTATCACGATCTGTTTAAACTTAAGGTTACCGTATACCTTTAAAGGTGTCTCGCGTTCAAGCGGTGTAGCACGTCCGGTTTAAACTGTAGATACCTAAACTCCCATACTGATCAAATTAAAGCTTATTGAACTGGCTATTAAACTATACCAAGAATTTTGAAATAAATTGAATTGTCGAATTTTTAGCGCTGTTTTATTGAATCAATTTTTTTTACTTGAAGGGGGCACTTTAAAGAGCTGAAACTCGAAGGGAATTTTGTTCGTTTGCCTTCAAATTTGGACAGTAGCTACATGTAGTTAAACATATACACAACAAAAAGGTGTCTGCGAATTTTTTGTTTCAAAATATTTTTTCTCCGAGAGCGATTTTTGTACTATCACTCCACATTTTTTTAATCCTATTTCGAAAATGTTCTGTAACTTTTCACTGCAATTGAATATGGCAAAACGCAGACACATTTCTTAGCGCTTTGGGTCAGGAAACTGAGGAGCAAATTAAATTAGCGAAAAATAAAATTCGCTTTGACTTGTAGCTTTCAAAAGCTGATTCGGACGCTCGCATTTAGAGGTCGTGAAAATTCGACAATTCATTTTATTTCAAAATTATTGGTATGGTTTGATAGCCCGTTCTATAAGCCTTAATTTTATATGGGATTTAGGTATCTACAGTTTAAACCGGACGCGCCACATCGCTTGGACTTGAGACACCTCTAAAGGTATACGGTAACCTTAAAGCTGTGTTATTTCATTTTTATGGGGACAAGAGGGTTATGTTATAGAAAACAGCTGCTTAAATTATCGAGAGCATCTCCAGAAAACCACACTGGTTCTACAACAACTCTCTTACATTTGAGTTCGTCAGTTATGAGTTTTAAGGACGTCTTCCGAGAAATTATTGAGTATTTCAGAACAGCTTGCAAAGAGCAGGTTGAAATTTGCCGTTTGCTGTAAAACACGATGCTTAATCTTTGTGAGAAAATATAAACATGGAGGTTTCAAAAAACAATCGGTCGCACCCAACAAGAATACTTACGAAAGTTGGTTTTGGCGTTTAAAAGAGAAATTTGTGTACGCTGACACAGTTTTATCTATAAGTTTTTTAGCTAGCTGAATTTATAAAACCCAGAACATTTTATAGGGAAGGATCCCTATTTCCCGAATTAACGACCTATTATTGGCTTTCTGAAAATCCAGTTCAATTTAACAGACTTTTTTCGACAGAAACTTTTGCCCTCTTTGGTGCAAATGTTGCAAAGATGCAAATTTGAATATAGATAACTAATAAACGCTAATGAATACGTATCAACTTGAAAAATCGTCGTTTTATATCTAACACTTATTGTGACTTTCCCGCTGTCCAAAATTATTAATTTTATTATGAATATTCTCGTAGGATATTGAGCTGGAAATAGTTTCCGTTTCTTTTTTAGACGTGTCATTCAAACGAAAATAACTCCTCACTTTATCACTTCTTGGCAGTTCATAGTAAAACGTCGAAAAAGCAATTATTTCGAATGAGTTTTGCTCCGAATCGCGTGTCAGTGGGCATGGGCACAGCTACTTCGTGAGGGAACGCAGAGAGTCCGTACCGTAAGTACGTCATACAAAAGACGATAAAAATTGTCTAGCGTTTCTTAGTCACATACCAAACTTTACTCCGCCAAAGGTTTCCTCGCCTTCGAGAAAGAAAGGCGTCACAACCTGTATTAAGTTTAAAGATTTGTTTTAAATTAAAAGAAAGCCAGAAGAGATTGAATGAGAAAACAGACTGCTACTCACGTGGCGTGATCAAATAAAACGTGGGTATTTGATTGCTTCTTCAATTCGGTATTCCAAATGGAAACCGCCCCCTCCAAATCTAAACGAGTGGTCAGATCTTGTCGGAACACCGAAAAAGAAAGGAAGAAACTAGTCAAAAGAGAAGAGGGACGAGCTGCCCCGAACGGAAAAAAAGTTTCATGTAAGTCTGTAAGTGTCAACATAGAGTCAAAGAAAGCAAATGTTATAAATGTTGCAAAAACTGACCACGAAGTCGAAGACTGCCTGTCAAACTGTACCAGACGACCTACCAATTGCACACTGTTCCTTTGAAAAGGGGAATTAGCGAAAAAAGCAAATGTCATGTGTTGGAAAAAACGACCACGAAGTCGAAGACTGTGTGTCAAACTGTACCAGACAAACTACAAATTGCAAACTGTTCCTTTGAAAAGGAAAATTCTACGGAAGAAAAGCGTTGACAAGCACACAGGAAGGAACACAATACACACAGTATAAAGGGTTTCCGACAGCTATGAAGAGCTTCCAACGTAATAAAATATAATATCATGCCAATCAGCTGTCTATCATTTTGCAAGAAACTCGGAATGATTTCCTAAATAAGATCGCCCACAATATTTATAAACGAAGAGGACATCAACCAAACCTTAATCATCTGGTCTTGCTCCACACACACAGTGAAAAGATAAAAAAAATCCTTTATAAATAAGTCCTATAGCACACCAACACAGACTGATAATAGATTACATGTGATCTTCGTGGTCGTGTTATGTATTCGATATACCACTGCCTGAGTTATACGCACAGAAAAGGGTTTGGAAGTTTAGTTTGAATAATTCCAATCTTCCTATTTTTCTTCTTAATTTTACTGTTTAAATTTGAAGCAATTGCAGTGAATTTAAAGGAAGAAGAGTAAATATCGTCTGAAAAATTATAATTGTAATCAAGATTAAAACAGCTCTGTAGAAAAAAAAATGACAAGTTGAAGCGCTGGCTTGTTTAGTTAGCATGCGCTTTCTAATAAAGGGAACTAAACTAGAGAGGAGCATAAATCCTCAGCGTCTTCATATTGGCTAGTTGAAAAAGAGGTGTCGTACTCATACCGCCAATACATTTCAATCATTTTACTGTCAAAAACTGATCACTTTTCTGTAATTAACTAGAAAGCAAACCTTGCATACGTTACTTAATTTACAAGCGTAGGATGGGTAAGCCAAAGCGCAAATTCAATCAGTACAAACTAATTGAAACGCAAGACGACGGTATTTTCACACAGCGTTTTTGTGACGGGGAAGCCTGTTGCGTGTCTTTATGCTGTTCATGGCTTTGGTCTTTTCTATCGGACTGAAAAGGACACTTTTGGTCAAATCGATGTAGATGGAATGGTAATAGATTATATTCCTGTTCTTGTTAAACAAGCAGGATTTTATGGGATTGAGTCGAGCATAGCAAATTTTCCCTCGCGAACTTCTCGCCGGCCGTCATGTATTGTCTTTTAAAACACGTCCTTAGAAGAGAATAGCGACTATCTTTCGACGTGCTATGTAAGCAGAAGAAAATTTTGCGGTTACTGGCAAAATGACAAAAAAAATAAACGACAAATAAACTAAAACTACTGACTTCGGATGGCTGAAGGGAGGCGTTAACCTTGCACGACTCCCAATTTACGACAAAATTTAAACGATTTGACCGCGCTCGATCGGTTCTCGTCCGTGCTGCAGAATTCGGCCGCTTTCATCGCTAGCCGTGAACATTCAGAACAGTCGATTTATCAATCTTCGGATTGACTTCTTGATATTCCCACTTTGGTGATAAATAAACACATCTTCATCAGCCAAATTCGAGTTCAACCGTAAATATATTAGTTTTGCTTACATATAAGAGTTAGGCCTGTTTACATTGTATTTCGAAAGATATTCGCTATGCACTTAACATTGAAAATGTTAACGGTTCTGGAGTTACTAACAATGAACACTTTTAATGACCTATCGGTGCATTCGTATTCTATTTATTTCTGTTCCAGAGCCATGACCTCTCGCCTCTCTGTTTAAGACTGAGAGCGTTTAATATGAAACAGCTGGATGGTGGTCAGGTCTTATTCTAGGGGGAGCAGGGATAGTGCAATGGTGAGAGCACTCGCCTCCCACCATTGTGGCCCGGGTCGATTCCCAGACTCGGCATCATATGTGGACTGAGTTTGTTGTTGTTTCTCGTGCTTGCTCCGAAAGGTTTACTTTACTTTACTTTACTTTACTTTACTTTATTTCACTTCACTTCACTTCACTTCACTTCACTTCACTTCACTTCACTTCACTTATTGTCACCTAAATACCTGAGTTGAATTTCACCTTGTTCCCAGTTGCGCAATTAGGTACAACATATGAGCACAGGCTAAAACACAACAAAGATGCTTATTATCAAGCACAAACAACTACGTTTCCTAATACAAGTAGTTATGTAATTTATTCCGGTAGTGCCTATGCTTATTTCATATCAAAGTTCCACTGGCGTGGGATAAACACAATTGTTACACAAGAACTGACAATAGCAACAGCGTGTGTTGGTATGTCGCTTTGTACGTGCTCGTGCTTCAGAGATTGCGTAACCGCGGGGTTAATTGTGCCTGCGGCTAATGATTAAGGGGGTTAGTTTCTAAAGAGATTGTGGTGCTGCGCTGGTGGGGAGTGGAAATTAATGTTGTTTTATCAATATATTCGATAAGGTAATTTGGCCAACGCAAAGAGATTCGAGTATTGACTTTTCGAGCATTGCTGAGCCCTTCGTCAGAGCGAATCAGAAGCAAAACGCGAAATTACCTTATCAACCCTATTGATAAAACCAAACGTGTTTATGGTTGTCTTTAAAAGTGAGAACCAGCTACACATAAGGCTACTTAAATAAAGTAGAACGTATCAGTGCTAGATGCACTAAACAGCTGAACCTGTTGCCCTCAAAATATAAATATAAATCGGCTCTTATTACAGAATTATTATGAACATGTTATAAATAACCAAGATTCAAAATATGCGAAATTTAAGACTAGATCGATCATGCTACCTTTAAAATTAAATACAATCATAAAAGTCTAATGCATCGTTTACACGAAGGCTAAAACAGATGTTTAAGAGCTGTTTAGTTAAGTATGGTTTAAAAATCTTTTCTTTGTAGAAGTTGCTTAACTTGTCTTTTTCGACTTCAAATTTAGCTTAATTAAAGGAGAAGAGGTTACTTGAACTTCGCAAAATTCAATGTTCTGTTTGCTTCTGTTTTCTCTCGATCGGTGGTTTTCATTAATTTTGTTAAAGCTGGTTTAACAAGACATGTTTTATAGTTGGTGTGAATGAGGCATAAGTTAAAATCTAGTTCTCGAAATGACAAACAGAGAGTTCTTCAAATTTAATAAAGAATCACAGCTATCCATTTGTATTCTGCCGTCTACGGATTGCTGTCTTAATCTCCAGTTAACTGTAAGGCCTACAATTAGCAACTGAGTTTATACTTTCTCGGACACTGCTTGCATATGCTCTAAATGTCTAAAGCTACTCATCTGTATTCTACCATCTTTATTGCTGTCTTAATCCCCAGTTAAACGTAACGCAATTTGTAACAATTGGCAAGAGTTTATTAAAATATTTTCTCGGGCACTGGCGCGGCTGGCATATACTCAAAATGTCTGAATTACGAAACGATCGCCTTGCACCCTCAAAGACGCAGTTAATCAAATTGGCATGTTATCAAATCCCGTCAAATCTTGGTAGCTTATATTCCTAGCATTCTCCTAACCAATGTTTCCAATTTTGTCCATCCTTCAGGCGACAGAACAGAGACCTAACAGAAACAGAGCCTCCGACTTTACCGATGACTCCTGCAAGTGTCGCATGGCCTTCAGGAAACACGTTTGTCTGGTTTATTCAAAATTGTTTAGTATGGAAATTTTGAGGTCATAAGGCCTTTTCAGACCTCATGCTAATGCTGTGCCGAAAATAATGGACCGCATAAAATTCGACTTCGGTAACACAATTGAAACTGGGTTTCACAACAATGTAGCACAGACCTTCTGCCATGTAGGCTTGGATAAACCATGCCAACAGCATTTCTAGCGTAACTCACTGGTTGCGTCAGTAAGCATTCTGTCGGCATCATACCACATTTTCGAGCAGAAGTTGAGCAGAATACAGGAAACCGTTGGTAACACAAAATGATATAAAGAAAGGAAGGAAAAAGTAAGAAAATCAATGAAAAATTCCAAAAAAATTCAAACCCTTCCACATGGGTATAGCTGAAAGACGCCCGCATTGCCTAATTCATATCATCAGCATTACAAAAAATACACCCACAGTCCCCACCTACATCATGAAGCAAAAGCCAGCCTGTAAAAAAATATATTGAATTTCACTAAACAATAAATGCCAAGTACTGTTGTACCGAGCAGAATTCGAGCTTAATTATTTTGCCAGAACAGAATATTAGGCAGGATACACGATTTTTACAACCACTATCACCAGCTAATTTACAGGCGTAATTTTTCCAGGCCACACGGGTTGCACGGCAAAGCTCCGCCGTCTACCACAGCAGTAGCACGGGCCTGGTTCAGTATAAACGTCGTGCTAACGTACCTAATTTGCGTTTATTCTAACAACTACTGCTAAGTGTTTTGTTTTGGAAGAGCCATTCAATTAGACTAAATTTAATCCCCTCGGCTGAAGCCAAATCGTCTTACAATCTTAAAAGCGTCGCATTTCAGCACTAGCACTTAAAGAATACGTTTTAATGTATACTTTTTTCTTGGAAATCCTGCTGCCTCAAATATTTGTTGTTTTGTTCTAAACTTGTCGTTTGACCCAACGATCGAACTTGGTTAATTTGGATCGACCCAAAGTTCATCTGTGAAGTTTGACGTTTGACTGGGGCCTATCAAAAAGACCCAAGATTAAACATCAAAACGGAGAACACGATTGACGCGGCAACGTTGGGTAATGGGACAATGTGCTTGAATAGAATGGAAGTAAAATAAATCATAGTCTCAATGAGAAGAACTGTCGTACTTTTAGTGTACTTTTTGAAACGTATTGAATTAAAAAATACTAAACAATGTAAAATATATGTTAAGTAAAACCACATTGCAAATTTAGCGCTAAAGGCCTGAACAATGTTAATAAAATAATATTTACACAAGCGACGCAAAGTAAAGTTCTGAAAGTTTATATTAAAAATCGAAACGTTCGTACAAATGATGCTACCTTTTATATTAAAAATTCATTTCCTGATCAGTCTTGTGTTGCATTGAAATTGAAATGCTCTCACTTATGGTGGGCTGTCAATGCATTTCCGTTGTGTCAATTTCATTAAAATGAATTGAGAACGCCATTTATTAAGTTCATGTTTTTAAAGGAGTGAAAACCCCAGGTCTTTGTTCTTCTTATAAGAACTCAGCGGTAAGACGAACGTTTTTTTAGAAAGTAGTAAGTAATTAAGAAGACGATGCCAACTTCCACTTATTTCCAATGGGAAAAATTGAAGGATGTCACTCCTAAAGTGAACGAGACAAAATGCGGTTTTCTTTAAAACAAGGTTTTTCTATCCTAAGTGGAAATAAATACGTGTGTATCTCTTAAATTAAAGTAGCCGTTTGCGGGTAAGGTATTTCATTTAAACAAGCCATCAACAATACAAACATGTACAAACCGACGCTGCGCCATATTTTGGCCAAGTCTGTTTGCCTTTCTCAGTTGTGCTACTTTTCTCAGCATCCTCTGGCTTTCCGTGCCCATGGAAAAACTAAATTTATTTCTACCTAGCATCCGACATCAGTAGGACAGGCATCACCATTTTAGACACAAATGTAGAGCAGCTTCCTAGTAGCTCTGATTAACATTAAATGAGTCATCTTTCTTTCATGGAAGTCTAACGAATAAAGAGCTATAAAAAGGCATTTTTTCACCTTAAGTTAGAATGACCCCTTTATCTGAAAGAGTAAAACTTTTGATTAAATTTCATCCATAGAATCACAAGCTACAGAGCTGCTTCATAACTCTTATGGATATAATCCTTAAGTGTAAACATTTAAATAAAAGCTTTCTTCGCCGACTTTTTCAAAAATAAGAAATAAAAACTGAAAACAAACAAACAAACTTTTACTTTTTGATGCACAGCCTAATTGTACACGACGCTTCTGACGCCCTAAAGAATAATTTTAAACGTCTGAACATTTTAAATGTTAAATTTAGAACTGAACGAATTCCACTTTTGTCGACATCGAAGACAACATTTTTTTGTTGTTGTCGTTGTTTTTTCCCTTTCTCGTCTGAACACAAATGTGTGAGACAAACCAAAAATCGTCATTGAAGGATGTGCAGCGAGGTAGGGGTAAAAAAAAAAATCTCAAATCGAACGCCGACAAATTAAAGTTAAGTTTCCTATTAGTGTGCGACACGTCTTTCTAACGTTGAAAGCCATTTTGTTTTAGTTTAGAAGCTGCCGGAACCTTAAAAACAGTAAAGCAATAAGGTGATCGTTCTTAACAATACATGCTATCAACGCATCCATTTTTTTCTTGTTTTGTCCTATTTGCTCTTGAGAAACATTTGCCAAAAATGGGGTTGAGTGGCATACAACAAGACACAAACCATTACGTTTAATTTTTAATTTTCCTCAAAAAAATAATGACTTGTCAATTTAGGTTATGGAGTCGCACTGAAAGGAGCTTTCACATTAATATAAAGGGGATGTTATTATCTCCGAAAATGTTTTCTTGTGCGTCAACGATTTTGTGGTAGAGTGGAAATCGTGCGCATCATAAAGCAAATGTCATTGTCAGTCAATACTTGGTGAGTCGTTAATAATTTTCTCGTTTGCAATAGCCTGACCAAAACATGCCAGTTATTGTGTGCGCTTTTTTAATGACTTAGAATAGCAGTGAGTAATTAAGATGAGAAAACGCAGATGTGGCTGGATATCTGTATGAAGTCTTTGGAAAGAAACAAAACACAAAAAAATGTCTGACTGAATAAATACTGCTATGGCTTTACAAAATGAAAACAAACGATGGGAAAACGCTGTCTGAAGATCTAAAACACCACACTGGAATCGTTAAACTTATCGAGGTTGCAATATAATATGTAAGTTGAGATTAAATTGGTAAAAAAGCTAGAGTTCACCGTTAAAAATATCAATACATGAACATTTACATGCAGTACAACATCTGGTGTTGTATAACTTTAGTTCTTTAGCTTAAAGGCGTTTATTAAACTTGCATGAAGAAATCGCATGTTTTGGGTATTTCTCAATGTGCAGTAATCACATTTTAAAAACGAATCGACTCAGCTTTTGTAAATGTTAGTTAGCATGGGCTACAGAAAAGTTTCTATTGTTCACTTAAATGTATTTAATTTTTAATACCGGGCGACTGAAAAAGGATATGGTAAATTCAGCACTCAATAATTATGACCCCCAAAAAATTTAACGTTAAAATTTCCCAGAGGCCATACAAACAATGACAAAACTTCTATTTAAGCGCATTTGTCGGTCGAGGAAAAACTAGATCACAGAGGCGTGAGAAGCTATGTGTTTGTTGTTCTCAAAACATCGCAAATACACGGTATGACCTAAACAACATTCAAAACTTTTTATTCCCAAACGGGCACTCAATAGAAATATATCTATATAAAAATAATAACAATGACATTATAAACGTATTGATTCTGCGAGGTAAATATGGCTGTGGGAATGAATTCCTTGTTGGTAGTTCCCCGTTTTCTAAGGATATATCCGACTGGCAGATAATCCCACGCAATGAAAAAATAATTGTCATACACGTATTTGCGATTAGAAATAACAGAATAAGATTGAAAGATATCTTTTCAATGTGTAATGAAAGAGAGAAGGGCATTCCGCAGCTTGTGACGAGTTCTGTCGCGAAAGACTTGAGAAAGCGACATGACAAGAGGAAATAAATTTTCGATGTGTTTGAGATTGAGAATGGAGAAAATATAACATGGCAGGTTTTTTCAACTGTCAAGTCAATTAAGCAGCGAGTAATAATAATTCATAACACTTGCAGCCTGCGAAGTTTTCATCTTTAATTGCCAAACGTTATCGTCCAACAGATGTCACAAAACTCAAACAAAGCGACGCCCGAAGGAAACGTAGGGACAAAGGCTCTTTCCAGCGTGTAGTTAAATTAGCGTTACCGGCGGAAATTGAAGGGGAGGAATTCATTGTGGCTTTTTTATATATTAAGACAGTATTGACAGATATGCACATCGTACAAGCCACAACTACGTTGGAAGTTAAACACAGCGCGTGGAAGCATAGAACGGGAATCTCTTTGAAGGTATGTACGGTACCATGCTGTTTTTCTTTTTCTCTTTTACAAAAGGCGACGCAACAACATTACGAGAGATGGCTTCAAACAAGTCTTTAAACCACCGCTTTCCATATATTTCTTTATCACAATCCGATGTTTAAGGAATCAATCGTATGACTTATTTTTCGTAGAGAAATATTGTGTTAGTGTTTACTTAGCATTTAGCTGTATTTTTCAAGTTTCATCTGTTGTCAGACATGTTTTATTAAAACAAGCATGTACAACAGATAATGCTAAGGAAGATGGCAATCTTTGGTGGAATTGGTATTGTCTGGGAGATCAGTTTAAGAGATTGAATTGTATACCACCGCTTGCGAAGTAAAACCTTCACATTCGCTCGAACGAATGTTCAAACCTCAACAAGGATAGATAGCTTCGTGGCCACCAAACGAGAACCCTTAAAGCAAAAACACTTAAATTGCTGTCTCCTGTGTCCCGAGATCGTTTCGCTGCCTTGTAAAGGCATGATTTGCGCCAGCTAACACAGTATGACCTATTCTGATGCCTTAACTGAAAATTTAAGTCACAGAAAGTTTAAGGACTGAACTGGAATCGTATTTCCCGAATTTACAAGCTGTTCTTTGCCTTACGAAAAATTTAACTGTCCCTATTTCGCATTTTTAACGAGATTTTCCCCTCCAAAAACGAAACGAAACAGTTTTCTAGTGTTACGTTTAGAGCTGAAGGAAACTCCTTTGCTAAAGGAAACTCGGAACATTTTCTTTAAAACTAAATCCGGATTTCTGAGGCCCTCGAAAGAAATTTCAGCAAAATGACTTGCGAAACTATCCAAATGTTCAGTCTTCTAATGCTTGAATTTAGATTGTTCTTTAGAAAAAATTTCAGTACTCATAACAAGTGAACTAAATCCATTAAGGACGGTGCCTACTATTGTTACTGCGCATACGTTCTGCGCATCTCGAGATACTCGGGTTTCCTATGGGTGGTGCCTACTAATACAGGGATATTTCTGCGCGGTTTAAAAATATGCGGAGAAAGCAGAACTTAGCAAACGCTTTTGGTATCTCGAAAGAAAATTGGGGGTAACCATGCATTTTTCAGAGATAATTAAGCTTCAATTTAGGAAAAAAATCCCATACATTGCTTCATATTTTGGCGCTTTTTAGAGATATTATTGCTTAATTATCTCTGAAAAATGCGTGGCTACCCCTAATTTTCGTTTTGGATTCCAATAGGCCTTCCCAAGAACTGCTTTCCCGACATAGTCATAAACCGCACAAAAATACTTTGATATTAGTAGGCACCGTCCTTAATTAACCTGCAGTTTGTATTTGCAAAACAATTAACTGATGCAAAAAATACTTTCATTTTTATGTACTTCTCGTCCTTCCTAATTCGTGAATGCGAAGCAATGAACGAGTTACAGCAGTAGGTGGGAAAAATTTACTCGCTCGTATATTAATACAATCGGAATTTAATCAAAATCATCAATCATGCATTAGTCTACGTATTATGTAAAAACCAAAGTTGTGCAAGTTTTTTCACCTTTTACAAGCTGGATTGAAATGCAAAGAATCAGCCAATAAACACCCTTTAGCTCATTAAAAAGAAATTGCGAAGAAGTTCAAGTGGTTCCTGGATGGTCAACTAAGTCATATTTAACCCTACAGGGCAGGGCTTAACTTCCCTGGTCGGACTGATGCTGGTACTAATGGTAGCGGTGTCTGAGCCAAAATGAATTGAAATAAGTAGTGTAATCAATGTTTAGAGACTGGGATCGTTGAGAAATTGTAAATACCATGTTTTTGTAATTCAGATAAGTTATGATTGACCCAACGGAAAATCAAATATATGTATATTTACGTTGTCTTCCACTTGTGATAAATTGGGGCGTTTGTGATCTTATCAAATTAATTGGCTCTTCTAAAGTTTGCTTGCTCTGACGATTTTTCTGTGATGTTAATTTGATTCGTAAAACTATATAAAATTGGCTGGCCATTCAAAAACCATAATATTTTACCATAATATTGTTATTTCTTTCCTGGTGTTCATCATCATCACTATTTAAAAGCACGGAGTCACATTCATCTTGATTGTTATAATCGATTGTTGGCAAGCAATCATTCCGCAAAACCAAATATAACTCGGTGCTATCGAAAATGACATCCTTACGCATAAACTTAATTCAAAGCCAGTTCAGTAACTAGAAAAGGTCTTGGTCAATAAGGAGTTCAGACATCTGCATAAGTTAGCCCTGTCTAGAACGGGCTTTTTTGTCGGTTTTCTGGAGTTCAATTGGAGAGGAGGTGGGGGAGACGGGAGGGGGGGGGGGGGGGGGGGCCTCATCTTAGTAACTCCGAGAGTATCCAAGCTAGGACAGTAAAACTGAACTGAGGTAACCAATAAGTTTAAAATTGCTTTTCTCTGAGGTCCTCGACGGGATGTCATAACGTCGCATGGCTTGGGATTGTGTCATGAATTCCAAACGGCAGTCATATTGAATTCGCCATCTTGGATTTCTTGATTTCTAAAAATGTCAGAAAGCCTGCAATGTTAGTCAAAATGTACAGCCACTGAAATGATCTCAACCCCGAAATGATCCATAAGTTCGAACTGATCTCCAAGCTTTCCCATGAATAACCCCTTTTTTACGCTGAGCCCGTACTGATCCCCAAAGTAATTTTCGGAACGGAATACACCCAATGCAAAAATGGCTGATATTTTAATATTCTTTTGTCTGCATTCAAAGTAGCCTCACTAGCTTCGTCCAAGGTAAAATATTCTTTTGATTTTTTGAACTCAAGAACGAGGCTAGTGAGGCCAATTTGAATGCAGACAAAAGAATATTAAAATGTCCGCCATTTTTGCATTGGGTTCACAGCGGAATTGAAGACAGTTCTGTCCTTGATAATTTAAAGAACACCACGTTTTAAGATTGGTAGACATTTTGGACACTTTTTTACTCGTGATTTTCTTTTTTCTATTCACATTTTATAATACTTTCTTAATTCATCTTTTACATAAAAAGGAGATAGAACCCAAAAGGTGGAGCGTTTTTGGAAGTTTTGACGTATTTTGTACTGAATTTGTACAAAATTAGTCACCCTGTAGGTTACAGTGGTTACGGACTCAAACAACTGTCTTTCAAACTTGGCGGATAAAGTTGATCAAAGAAAAGACAATAAAATCATTATATGACGCGATGCCTTGAAATCGATTTTCAAGCAAGTTTAAATTATAAAACGAATGCTGTCGTTCACAGGATGCCGTATTTTTAAAAGAAAACTTAGGGTGTGTTCGATTGACCTTATTCCGGAGTAGGAATACATAAAACGATTGCAAGAAATCCCTCATAAGAGGTTTTTGGAGTTACTGGAGTACGAAATGGCTCTTAAATTAACATGTGTCAGTGAATGTTTGGAGAAATGGTTTTCTAAATTCCTTAAAAAGAGAAATTTAACAACTATTCCGTTTATTCCTCTTCCGGAATACGGTCAATCGAACGCAATCTTAAATTTAACTGTATGTAATAATTTGCAAACTATTGAAGCGATACATGAAATAGTAGAAGGACCATGGAGCTGCTCAATTTACTGAACTGGCTTTGAATTCAGTTGTTTTTAGCACAAACACTGCTAAAGCAAGTGAGAAAAACTGCAACAAAGGCATAATCATAAGCACAAGAAGAACAAATACCTTCGTTCTTCCAGTGCTTATGCTTATGTTTAGGTCACAGTCGCACTAATGAGAATGGGGACGACATAGGGATAAGCACAAAGCAGCCAAACGTTTCGTCGGCCATGTTGCTTAACATCGATGGGGAGCTGGTATCGAGAAATCCGTCAAGAAATAGTTTTCTACGGATGCGGCAGTTTGTGTTCTCACTTGCTTATCATTATGCTTTTGTCCTAACGTGAAAACCAGCCTGTTCATTTTCTGTTCATTTGTGGATTTTGGATGCTATTTGCTTCATAAACTCCTTTCAATTAATTCTATATCTTTTCTTTAAAAAATCCTTTAAAAGATAATACCGTAAACACCGATGAAACGATTGTCAAAAATGACGAAAACGTTGAATGTTTTAAGAAAAACTTTCACCAAGGGAATTATTATCCAGTATGCGAGGAAATCAAGCGGCAAATGATCAGCCAGTAAAGATCACGGCATGTTTCCTGCGAGCAGATGCTAGACTCGATTTTATAACACTGGTATTAAAATTTAAAAAGTGGAGTCTAAAAATGTAGACTTTTTCCATTTTCTTGTGGGGCAAAATCAGGCAACGGAAATCAAATGAGGCGATCATCTGTTCTCCGCCATCCGATTTTGTTCCATGGGCTCTTATCACCCAAGAAAGCGGGCAGAAAATAAAAGGTAGTTTGTAAGCAATGATAGCTTGTTAATTGAGAACCAATGGTAGGGCTCGCTTTTTCGTATCTGCGAGCGGTGTATAAAATAAACGTACTGTATTCTATGTAGGTACAAGAACTACGAGGTCGCCACAATGCAACTTTCACTCGCGCTAGTATTTACAATTGTGGTCATGTCGTTGCTTTCCACCGCTGTTAAAGCTTCCCCAGTTCTTCTCAAGCCTGATGACCAGACGTCAATGGATGAACTTAAAGCAATAGCGGCGGAACAGGAAAATAAGTTCAAGCGTATCTGTGGAATGTCTTTAATCTGTCGGCCATACAAGAAGGTAAATATACATGTTTATAAACAAAAATGAGGCATTGGATAATGCAATTGCAGAGTTTCGAACGGCTTAGCGGCCATGGGATAATCACCATTATCAAAACTGGATCATTGTATAATGCATTTCCAGGGATTTGATTGGCTAAGCGACCATGGTATTACACCATTCCCGAGAAATAGGGACCATTAAATTGTTTCCTGGTTGTTATTGCAAAGCGAAACCAGCAAGATTCAGCAATGTTTCTTGATCGTTTTAAATAAAACAATTATTCAACTCACGCTTGTTGGATATGAGATGATTATAGCCAATTCAGCGTGTTGGCTATCTATCATCTCATGTCCAACAAGGGCGAGTGAGATAATTGTTAATTATACCATGCTCCAGAAATTGCGGCCATTAAATCGTCTTCTTTTTGTCCCTGCAAAGTGAAATAATTAAGATCAAGCAATTTTTTTTGGTCGTTTTTCGACGTTCCACTTCCGTTTCCCCATCCACTGTCATACATTGTGTCAAAGCTGGTCTGCTTTAAACTGTACTGCCTATGTCGTACTGATGATCTTAAAATCGGCTTTGCGTTTGGGTGCAAGATTTTGACCAGGCAGCAGTGTGTGTCAGTTGTTGTGCCTTCTGGCTTAGTTCTCGGTAAGGTAGAAACAACCATGGGCAAAAGTCTTGAGACACTGACTGAAAACTTTACTCTTAAATGTCGCACTTTCCCCAAATGTAATGTAGATCTCAGTTACTGGTTATATGGGGTGGTGGTGGGGGATGGCGGGAAGGGTGGTGGCTCCTAGCATCAGGTGTCAAGTATCAATTGCCAACCAACGTATCCTGCAACGTCCTGGTCGTGACCACATGACGATCTTGCAAATTTGTATTTTTGCACAGACTTTTGCCATGGATTGTAGATGGGCGGGTAAGCTGCCTAAAATACTTATCTTCCCGCCGACCTGTTAGGTGACTAGGTGGCTGGGAATTTAGTTAGGTAGATTGATATGTAGGTATGTATGTATGCAGGTAGGTAGGTTTTTAGTTATTTAGTTAGTTAGTTAGTTAGTTAGTTAGTTAGTTAGTTAGTTAGTTAGTTAGTTAGTTAGTTAGTTAGTTAGTTAGTTAGTTAGTTAGTTAGTTAGTTGGTTAGTTCATTAGTTAGGTAGGTAGGAAGGTTAGGTAGGTATAGGTAAGTAGGTATGTAGGTAGGAAGGTAGGTAGGTAGGTATAGGTAGGTAGGTAAGTAGGGTGGGTGGGTGTGTACGTAGGTAGGTAGGTAGATAGGTAGGTAGGTAGGAAGGTAGGTAGGTAGGTGGATGGGTAGGTAGTTGGGTGGGTGGTCTGGTTGGTTGGTTCGTTGGATAGATGGATGATCGATGAATCGATAGAGACTAGGAATGTTCTTAAACTCCAAGGTACGTCGGCGTTAAAAGGGAAAGGAGGACGCCATGCATTCCACCACACAACAAACGTACATGTGTAAAAAACTGGATTAAGTATTTGATGATTGAATAAACTAACCCATTTGAATTCTTATTTGTTCACAGCCAAATGGGAGGAAAAGACAAGCGCGGATTCCACCCAAAAATGTGCGCACAGATCTTGGATATCCTCTGCGACCGTACAGACGAGAAAATTACCAAGAATATTAATTACGGGCTTGAAAAAATGAGAGATGAGTGTCCTGCCAACAGTAAATAAAAACAACACTATACTTTTACTGTATATCTATCACCAAATTTGTGTTCAATTCTTAATTGTAATAAATAAAAACAAACAAAGCAGTATCATGTGACCTAGAACAAAACGTCTGGTGTTTACTTAATCTCGGTACAATGTTTCATACCACAAAAAAATGTCACAAGAAGACATGCTTTGCTAGGTTACAACATCTGTGTCATCTGTTGTTTGAGAGGGGAGTGGAGAAGCGTAGGAAAAGTTTCATTTCGTCACAAGTATTGAAAAAATCATCACTTAACTTGAAAATGTTTTTACTAAGTAATTTTCAGGCCGTGGCAAAAAAAACTTACCTTATATAAGCCCGTTAATTACAAACAACAACGTTGTTGAGCTAGTACAAAAGTTGTTCAGCTAGAAAACAAATTTACATGGAAAGCACATATAACAAAACATATAAGAAAACAAATTCTTACATGGAAAGCACATATAAATGTAATAAGTAAGAAAATCGCAAAGTCTACTGGGTTGATATATAAGGCTAGTTTTTATTTCCATCACAATTCTCTTCTTTCATTATCATAAGCCCTAAATTTATTACCCCTATCTTACATATTGTAATTTAATATGGACTTCTTCTTATGTCACAAATCTATAAAGAATTTACTTACTGCAAATACTTGTTGTTCGGTTGATTTCAAAGACTGGTTGCATAACCCCAAGTGAACCTTTCTCAAAATCTTGAATTTGGTTGTTTCACGTTGTCGTTTGCCGAGGACGGCGAAGAAATGTACCATAATTTATAACACGCCTGCAGGACCATTGTTTTGCTAATTAAATACTGTTGTTTTGTGACGTTCTTGTTCCCGTCGCCATCGTATCTGTTTAAACTCCCTAATTTGTCACTGCTTAATAAACCTATTCAGCCTGCAAGTGGGATGAGGAACAAAGTCCCTGCGTTAACAATGAATATCCGCCAAACTTGTCCCAAAAAATTATCTGGCAACAATTAGGTATAATAATTAATGAATGAATATCGATAAATCTAATATGGCGGATCCACGATGACGGCTGCGAAGAACAAATGACGCAATACTCACGCTCCCTTGCAATTCTCTCTAAAGGCTTGTAAGCAGCCGTCTTTATTTCAACCACCTCTGTTTCATCTTCTACTCTTCTACACTATGCACTTTTCCGTTACTTATAGCGTCCAGGTCCGGTTGTTCGAAAGCCGATTAACGCTAATCACCGATTAAAAGTTAACCGAGGTTTTCATCTCGTTCGTCAAAAGTGTTTTTCAATGCTGATTCTTAAAGTAAAGGTAAAGAAAAGTTTAAGTCAAAACTGAAGGGCAAAAGTCTGTTGTAAAAAAGTTTATTGATTGGTAATTATACTAGAATCAAACTTCACATTAACCCAGGATTAGCTTAATCGGGCTTTGAACAACTGGGCCCAGAGAGCCTCATTTATCCTTTCCTGAAGTGTTTCTTCGTACCCTAGCCTTTCTGTTCTCCAAAGCCCACCATGTTATCAAAACATGTACGTATACTTGCTCTTACATGCTGTCTCACAAAAATGTAAGCATCTACAATTTTTGTCTCTTAAAGCAATTGCTAAATGAGTTGAGACTCTACGTGCAAACAGTGTTTTTAAATTGGTTTTACGCCAATAATTTTATCGTAAATCTTCTTTGTAACTTTCCTCTTCACCATTATCATCGTTCGCTTTATCAAATCAAAAAGGAATCCTTTTAGAACTGTCAAGTTCGATCTTCAAACGCGAAAAAATAAAAAAAATGAGCAGTCACAGATCACAATCAAAATTGAACACTTTAATAAAGCAGTCAATTTTGATTTATAATGTACGGTAAGAAAACATTTCATTTTGTTTCAGGCCATTTTAAGAAAGTAACGCGCGTGGTTATTTTCTATTTCAAATGTCCAAATCCTTCAGATTTACTGTTAAAGAAAAGGCACAATGAACTATTTACATCTTGGTTTTTTATTATTATTATTATTATTATTATTTATTTTTGTTTTGCTTGGACTTCCAATTTTATTTCAAGTTTAAAGAGCTAAACATCACGGGGAAAGATCGCGAGTAGAAGTTTACGAATTCGTCCCTCTTTTGCTGCATATTAACTATTATGTTTTGTTCGATCGCCATGATTCGTGTGAAAGATGAACAATCGATTTTAAACGCTGTCTTGCTCTGATTAAGACGATTCTAGTCGTAGAAAGCTAAAATTAAGCTCGAAAAGACCAGGTTTCGAGTAACATTTTAAATAAGTTGCTATAGACTATTTTTTTGTGGTATCGTAAAGCTAATATTTCAGTTTGCGTATGTCAATGCCATGTCTAATTATAAAGCAATACTTCTTTCTTTTCCATACTCTTCCCTTACCTTATATGCTTGAAACGAGCCCTAATTAAAGTTTTGCTATTGATTAGCATATTCCTTCAGTCTAAAGAGCCTCAAAATGAATTTTGAAATCCAGTTCTTTTGAAATCTGTTCTTAGAAATCCAGTTAGATATATAGTGTATATATTGAATTCAGCATATCAGTGCTTCCGTGGCCTAAATTATTGCCATTATTGGTGGATTTTAGATCCGGAAAAATTAATGAAATGACAATGGGAGGAAGGAAAACTACAAAACGTTTTCCTAGTTGTGTCTCAAAATAATTTCCGCAGTCGAGGCTGGTTGCATTACAGGTAGTTAGCATAATGAAAAAATTGCTTCGCTACTCTCTTAACACCTGCTAGAAATACTTAGACTGTTAGCTTGTTATTACTCGGGCCGTAAGGCGGACCGAGTTAAGGTTTTGGTAGCATTATCAAATTCTTTTTTCTCTTTGGGTCGCGATGGGCCGAGAGATAAGACTTCGGGCCACGAGTTATTGTTCTCGGTTTCGTTTTTTGTACTCGAGTGGCACGAGTAAAGTTTTCGGTGGCGTTATCAAATTCTTCGCGTTCTTTGTACTCGGGCCGTGAGGCGCCGAGTTAAGTAATCGGGTAAGGGGAGGGGAGGGTCCCGAACTCCCTCATTTTTTTTCGCTTCCTAAGCTCCCCCTCCCTTTCCCCGATGTATTCTGCGAGTCACTATTCTTTCGAATCAACACATTTGGCGTCGGTTGAGAAGCGTTCGTGAACGTTTCCCTTAGCGCAGAGAGGGTTCTGGAGTCGTTAGAACAAAAAGGTGAAGGCCATGATAGCATGTCGAGTGGCGAAGAAAGCTAAAACGTAAGGATTAAAGCCCGTGGATATAGCATAAGAGAAGAGGAGGCAGCTTGAACATGGTGCATTCCGTTTCGTCTGATTAGCGACGGTGACACATGTGCAAGAAATCATGAACCCTTGGAAGGTTTGTCGCACGAGCAGCACGCGCATGAATTTAACTCTGCATGATGTAGATAGTGGGTATCGAAAACGCGAATGCGAAATCGAAACAGAAAAGTGTAGTGACGTTTTGCAGCTTTCTTCGGAGCCCTCGCAAGACGCTGCAGAATGGTCAGAAAATTCAAAGAATTCCAAAGATTCGAATGCAGACCTCACCGCAAACAACGCGAATGTTTTACAGAAGAAGAATGGTCATGTCGAACCGAACGATCTTCGCAAGTGCACGCTGAGGAAGAGGGTGAAAGAGAGACAGTTTTTGACTAGCTTTGAGTTGGGTGACCACAATAAGACTTAATTTTCCAATTTGACTTTATAGAGATGTAATCGGTGACGCGATCGCTATCGTGTCACACTCAGTCCTGCGATGACAATTCTCGTGTTTGATTCCTCCGTCGGAAAAATCCTGACCCTTCATGGGTTATCGCGCGGAGCATTTTTATTACGAAACGCGAAACAAGGCACGGGCAGAAAAATTGGCGGGCCAAGGAATACATCACGCACGAAAAAATCATGCGAACGTACTTGCAATTTTGTCATCAGTTTTTGAATTTGTTCAAGAAGGAAACCGTTTTGTCAACAAACTTCTTTAATTTGTGCCCTAGCCTGCTCATAGAGCTTTGTTTGGCTAAATCATGTTTCATATCGTTGATACATCTGAGTAAAAGAATTTGAGCTTACATGGATAGCTTGATATTAGATATGCCACTGTATACTAAAAAGGAGAATTAAAAATTGTCAATTGTACAGACATTTTTATCCATCGTCGACAAATGCTTCGCCAAGAACCACCCAATAACAAGATCTTCAACAGACAGACACTAAAACTCAGCTACTCATGCATGCCAAACATGAAAACCATCATCGCATCACATAAAAAAACCCAGATACTCTCAAATGTAGCAACAACCCCAAACCAAAATCATGACCCGAGCTGCAACTGCAGGAAGAAAGCAGAATGGCCACTTGATGGTTAATGCCTTCAAGGGAACGACGGTAACAACAACTGAATCGTACGTGGGACTGGCACAACACATTCTTCCGAAACGACAACAGACGCAATGCAACGGAACTATCTGAACAATATATGGACCTTGACGGGCTGCAAACAAAACATTTCTAATTAAATGGAAAGTACTCAAAAAGTTCAAACCCGATAAAAACATTAACAAGAAATGTAACCTATGTCTTCACGAAAAGTTTATTTCCGTAGAAAAGATCTTAGTAGCCTGAACAAACGCAATGAATTACCAAGTCCAAACCCCCCACAGAAATAGATATGTACTCAAAACCTCTCGAAAAACGTGAAGTAACCGTTTGTATCATGGCACATGAATTGTTTCACGCCACAAGCATTAGTAATTTATCGCCCAGCAAACGCTTGTTTTAAAACACCAGTTCGAATGATTTCATAAATCCATGCCCTTATATAAATAGATACGTACCCAAAACCTCTTGTATAACGTAACGTAACCGTTTGTATCATGGCACGTGAACTCTCTCACGGCACGTGGAATTGTATTTTATCGCCTAGCAGCTGCTTGCCGTTTAAATCACCAGTTTTTGATTACTTTATATACTTTACGGTCATTCGTTGAAGTTGCGTGATGAGTGGCGGTGGTCAGCTCCTGATCATACGAAACAGAGCTGTAGCAATAAAACGATGAATCACTTCTGGAGCCTGAACTATTTTTTCCTGGGTGTATATCTCCGTCTATTTCTATCGATTTTGGGGAATCAGCGATGCTGGAAGTTATCACTGCTAAAAGATCGTAGGCTTACGCACCACGCAGTCAAATATAGCCCGAGTATAAGCTGAAAACAGCTTCTTGTTATTATTATTTTCCGAGAGATCACGCAGATTTTATTTGCGCTCAGTTAATATAGTTAATGTGGATTTAAAATCGTTGGCACACTAAGACAATATTAAAAGGTCTCCTCTTGGCTACTTTGAAAAATAACACAATAAAATATCAGAATGAGCGAAAACCATATCATCGGGCTTCTTAAAGGGACAGTATCACGCTATTTTCAGTAACACATTGAAAATCGGAAAGACGCTATTCGCTTGATAGCAGCCAAGATATAATGACAAAATTCCATTAAAAGACTATCAGAATGCAAAGAAACTACCCACGGATATTTTCACTGCCAGATGACCAAGAAAGAGAGGGGTTCAAATTTGAAAACGTCTGGCAGACGTTTTCAAATTTCGCTGTTGTAACGCACTAAAAATCGCCGGTTGTACTATATTTTGGTTCAACCTTTCGTCTTAGAATCACTATTAATATTTCTTTAAATTAGCGATTGAGAAATTAATTAACACAATGTTCAAAGTTTAAATTTTGTGAATTTTGGCCAAAAATCATGATATCTCCCATCGATCTCCCATGGTACTGCCCCTTTAATCCACTTTCTTAAGTGTCATGTTCGCTAACTAGGGGTATAAATCTTCGCAAGCCGCCACGGGCAAAAGGTCGTTGGTAGTCCTTGGTGTACATGTATTTTATTAGTTTTTCCCGGAATATTTGTAAGCTTGTAGCCAGGCCAAATGTTTAAACAAGTCCTTTTTAAATCTTTAATTTAATAAAAGAGAATTTGGGTTAAGTAACCTAACCATGGTCCCGGCGGGAATGACGGAATCGCAGTCTGATAGTAAATTCTGATCCGACAAAAGAAAACATTGGTTAATTAATTAAAGTTAAATGCCAGCGGGCTTCTACTTTTTAAATTTTCGAACATGATGGACGATACCAGCCTTCCAGGCATGAAAAGGCTAATCCTCCAAAGTTATATGTTTTAATTTTGATTAAAAAAAAAAGGAGAATGTTTGTTGCCCTTTTCCCAAACTGCGACCGAGGTATCGCCTTAGGAGAGGATAGTATTCTATGGCTGAATAAATACAGGATTCATGTCAAGAAAAACGAATAAGCTGACCTTGGTTACTTAATTAACGCGAGAAAACTATTTACGTCAAATGTTATTGGGCGTCTACAGGCATCTCTTAGTGGATGAGATCAGTCTAAAAGGCCCAGTGGGTGCCCGTAGTCTGAAATTATATTAGAATTATAAAAAGATGAAATGTTTCATGCATATCAAAAGGAGTTGTCATTCTTCTCAGGCGGGCCGCGAGCGAGAGTGAACGACGTTAAGATAAAAGACAACATCTTGCTGGGTTTAAAAACACTGGAATTGTAAAGAAAAGGTTTGTAACTCATTCATTACTTCCAAGAAGGAAAATACCGTAAGCAAATTGTTTACTTCTTTAGTCAATGACTCAATCTGTGGGGTGAAAAGGCTGCTCAGATGGAGCATTTTTTTTTAACAATCGGTAACACCCAGATAAAACCTAACCAAAAAAACTTCTCTGATTACTCATATCCAGGCGGTGCGGTGGCCTTCTTAACAGGCATTTATGCGAGACTGTGATACCAACTAAAGCAGGGGAGGGAAAAATTTCAGCTAATTGATAGCAGCACAAGCCTTATAATTTCAAGTCAAATCGTTTCAAGAGTTGCACATGTGTCAAAATCGTGAAACGGCTACAATGGGGATTTTTTCCTATAATACTCTCTACACGGTTGTAGTGACGATCTGAGTTTGTGGATGCAATCTTTCCGAAAAGTTCCTTAAGCAGCGGCCTCTTGCATTATTAATTCTTTCATTCGCAGTTCAATTAAATGACTTTGACATATTTCAGTTCCATCTCTTCGATTCACCGCTACGGGTATATTACGGAACTTACAAAATAACCACCACCCCGTTTCCTTGATAAACTCAATTGGTGGAGCAACCCCGTTCAATCTTTTTTTCGACCTTTCTTTTAGAAGCTGCTTTTAAAAAACTTAAAAGTTGCTTACCTAACTGCGATGACCTCTCATTTATTTATTCTTTCCTCCACAGTTGAAATATTTGAATTTAATATCTTTCTGGGAGTCCTCGTCAAATGAAAAACTATTAAGAAGCTTTATCAACGACTACGGCGACGGCAGCGAAAACGTCACTATTAAAATGAGTTCACGCTTTTTCTAAGGTCGTCGCGATTATTGCAACTCGCTCTGAATGTCAAATGCAGATGAAATTTTCTGCAGCTGGATTTTTGGAGACCGCACCCAAGTTTAGAAAAAGAACGCAAAATTCGTCGTCGTGTGTTTACGTCTTCCATAAAATTTCCCATCAGGAAATTTCACGCCCTAGTCGTGCAGTGACGGCAAATGAAATGTACCAAAAAGTGTAATGCACGTGCAGAGTTGTTGTTTTGGTTATTAAGCCTATTGCTTTTTTAACGTTCTCGTTGTCGTTGCCGTTGTCGTTGCTAAAGCTCCCTATTGAGCAGCTCCGTTGCGCTAATCTTTGTCATGCTGTCTCCCTTTTAAATCAGTGGATCAAATCTTAAAGTATGAAAATACAGATAGCAGGAGAAATGCTCTCCTGTGGTGATGTTTATTATACCGTCTATGGTGGTGGCAATTTTTAACCAGTTATTGTTACAATTTATATGGAAGATAATCAGAAGCAGGTCATTTGATTATATTAAACGAGGCTGTAAAGGAAATCTTTCATTGTAATGATCAAGTGAAAGATTTTTGTTTATTGTACGTTCCTGCGGTGCTGTTCACTATGCTATACAAAGTGTTTCTTACGGTTGAGCATGTCTATAAAATCATAGGATGCGATCTTTCAACAAAAAGCTATTAAGTAGCACTCACGGTCTATAATGGTGTTGTTTGCTTTTCAATGTTCATCAAACTCACAAAATAAAATTTTCAATAAACTATGTTTATCAAATTTCCACCGTAGCCTCTCTTGGGGCAAAAGCTATCTGACAAAACAAACAGACAGAAATTTTGGTTGGGGATCAAATATTACCCATGCGTTTCCGTTTACTGAGTGACATGTCTTTCGATCTTCTCCTCTTTTCCCGGTTGGAAAGGAAAGTGTAGTAAGAAATATACGAAACACCGTTGGGGCGTTTCCATCGTGAATCTGTTCACTGTTGAAGCTTCAGCAGTTTGCACATGATGACAGGATCACAGCAATTGTTCACTTGCTCTATCGCAAATGATCCCAAAGCCCTGTGGCTTTCACACGTTGTTTATGTATCACTCTTCTACAACATATCAATTTCTTGACTTTATCTATTGACTGGTTGAGGAATTTATTTTTTCACTTGCGTGACGATGTGTGAGGTGAAAACCACCTATTACGTATAATGCTATCCATGGACTCGTTCCAGCGTATCTTAGCGAACTTATCACCCAAAAGACCGTATCTAGATATAGTTATAGATCGTCCGGCGAGGTCCTCCTTCAACCGCCCAGAATCAAGACTCTGCGTACGCTGGGTGATCGTAGCTTTACCGTAGCCGCACCAGCGCTCTGGAACAATTTACCCAACCCAGTTCGCTGCGCACAAAGTGTTCAATCTTTCAAGGACAGGCTGAAAACTCATTTATTTCGACAAGCCTTTGACCTTTATCAGAATTGTATTTTAGCCATTGACCTTGCCATTGTAATTTTAAATTATATTTATTTAGGATATCTTTATTGTAAAGCGCGCGAGAGCATCTGTTTATGATTCGCGCGCTATATAAGTAATAAATTATTATTATTATTATTATTATTATCATTATTATTATTATTATTATTATTATTATTATCATTATCATTATCATCATCATCATCATTATCATTATCATTATCATTATCATTATCATTATCATTATCATTGTCATTGTCATTATCATTATCATTATCATTATTATTATTATTATTATTATTATTATTATTATTATTTTTATTATTATTATTATTATTATTATTATTATTATTATTATTATTATTATTATTATTATTATTATTATTATTATTAACATAAGATTATGCATGAAACGGTAATGTACCCAGTTATCCGGTACTATACTACTAATAATAATAATAAGAAGAAAGTTCTTTTTACAGATGGCCTATGTCACATAATGTGGTTTTCAATAGGAAACTGCATAAAAAAATAAATATATTAAAATATTAAAAAAAATTAAAAATGGATGAACAAAGAAATGTCACACTAAGGAAAAACTTATAGAGATTTAAAATTTTTAAGTAATGAAATTTTAAAAGCATCAAAAGGTAAACATCTCATGTCTTCTGGAAGGGAATTCCAGTCTGTCAATGCACTATTAAAGGATCTGAGTAGTCCCCAGTTCGTATTTGATCTAATAGATTTAATAGTTTCCTTGGAGCGGGTGTTATGGCTATGATAATCTAAGCCTCAAGTGCTTATACTCCCGGGTTATACTGTTTCTTTCACTGTCATTAGTTTATCATCATTTTAGTTTAGTTTTGACATAAATAAAGTTGAGTCAACTGATTATTCTGTGTTTGTATAATTACGCAGTAATTTGGTTCGGAAGTCAGTTTCAAGGCTTTGATACCCAGTTTAGATCGTTTGGCATCACTGATTATAGTGAATGGGATAAGGAGTGCTCACTTTTTCAGTCCATGTGCACGTGGAATTCAGCAGTCCTGCACCGGAGAGAATCTGACTTTTAAACATCCCTCTACCCTTCTTTATTTTATTTTATTTTGATAACATAGTTGTTGTTGTTGTAAAGTCAGGGCTGTTTAGTTTGAAATATGAACCATGAACCATATGCAATAACTTGTTAGCAAACTAGCTACGCCTCATTTTATAATAAATAAGATATTTTAACAGGGAGCCCACGTCACAAAATGTGGTTTTCAGTGAGGCCCTGCATAGATCTAACGTAAGAATACAAAAAAATTACAAATATAGCTATCTAAATTTTATCATCGTGTTTGAGATTTTACATTTACACCCTAAACAAAAAACACCGTTGTACACAAGATATAAAACCCCTAACATATACCACGAAATTCCGAGCTCATGTTCCTTGAAAGGACTTTTCTCATCGATTCCAAGGGCGCCTGCGATCCTTTGGACCGTGACTCACTGTTAGGCGTAGGGGTCGCCGAGACTGGGGACAACGTAATGCTTTGCATTAAGCTTTACGACAATTTAAAAATCTCTTTGCACATCCGAGAATCTTTAAAACTACTATTGCGAACAAAATATTAACGAATACTAGTAGAATTAGACACATATGAGGGGATATGTTACAGGGACCTACACCCGGAAACTTGTCCCCTCTTGTAGACCTTTAGATAAATACAGACTTGCTCCACAAGTCATCCACTGGCTGTTCTAGCCCTCCGTTCACCGTCATCCGATCATTACAGATTGTGGACTTTTGTAGCGAAAAAGGGTTTGTCAACGCCGATCAATGGCGGAAAAAAACGAATGGCCTTGAAATTGTTGTGTTTTGCTTAACATTTTCCCGTTTGCACGAAGGCGATATTTGTTGTGGAAATAGAATTACCTCTAGGGAGACGAAAAAAGGTTTCTTATTTCATTAATATTCAAGAAATATTAGTTGTTTCTATTACAAGTTTTGTGTGTGCACAAACGGGGAAACACGTTTAACAAACAAGAAAGTCATCAATAAAAGCCTCAATAAAAGCCTCATATGTTTTCTCAATGATGTTTTTTTTTCTTTTTTCAACCGCCTTCAAGACATTCATAAATGTTTTCGCCAGCACAGATTATATTTGTCATGGAAGCGAAATTTTCTGTTTGAGGACGCCTAGATAGATAGACTTTCGAATTTGATTATATTTCAGAAACAGTTGTTTCTATGGCGAATGTTATTTATGCACAAACTGGAAAAAGTTTTAGGAACCTGGGGCCCGTTTCTCGAAAGTCCCGGTAACTTACCCGGGGCCCAATAAGTGTCTTTCGTGATAAATTTTTCTTAACAGAAGTCAATTTTTGTTAGCTTTGAATACTAAATTTTAAAATTTTATAATTCTATGAAAGCATTGGCCAAGTACCATGCCTGTAATCACTGTGTAATCGGCGAAAAAAAACATTTAAAAAATATACTTATCGGGCCCGATAAGTTACCGGGTCTTTCGAGAAACGGGCCCCCGGGCCCAGCTGTTCGAAAGCCGCCAATCAATCGGATTGACTTTAATCCACGATTAAAAGTTAATCGAGGTTTTCATCTTGCTCGGTTAAAATGGTTTACATGGCTAATTTCAAGCAAAAGGTTGAGCAAAGTCTAAGGCAAAACTGAAGGACAAGAATCTTTTGGGAGAATCTTTATTATTATTGATTAAACTCGCATCAAAGTTCACGTTAATCCGGGATTTACTTAATCGGGCTTTGAACAACTGGGCCCAGGGATCAGCGGATTCACGAAGCCCGTCCCAAGTCAATATACACTGGATTGCAAAACCGTTGACACCTAAAAAGCATAAACCGTGAACGATGATACCCAATGGCTTTAAGGGTATGTGTACTAAATTTGTTTGCATGATATTCTATTCCCGTGCGACGGTTGATAACCAAAATTAGCTGCACGTGGTGAATGATGGAAACTGTCCAAGCTTTCCTTAGAAGTGTCCAAGTTGCCCAACAAGGGCCAATTTTTAAACAATTTTAGGTGTCAACGTTTTTGCAATCGAGTGTATATCTCAAGTATTGTGTCTTAACAGAATCTTTTTGTTGGAATAACAACAGACTGTTGTTCAGAAACAGTACTTAGGATACATCGTAACTTCAAAGGGCTTCGTGAATCTGACCCACGGAGCCACAGTTGGATTTACTTTGGTGCGTCTTATTTTATTTCGTATAGAAAAGAAACTGATCTTTTTGACAACGCAAAGTAAATTTAGAAGCGACAACTATAGAAAAATTTTTTCCCAGAGGTATTTCACTTCCAAAAACAAAATTAAATTGCGCCCGTGAGCGAGAAAACAATATTTCCGCACTAAATATATCCTGGTTTGAGGGCCGAGGGGCCTTTAGAAATCGGTTCGCCATTTTGATAGGCCGGCATTTTGCACGACTAAGGCGATAGCATATTTATACGTAAACATACAATGAAGTGCATGCATTCTTGTGAGAGCACGCACTGGTGCAGTTTTTGACAGTTGTTGATTGGTTCCAGCATTTAAAGTGCTACTGTGATCAAATTTTTACCTCTTGAATTTTAAGTTTTATCACATAGAATTCTAGGAAAGATTAAAAACGCCGTTTACCGTTTCTAAATATCTGCATTGGTTCCGGAGATATTTAACTTTGAAAAATGTGTAAAATATGTAAATGAGAGGACTGATGACGTCATAGTATCAACTCAATATAACGTCAAGCATATAAATAGAGCTATCTCAGTCAATTTACATCAGAGACCATTGAAACCTGGTAGGCTAATAGTTCTAAAGGCAATACACCTACAGCTATAAAAAAATTCGGTTCCCATGGCAACTAACTCTTTTCCAGTCCCCTCCAACCTGATTTCAATATTTTAGTGATTTTCAGCTTGAAAAACATTTAACAAGGCCCCGAACTCGACCTAACATATTTATACGCTTGCTAGATTATGCAGATAGGGCCCCATTGGCAAATATCAAAACAGAACGCCAACTGCAGCCAGCAAAGCCTTAAGTATCAGGGAGGACTGGAACCCAGTATGTTGCCATGGTAACAAAATTGATAAGCTCATATTGTGGAGCGCACCTAGAACAATGTCACTGCAAAGAATCAAGCATTTCTGATACACATTGGCTGAGATATCTTTTTTCATAATATTTGATTAAAATTTGGTTGATATTATGACGTCATCACTTGGCTAATTTGCATATTTTAAAAACTGGAATATCTCTGGAACAAAAAGAGATATTTGAAAATAGTAAACAGCATTCTTCTTCTTGTACAGACTACTTTTTTATGTTTTCAAATGGCTTAGATTTGAAAGACGCGAATTTCGTCATAGTAGCACTTTAATGCATATTCATTACATCTTCGACATTTTCGTGTCAAAGCAACGAACTTGCCGGCTAGTGAAGGCGTGTGAGGACGAACTCTGCTCTTGAAAATGTACCGAAATGGAAGGAAGAAGACTTCGCTTCAAACAAACAAATACACATGGTGAGTATATATTTTCACAGGACTTCAGCCCACAAACTTTCCAACTCTTAGTAAGCGAGCAGGACCTAAAATTATTTTGGTCTGATAGCTTGAACAGATTCAGTTCAACGTATTTTCCGAAGTACAATAACATCAGAATTCGCGAACGTTCAATTTCAATTGCTATCACACAAAATTCTATCCTGAGAGAGGGAAGGAAAGAAAAGGCTACGAGGAAGTTGGTTTTGTTCTCCGTTCAATGTTCAAGCGATTTTGGATCAACTTGTTCGAAATACAGTGCACGTGCTTTGACGTGGCACCTTTGGTCCTTTCAAGGAATTTGTTGCGATGAAGTTGTTTCGTATTTTAGTTTCTCTGATATTCTGAAAGCTTGAAAATATACTCCAGAAATACTTCTTTGCGCTAATTTAAAGGCTTCAATGAAAATTTAGTTTTACATCAAAAATTTAACTAAGTAATCTCGACAGTTAGGAAGGCAAGGATCCAACTGTACCTTAGCATAAATGGGTGCACTTTGTATTTTCTGAAGACAAAAAAAGCTCATGATTTTTTTTTTCAATTTCTTTCTTAAAGGTGAAGTCATCAGAGGAAGGAACAATGCACAACAAGACGAAAGAATCACACAGCAAGTACTGGACTTCAGGAAACGGGATTAAAGATAAGCTAAGTAAGTTTATTCTCTATTTTGCCAGAAAAATACCTCTGATGGACGATGATTGTTTGTGACAAAGCTAAATGAAGTCTCGTAAATCACACCTAAAATTTATATTTTGTTTTTATACTGACCGTATTAACGTCATATCGGTCTGTTATTGAGCTAAAATTCTTCAGCTCGCAAATTAACCGATTCATTCTTGTTGTTATTAAGCCATTGAAAATGCGGTTTGCTTTTCTTGCTTTTGTCTAAATTGACCAACAATCGTCCATCCAGAGATATTTTTTATTGAGGATCGGACACTTAACATCAACTACGAGCGATCTTCTATACATTTAGATGTTTTCGTTTGATCAGTTCAATTTGCAATTCTTATTAAATTTAATAGTAATTGAAACTTCAATGAATTTTTTCATTTTATTTATCTTGTTAATTGGCTGATTTTAAAGTCGACAACGAAAATTCAAGACAGCGGTCGCTCAAAGTTGGTTTGTTTATCAGATAATTACGTTTATACAAGGTTAAACTGCCAGATACCATGGTAACGAAAACGAAAATGTTACTGCCATATTGATTGGAGCACAGATCTAATAAATCGCGTGTAAAATGTTGACTGTTGGTCACCAAAGAGACTTATCATGGGGTGAGGGCTGGGTAGTAGGCGGTACCCCTCCCTCATAAATAAGTGGGGTCCAAATCAGGAGGGTTATATGACAGTAGGTTGTTCAAAATGTGAAGAATGCGACGCAGAATTCATCAAGCACGATTAAAAACTACAAAAACCACAAGAAGTGGCAAACCTTGGAAGCGACAATGTCAAAATACAAGAATCTATTTTTTCTGGTCTTGCTATAGAAATCAAAACATTTTTTCTCCCATTCAAACAACAAAATGTGGCTGCTAAATTCCACTACGTTGGTGAAAAAACGATTCCCGACATCTCGTGGCTATTTGAATTTTTTGTGTCACAAACGTTTTGTGGGATTTGGGATTCAAATGATTAGGGGTGCGGTGAGGGTGTGGGTGGGCTACCCAGTTTAAATAGGGTTTCCAAACCTGTTCTCAATTTGGCTATTTATATTAGGAACTGCCTCGTTGTACTTTTAAAAACAGGATTCACGTCTACTGCTAGATTGGGGGTAATCAAGGGTGTACAAAGTCCTCGTGAGTTCTGAGGGGGAGGTTTTTGTAATCTTTAGTTTCAAATTTTCGTAAGGGCTTTAGGGGAAGAAGATGGGAATGCATCTCTTTTGGATGTTTTCTAATCGTGGCTCTCAAAATCAGCTATGAATGACATGGCACCTGGCGGTTGCACCTTGTAAGTTTTTGTAGCTGTCAAGGGAACGTAAGGCTTAAAAGGGAAAACTACATTACCAAATTGTCGCAGAAAACCTAATGCGTACGAGCGTTTCTTCCTATATTTCTAATTGTACAAAATTATTAAATGAGCAATAAATTGAAGCGATTAAACCAAGTCATTTATTTCCGTTCTAAGGAAAAATGTTCGGGAAAAGTTGATAATATAAATTAAGAGCTTCTTAAATCCCTTATGTTCTCTTGACATATTATAACAAATAGTAAACTAGTGTCTGGTTGAAGTAATGTTTACAAAAGCGCTTTAATACGTCTTCGGCGATCGAATTAGGTAGGAAAAAGAGTTAAAGAGCGCAAAAGGCTGTTGAATTAAAAGTGCTATATTTCGTAGAAAAATCTTCAGGCAATTGGAACCCAGTTAGGGTGTATCTAGTCATTCAACTATTTGAAAATGGACTTCATGCCGTTCACCATTTTGTTTTTTTATGCTACTATGATTTGAAAGGAAGGCTAGGGGCAATATTAAATTTGAAACAAACTTGACTTTCACACCTATCGAATACAAGATTATGCATTCATTTGTATTTATTTCCACGAATTCTGTATTTTACATTTTTATAAGATTTACCTTACGGCCGGGAAATTGCAATAGAACATTTGAAACTAGGCTTTCGAGTTTCCAGCTCTGCGAAATCTTTAGATTTGGTTTCAAACGTTTGGAAAAAAGAAACTTAAATTTCTCAAAGGCTGTCAAAACTTTCCATTGATTAATAAACGCAAGTCAATTTTTAAAGGTTCGTATTCGTTTCTCATTTGAATATTTACTTCTTCCATTCATGCAAAATTTCAAATATTAAAATGTTAAAATGTCATTTGAATTTCTTTTTTAACTAAAACTTTTTTTGTGAATTCCTACACAAGTCGTTCGTTGGAATATAGGTTGATATAGCAAAGGATGCGTATAAATTATTTAAAAAGTTATCTTCGAATTGTTCTGGAATTCGCATTTTGAAGTAATAGAAATCAGAAACAAAATGAACCTTTGGGGCATGCACACATGAAAGGAACTTCTTGATGCTCGAAAGAACCAGATTTTAGTTAGGTTTTTGCGGTCCAATACATCGAAAATCGAACTTTTTTGTTGTTTGTGGGTTGAATTGTTTGCATTATCCCAACCAGACATTATTTTCGGTAGTGTGCTTGATATTTAAGACCTTGTTTAACTATATATTAGTGTTGCATTGGACAAGGGGAATGAGTGAAAGCTCAAACTCATTATTTGTAATAAGTATTGGAAAAGAAACGAAAGATAAAAACAAACAGAAATTGCGACAAATGAAAACAAAACAGACAAACCAAATAATCACTGAGGACATTGATGTTGGCCCCATTTCCCTTAAAGGGAAAAGGACCAAATGATGATGATGACATTGATGTTGAAATTGGAAATTGGACTAAATTGGCTGAAACTAAAGAGTTTTTGATTGATCATTGAAAAGGAAATGCTGAAACAAATCGATTCACAAAATTTGTAAAACAGGTATCGATTATCTCGATCAGTGAAAATTAAATAAACATAGCTACATATTGTACCAGAACTACAGATTGTTTGCCAAATATCTACACAACTTTCTTTTAAGTTGTTGACCAAAAAGTGTTAGAAAAAGAGAAGGAGTAGATTAAGCGATTATCATTGAAAATTGTCTTTATCGGTCACAAAAGGAAAATCTGAGAAAAAGAAACGAAAAATAGAGCGGAAAAAAAATCGATCATCACAGAATAGTTTTGAAATTTGGGTACGGATTGTACATGTATCATTTTCTAAAAGCTTTCACCACAAATGTCTTGTCCTTTGCAACACTGTATAATGACGTTGAGTTTAGTACTCTGTCTCTTGAACAAGGTCACAAAAAGCAACATTGCAAGTTAGATAATTTTGCAACAGTTTGAAGGAAAAGAGATTGAAGTATTAATCAAAGTTCAATGAAACAATCTCGCGACAATCCAAAAACGTTTCTTCTCCTGTTGCAAAATTTTGTCTTCAATTGCGATGTCGCTTCTTTTTTTCTAAAGTTGCCTTCACTTGGCAAACTGAGGTTTCCAATCTCGTGTTGTCAAATAGGATTTGGCGTGTTAAACGTTAAAAAAAAGCATGTTTGAAAGCCGTTTCTGCAATGTTCTTTCACGCCAAATTGTATTTGACAACACAAGTTTGCAAACTTTATTTAGCCTTGTGAAGATGACTTTAGATTGTTAAAGTATAAACCACCTCGGAAATGAAACTTCACTAAAACAAACGTTTCGTTGAAAATTTTAAACTTTCGCTTTTAAATTAACCAGAAATTGAACAAAATTGACAATAACTTTAAGTTTCTATCAGAGGTGGTTTATGTTTATCTGGCGGGCAAAATTTGTAGGGTTACTCTTTGAATTTTTTGTCAGCGACAAATGTTCAAAGAGATCCCCTTAATTTTTTTGGCTAAATGTGTTGCCAGGGGAAACGCTGTGCAAATTTTTCCAAATTTTCCCGCCAAAAGACTTAGTATATATAGGAAAAAAGATTGTAAACACCTTTCAATTAATTAATTGATTGTTACTTAACTAATTAAATAAAATAATTCACTGTATACAAGACAAAAATAAAGCACACAATGAAATTGAAACAATTGTTTGCTTGAGTGTGGCTTTTATTATTGCTAATTATAGTGCTATCATTAAGATTACTTACTGAATGCAAATAATAGCTATGAAAAATTAAAAAAAAATTTCGGCGCATGCGTATTTTTGGCGCCCGTATTTTTTCGAAGTCTTTTGGCGGGAAAATTAAAAATTTTCAAACAGACAGTATCCATATGGAAAAATTAAAAAAAAAAAACGGCGCATGCGTATTTTGAACGCCCGTATTTTTTCTAAGTCTTTTGGCGGGAAAATTAGACAAAATTGAACAGAAGTTACCCTGACAACGAACGAGAGCCAAAAGATTTTTAAGTTTTGCGCAAAAATTAATTGATTTTGAGCATGGCTTGTCAATCAAATTTTATCAAAACATGAGCGATTGTGGTATCTAAAAATCTGTTTAAAATTTATATTTCTCAATAAACTCATTTTGCCAAAAACCTCCTGGAACTGATTCATAGAAACACTATTACTTTTCTAAATTTCCCAAATGCAAACTGAACACGAAGACGCACTATAAACAAGAACTTTCCCTGAAAAACCTCGTTATAACAAGCGAATCATTAAACTGGCATGTGATTTAGCCGAAATCGTCATTGTGAAATCTATAATATTAACCGAGTTTACACTTGAAAATGTTTTGGCGCGCTAAAAAATAAGCAAAATGCACATTTAAATAGTTTATAGCTCACTATAATCATCGATGAGTACAATATTTCAGGCTCTTTTCCATTTTCCGGCTGTAGACCGAACATTTGTAATCAAACTTCGAGAAAAAGACTTAAAGTAGACTATAATTGCAAGAAAATTCCAATCCTGTGTCTGTCGACACGCAGAATTTTGCTAGCAGTTACGGTAGCTTTGGTGTGAGTTTGATATATTTGCTTTCAAAACCCGACAAAGCCGAGCAGATTTAGAGAATTTCAAACTTCTGAAGTTGACCAAATTTGTAGACAATTGCAAAAATTTTAAATTAAAGCGAACATACGTCAGCTATAAAATTATTAGTTTCTTTTACAAAATGTAAGCGATGTGGCTTACCGAAGAGTGAAATTTCTTGAAAGCGATAAAATATACAAAAAATGCATAGACAATTCACGTGGAATATTAAATTAATCGAGGTTCTTTTTGTGGGTCTTCGTGTTTGCAGAGAATTCGATTCACCGAAGAAAAAAAATTCCTATCTTTGTCGGCTTTTGGAAAATAATGAATACTTATGTTCTACCTTGACTACAAAAAGTGCTTGACATGCTCTTGTTCCCATGCTTGTGTTGCCAAGGCTTGTCAACTACAAAGTGACCTGAAAAATAAGCAAAATATGCAATTAAAAAGTTAAATTTTAATCACCTTTATTTATTCCGGCTCAGTCTACAAGATCAATCAATTAAGGTTCAACATTTTTTGCTTTGACGACGAAAATATTAGAAACTAACTAGTCCCTTGCATATGCTATTTCCTTTTGCTCAACAGGGATGCAATAAAATGCAGTTAACACTTGTTTAAACTGCGTGCAAACCTTTAGTATCAGCACGTCCACATTACATTTGAATTGTGTAGCTACATGTATGGACAAACCCTGGAGTCCCAAGAATAATGATAGAGCTCTCTTTAAGGAGGCTCGCAGCAGTTTTCTGGACTTAGGGTGGCAGTTTTGAAATTACAATCTCGCATAGAAGATAAACTTCGATCTCCTTCATACTACATCATCATTTCAACATATGATCAAAGTTAATTTTCTTATCGGTTTCCAAGCAACAACTGTTACCATAGCAACGGTAGGACATTGTCGATTATTTCGAAATCTAGTCAGACTATTTATGATGAAACTTAAGGGATTTAAACTACTCAATCTAGATAACTTGAAGGCGAAATTAGAAAAAAATCGGTAAGAGCGTATTCAAGTTAATAATGAATCAATTTTTACGGGGTGATTTTGTTTATTCCAGCATTTTTCACCAATATCTCTGGCAAAATAAAACTTGACAATTTCTCTTTTCTGTTAAAAGGTCTTTCTTCTTAGCAAAACATTTTTAATGTATATTGATCTTCATGGGTGTCTCCGATTTTAAGATATTTATGTCTGAAAACGGTTAAAATAAAGCGCAGATGAATAAAAAAATTCCTACTTTGTTTTAATTTCCCACTATTCGTGTTATGTGCAACGCTACGCGTAGTGTCACAGCACGCGCTAGGATGGGCCGATATCAATACCAAATATTCGATGTCATTGGCATTAGATATCGATATTCACAAGAAAATAAATATCGTTCTTAAAGGCCACGAGAAAAGAGAGCGTGGAAGTCATTTACCAGGCAAAAGCGTGACGCATTATTATAGAGTAACTTAATATTTAATCACGATGCAAGCTTAATATTATAAGATCCCTACGCTTCGAATTTCCAAGGATCGTGAGCTTCGAAAACCCTCTTCAGCAACTCAACTCAATCAATGTTACATTGTGAGACAAACACAACTTTATCAAAACTCACCATTGTCAACAATATCTTTGATTTTCTTCTTTTCTCCTTCCCGTCAATCTCTCTGCTTGAGTTGAATCCCTATCATAGAGAATATATATTTTTTATTGTGATGGACTAGTCAAGATTCTAGCGGCAGAGATCATGTTTAAGGATAAATTAAACAGTGGTTGAGGCAAGGTGGGATGTAAAGGGGTGCAGACGAGTTGCAGACCAACCCAACCCATCAAAAAAAGTGAACGGAATCAGTGCTCTACATAAAACAGTACGTGGCGTGCGAGGGCTAAATGCGCGGATCAATTTGTTTGCAAGGCGAAATCCTGTCCTTGAAAACCTCCTCAATCCCCAAAACCACGAAAAACCCACGCGCCAATTCTGCCAGTGAGACCATAAAGACAAACCCGCTTCAAATTCTACAATTCCTCCGGCACGGTACAAGGTCAAATGCTTGGTTTACCCGGGGGATGTTGGTGGTCTCATTTGATCGGAGTAAAGCGTCTCCAGTCTATGATACGATCGTTTGAGCAAAGCAAACAGACAACAGAAACTCGTCGGTATTTGGTACCAGAAACTAAAATGGAAATTAAAATAGGTGAACGTTTCTACTACCCTTAAAAAAGCAATCTAAATAGGCAAGAAAAAGGGAAACTCACCTTCTATGATGCTTCTTCTTTCGCTTTGTGTTTAACTTCCACTTTAATTTCAATCCGGTGAATCATGTTCAGTGTGGCCCTTTAAATTTAACGTAAGTTTGGTTGATATGGTGCACAGGTCATGGGTAACTGGGGTAAACTGCACAGTTATAATGCACGTCAAAAGAATCAGCTGAGTCGCTTAGGAAAGCTTCTGACACTCCGTAAGCTTTCGATGTCAATTGAATTTGTGCGTAAGGCTAGTAAGATAGAACATTAGCATTTAAAGGCGCCTATGGTAGCTCTACTCAGTTCAGGTCTTATCCTCACTTCAACTGGGATAAATTACCCAGTTGTTATGCATTCCTAATAGATCAGCAGTGTCGGTTCTAAAGGCATGCCTTTGAAACAGCGTGCGCTCAGTCAGCTTCCGATACCAAACGTTATCATCTAAAGGCGTCTACGGCAACCCCTCTCAGTTTAGTTGGTTCATCTGTCAGCCAGTAGAAATGATGTCCTCATTTAACCCAGATCAACGCACTGGTATAAATACCTCGTCTTTTCACGAAATGATACTACATGTTGCCGGAATATCGTCTTCTCCATATGGTTTAGTAAGAGACAAGGTATCAGTCGAGGATCAACAAACGATTTTCACACCCTGCCTGGTGGCACGTTACAAATCAAACAATTAATTGCTGTTTAAATGGCCCAGTAACTCTGTCACTCTTGCCAAGCAATTAAAATACCTACCTTTTTTGTTGACAATGATTTATCTTGCTCTTTAAATTGTACTTCTTGTTAGCTCCACTGGGTTGTATTCACTGTTTGCCCTAAAATTAAAAGCACTAAATAAATATTTTTTATGACTTTTTGCTGCCATGGAAAGATCACAGTGACACTTGTAGTCATTATCGTTTTCCCTTCTAAATGAGCATACCCATGTTGTACAGGGAAAGCTATGAAACTGCTGAATAGATAGAAACATCTCAAAGCATATTTTGACATAAATCCTAACGCTTCGCAGTTCAATTAATAGTTTTGGTGGAATCTAAGATTGGTTATATCACTAAATATACTAAAGCGAAACATTTCGATTTTACTTTGAAACCCAAGGTAGAGGTTATGTTAGCAAATAAGGAGCCTAGGGAAAATCAGTTAATTCGCTTAAAATTTCCACAATTTAATTAATCACCCTCACCTTCGAATGTAGGGACATTCGACATTGCTGATACCTACCATTTGTGCTTATGGAACAGCTTGTGGATTGCACTGGGAGGGCAGGGCTGGTAATATGCTGCTCGCTCCACTGAAATTCTGGAATATCTTGGAAACATTTATCCTAAACATTTAGAACAAAATATAGGTATAAACTGATGGGATTAAAGATTATCAACGGAACTTTAGGAGGGGCTTTGTTTCTTAGACTTTTAGGGGAGAGGAGTAGGGTCGATGCCTCCTTCTCAGCAGCACTGTCACCCCCGCCCCTCCCTCCCCCCTCCTCCTCCAGAGTATGACAGCTATGCAACGATCAAACTTAGAGGAAACAAAACTTTCAAAATTGCCGAAATAATGACGTCTTTTGACACTGGAATGAATGTCGTCTTGAAATGTTCAAAACAGAAGTGGACCCACGAGCAGCAGGTGAATAGTTTCACTTCCAAGTTTTGAACATTTTATGGCGTTATCAAGTGTGATTTTACGTGAGGGCAGATCGGTCTCCTGCTCTATTGCCGCAACACCCCCCCCCCCCCCCTCAACACCACCACCACCACCACCCACCCCCCACCCACCTCAGGGCTGGATTTTGGAACGGATTAAGCCTCTGGCAAACCTATTCAGTGAAATTTAATCTAGATCAGTCTCCCTTATCACCGGCCCCCACCATCCAAGAGGGGATAAATAATTTCAGCATGCCATTAGATGACTCCCAGATAAGCTGTGGCGATGGGCATATAGAATATCGCTGAACAAGTTCAAAATATTATTTAAAAGGCAAATCAAAAACACTAGGTTACAGGCAGTTGGTCATTTTGTCAGAACAAAACAAAAATCGCCTAGCACTTTCTGAGAAAGTTAAATGGTTAACGATATTTATTGAATTGTGACTCATCATCTGCTTCTAATGATTGAAGCAAAGTTTAACAACTTTTACCTAAACGAATGACCGGCCACAATAATTAAACTAATCAACTTGCAACGTAACTTTCATTTCAAAATTAACTTATAAAAATTTGATTCGTCATAGAGAAATTACCTGCTATAGAATGAATGTTCCTTGAAGTTCCATTTTCTTTTATCCAGCATAGATGAACGTCAAAGCCTTGCTCGCTGCGTTGTTTAGTCTTCAGTGGTGCTTGTTTTACAGTCTTGTGTTTTCCCAGCGATTTGCAGTCACCTTGAAGTTTTTTAGGTAGAGGTAATACTCAGAAACAAGGATTTCTGAGATACTGGATGCCGGTTAACTTTGCGAACGGCGCCATGTGCAAGAAGATGAAAGATGAATTAAAGATGATTTTTAGCAGTATATTTGCAATTCAAATACATCGATGACGAGAAATGCATGCAGATTACAAAGACAAGAAGCAACATACAATTAAGGAATGAGTAAACAAAAAAATACTGTAGTTTAGGGACGTAAGGGAAAGAAAAAAAATGCAAACTTGAAACGAAACTTAGTTTGCTGTGGAAAAATTCTGAATTAAAATTGCAGCCTGCAAGGAGTGTCTTAGGACTGTTAGCGAGAAAATGAAAACTTTTCAAGCTGATAAAATGCACGTGCTTTCAGTTCCTTTGCACGTGCGCTTATGTTGGTGCACGATTCAATCGTTCAGTGCAAAACAACGAATGTCAATTGGACTCGTGACGCAACTAACGAACACCGTCTAATAACTTGATTTCAATTAATCTAATATACAGTCACATAGATTGGACATCTGTGGTAGATCCCGCCAAAAAGAAAAAAAAAAAAAGAAAGAAAGGAAAGAAATAAATAACTAAAATAAATCACTTTAAATATTTTTATTAAGGAAACTGAGCTAGGCCATCTTTTCTTTTAAGCTCGTTGTCTTTCAAACAGCCAGAAAAAGGATTGAGGAACGGGCTTCCTAGAAATCCTTTTTTGGAGCCATCTCAGCCGGCAGGGATTGAGTACTAGTACCAGTGTTGAAGTTGAATAATTGGATCAGTTCAATGCACGGGGGGCTGGCAGCTACCTTTGATCTTGCCGCTTTTCCGAAATAGATGATCGCCCCAGTAAAGAAATCTGTCAATCATTCGTAAACCGTAACGAGCATGCGCGAAATGCAAGAGATTTCTTTCGAATTTGTCCGTAGAGACTCGACGGTGGAAAACGCGGTCGTATTTAGTTATTGTTTATTTACTGTTAGCATGTTTTTTTTGCGGTAGTACGAAGTTGAACACTACGATTAATCAAGACCGCTGGAATGAGATGCCAGTTTATACTTTGTTTTAGGTTAGTAGGGCCGTCAACATTGAAATTGCGAGCGACATGTTCTCAGCTGAGCTGAGATTTACCAGCGAGTGTATGTGGTGAAGAATATGATTTGTAATGCAGCAAACGATTATTTTTCGTCGTCTCAGGAAGATATTGTACGTCGACAAAAAAGTAGATTTCAATTTCGATTCTTGTTCAGTTCTGAAGAAACTAGAAACCACACAGTGTTTCACGACTGTCATCGCAAAAGCCCAGAATGTAAGCTTGTTTCTCAAGATCGGCTTGGAACTTTAGTGTAAGCTTATTAAAAGTATTTGTCCCACATTTTATACGTATTAACTGTTGAAAGCGTAGTTACGAATAAAACAGCATGTTTATTTTATGGAATTCTTCCTCTGTTTAAATGTCGCGTGACGACAGTTATTCCTGTAAGGTTAATTTTAATGCACAAATGGTTTAAATGCATACACAAGGAAAACGGCTTTAGTCCTTAAGGCCCGGTTCATACGCCGAACTTTACATGAGCCGAACCTAATACCTATTAAGGTCGACCCAAATAATTAAGTTCGGCAGCTGATTCAGACGTCGAACCTAACTGAAGTCGAACTTAATTAAAGCTGAAGTGAGAAAGTAGATTTTCGTGGTCAGCGGCTGTTGTTTTTACTCAGCAAGATTGAAAATGGCGGGAAAGATGAATTCTGACATGGAAGAGCTTGTTTGGTAAAACAATAAAGACAGGCCAAACACGGCTCCTACTGGTCGAGATAGGAAGAATATGACCTTCAAAGTTAATTTGCTCTTACGAATACGTCTTTCAAAGATCTCCCTTTTCTGTACGAAAGTAAGTAAGGAAGGGTCTTTGTAGATCTCCCTCAGCAGAGGCAGATTTTCTATCAAGTGTCATTTACCAGGAGCCATAATCAGGGATGGAGACCGTAACGAGATGCCATTTTGACTTGTGGGCCTGTCCCCATGTGTTGTACCAAAAAAATATATTTTTAGAAAAGAATTACGCCATACGCGCGTGCGCGCACGCGTGTTAACGGCCAGGATCGCGCGCGGAGAAATTGACTTTTTTTTCTACCCGTTCAAAATGTACTCAGACAGGTAAGGACTTTTTTTATCTTTAGTGAATTTTCTCTCAGCTGCTTTCCGTGTCACATATAAGGTAGTAGCCCCACGCACATTTGCGTGTATTCACGCGGGTTTATGACGTGAGGGGTGGGGGGGGGCAATTTTTTCTAAAAATAGATTTTTTTTGGTGCAACTCATGGGGACGTGTGGACCCCACGCTTATGGTCTCCATCCCTGATTATGGCTCCTGTATTTACTCATCTGAATTGTTTTAGGTTAGGCACAGAAGGGCGATATTCCATAACAAACCTCAAAATGTTTTTGCGGGTTTTTAGTTTGTTTTGTAATGCTGACATTCTTTCGCGGAGGTTGACTTCTGAAAGAGTTTTATCATAAGGTTATCGAGGTAACCTCTGTTGCGTAATTTCTGTTTGAATAGAGTAATGTTTTCTTCAAATGTTGTTTTTGAAGATTTTGTTCTGAGAAGTCTTGACGCTTCGCCTTCGATATAGCCTGTATTGGAAAGTTTCTGTCGGTTTGAAGTGCGTGTGTACTTCAAGAATAAATTCTTTTTTTTCTTTTTGTTAATTTTTTTGCATCTCAGCCAAGTATATTCAGTTGTTTCCAAACAAGAAAAACATGCACATTCCTCTTTTCCCGCCATCTTGTTCAGAATGAAGTCCTTTGCGCATACCAAGTCGATGGAATGCACAGACCTCTGGGATAGATATAATTCATATAATTTATACGTAACGTATGCATTTGGTTCGGCACATGAAAAGTTCGACGTCTGAATCGAAGTCGAACTTTTGCCGTTCTATTCGACTGGCGCAGTCGAATAGAACGGCGGGTCGACCCAAATACAAATCTGTCGATCCTAACTGATTCATACGTCGATCTTTACATGCGCCGAACCAAATGATTAGGTCCGGCTCATGTAAAGTTCGACGTATGAACCGGGCCTAAGAAATTTTTAGATAAGAGAACGTTGCAACTGGAAAGGATAGCTTATAAAGATCTCAGAAGTAGATTGCTTAACATTATTGTGAATAGAGCTACCAGGTTTATATGTGCAAAAAATTGGGAAGTCGAGTTCAGTAGCACCGGGTGAACAATGTACTGATACACTGAGATCCTGCAGAAACCACATGCATGTGCAAAAAACCTTGGAAGGTACATGTAAATATTATTGTCTCACCTGTCACCCTTACAGATGTCCATGAACACCTCTATGGGTATGGTGGTTTTCCCCCATTGGTGGATGTCAAAATGGGGCTACTGGGAATGCACCCAAAACCCAACTGCAAGGGAGATACAGTACTAAATAGATCCTGGGATGGCAAACTTAGTCAACCATGGTTTCTCTATGTATGCAACACCCATTTCGAAGAAGACAATCTAAATTATCGCCCCTTGATTACTGAAGTGTTTCTAAACACTCGAGGATTATCCCAGCTGACCACATTACTCTGCAGTATAATAATGTCATCAGTATATGACAATATACATCAGAACTGCAACATATTGCAATATTGTTTAATTGGTACATATTTTGTAACATAGTTAAGTGCAATTAGCGTATTTAACAATTAGACGGCAAGCTCGAGGTTTCTATCGGCTGATAGTTGGCGAGGGGCGAAGCCCCGAGCCAACTATCAAAGGCGATAGAAACCGAGAGCGAGCCGTCTAATTGTTTTAGCATACCTCAGTGATCGATCTATCAAGCAAAAGAATATTTTTATTTCATTAAGTTTGATACATTTGTGCAATGATGCATGCTAAATCGCGCGCGTTCTGACAAACTGGCGCATTTGCAAAGTTCATTCATCAAAAAAACAAAGCTACACAGTGATCGCGCCATACATTGCGCAGTCTCAGAAACTTGCAAACCGTAAAAGAAGAAATGATGTTGAGCTCAAACTAAGCTTGATTTCAAAGCCCTTTTCATAAATGAAATTCTGAAAAAGAGTTCACAGCAAAGTACAATCGGCTGAATAGTGAAATGGAGGATTCATCGGAAGTAGTTGTTGTTAACTATGGTCACTGTGCAGTTGTTAAACGTGTTTGGAAACGGCTGGTTAGTATAGCTGGTGCTTGTGTTCTGCATGTTAATTTGCTGATCAGAAATTTGTCTGGACATCTGGCCTGCAGTAGCCGGTACAATAGCCCCGGTGCTTTCTTGTGGAGGTAGAGCCAGTTGAGTTTGGTTGCTGATCTGCTGCAGCGGCTGGCGGCTTCCATGTACAAACGAACTTAGGACGCCTGACATCTTTTCCTTTTGCTCAAACGACGCTCGGGCACTGTATGATTCTATGGACATGTTTGACTTATGTCCAGTCACAGCCTTAATATGCCTTGCCTCGACATTACAATCTGACAGGACGGTAACCGAGGTAGCCCGGACACAATGGTTTGTTAAGTGAGGTACAATCCCGGCGGCTGTGCTCATCTGCTTCATCATGTTGGACAGTGTTTTTTCGCCCGCGGGTGAGTTGCAATACCAAACGCTTTCTTCTTCGGGCTTGAATGATGGGCTGACATCTCTTGGACGCTGGAAGAGGCAGTCAAGAGCTGGATTAAGGTGGCTCAGGAAATTTTGCATGGTCTGTACGGGGCAACGTGGAGAACCACGAACCTCAAACATTTTGGCGTCTGCTTCGTCGGTGTTGTCATTTACGCCGCCTTGATGGTTTTTTGTCGATAAAACCGCTCCCGGAAACTCTCTTCGTAACTCAAAATATCGTCTACCCTGGGGTGTTTGGCGGAGGATAAACATCTTTGGCGTGAGGCTGCGTTGGTTTTCTCTTCCTCTCCTCCCGAAATACAGGTATGTGTAAAACCACGCGGTTTGCTGTAATTGTTTAGGATCTTTTGTATCCGCATTTCCCAGTTGACCACTTTCAAAAAGCTTTTGCAATTGCTCGCTTGTGATGGGAGTTTTATGAACAACTGGACCAACTTTTCCCTCTTTCATCAGATTTTTACAGACTGCATTTAGCGTAACATTTGCCTTCTTAAATTCGTTATCACCGACGATAGACCACGGCTGTAGGTTCTTGCTTCAAATATCTATCAATGGCCGCTCGTATGGCTTTAAGTGAAGAAACTTTGAACGGTTCGCCATTTGTTTGTCTCACTGACACATAAAACCTCTGCAAACACGTGTTTAATTCGGCTTTGGTTTGTTGTTCAATGGGTGTTGTAATTTCTTTTTGGGTTGAAAACCAGTCTAAAACAAAACAAGAACCGCAATTGTTACTTTTCTTTGACAAGTTTGTTTTGTTTACTTACGAACTTAAGTAAGCTTACGCGTAATTTGTTGTTGGTTTCAAATAAAGCATTTTATTTCGGAAATTGTTCTGCAGTTACCTTTAAAAATCTTTATTCCATACTTTGTAGCTTTCTTTGTTTTTTCTGGAATGGCACTTTGCAAAACGTTTTGTACGTCTTCTTCACAAACTTCACGAAAACGCGAAGTGGAAGCCATTTTCAACAGCTCCAGGTGCCGTCTATCGATCGATAGACGGCACCTGTGTAGCCAATCAGATTGCGCGTTTACATGATAGTCGGTCACTGAGGTATGCTAATGTAAATTATGCAATTACTGCACATTTTCACACACTTGACTGGCTGAAGTATTGCTGTTTAGCACCCTGCCTCTTTTATGTTTCAGTTCTCACCCCAGAGGTATGATAGACAAAATCTAAAATAATTAAAGGTTACTTCACCTCTTCCTTTAAAATAATGAGATTTATTACCAAGCATACATACTGAATTCAAAAGTCAATATTAATTTTGTGGCTCACTTGGCAAAGTTGAAGAGCAAAGATTTCGCTTTCATCACCTCTCAACTTTTCACCGTTTAGAAGAGATTGGAAAAGAAAAATCTGTTGTTGAGGTATGATAGTAACATTTTAACTAATTAGAGCAAAACAAAAAATTAGATCACCAGAACCTCCACTGTTTGTTGACTCTCAGTGGGCAGTTGCTGTAAAGGGAGGAAATTCTACAGTGTACAAAAGTGTACATAAATGAAAAAATAGGGAAGATAACGATAAAGTGGAATGGAGGAAGGCTTACTACCTCTCGTGAGAGTCAATTTCTACAGGAGCAGGTCTAGCCCTGTGAACTGTGTCAGATCTAGAAACAGCCAACTCTCTCATAAGCGACAACCTTTGGTGCACGACAAATAAAAAAAGTGGTCGCTTACGGGAAAGATCAACAAAATAAGCCTAATGCTGGACTGATAAATTAATTACCTAAAACTATAACCCTAGCAGCTACAATTAGGCAAATAAAAACTAATTTATTTGATTTTTTCACATCTATTCATTCTTCTGACGAAATTTTGTGTAACATTTTGGAACAGATCACTGAAACAATTCCCATTTACCTACAGATCTAATTATAGTAATCTTCTCTGTCTGTAAACTGTCAGTCTGAGAAATTATTTACTCAGATCATACGCGAATATGTTCGGTGGTCGCTTACCGGAAACAGAAACAAAAGAATAATAATATGTCAAATTTCTGGCCTAAAAAGTGGTCGTGGTCCCCTAGAAATTTGAGTGGTGGTCGCTTACGAGAGAGCTCTTGAAAGAGTATTTAACTGGGAAACAAAACGGTTGTTTACGAAGTGGTCGCTTTGAGAGAGTTGACTGTACTGATCCTCTCCGGGGACAGCTAGTCGTCGGTTGCAGTATTTTCGTTTTTCGCCACAGAATTTGCATCCGTGATCCCTCTTGATGACCAAACTTCAGGTAAAAGAGCGACCGAAACCTTCCTGTTTTGTTTGGACGTCGAATAGCCAAATGGTTTGCGAATCCGTACAGACGCGCCTTCACATAAAATCACCGCCATGTTTGTTTATCAAAAATTCAGTACTTAGTCTCGCTTGGCCAAATTTCTTAACTGGGGCGATCATGCAAACTCGGATCCAGGCCTCGCTGCTGGCCCCCCCTGGTTCAATGTTTTTGTTGTTGTTTTGTTTTGGAAACACCAGTCTACTTTGCATTTTTGACAGTTTGGACGGAGAGCACAGGAAGCTAGAACTGCTGGATAAAGGATTTGGAATGAATCGTTGTAGTTAAAAGCTAGTTTAAAGTTAGTTTATTCCAAACGTTGATTTCTCCACATGCTTGAATAACGAACGTCACCTATTTCGAGTGATAAAGAGTAAATGCAGCTTTTGTTTTCAAATGTTGGATTTTAGGCGTATTTGAAACATAGAAAGAAACGGGTGAACGATTCCTAAAAAGATGTGTTATATTTGGATAAAGAAATCTCAATTTTACTGTTACAGTAACACTGTTCATCACCGAATGCGTCTGAATTTCGCGTAAACAAATTGCATGTAGATTCAATGCACGTTGGGATAATTTGTTCGAATCTCAACTTTCTTTCGCTCCCCCAGCTGTTCTAAACAAAGCTGTTTTTCCTCTCCCAATAACGAAAGAAAACTTCCAAAATTTATTCTCCGCTAACTTCAATGCTGTAGTCTTGTTCACTGTTGATTGACAAAATCACCCTAACTCGGCTTCCCCCAATACGGCGTTCCCCCGAGTTGAGAGTGGTTTTCAATCGAGTGTCGAAAGTAGTTTTGCATCTTCTTTGGTTTTGCATTACTACGCTCTGTGATTGGCTAACAAAACTCGCGCCAGTTTCACAACCAATGGGAATCCAAACCAAAGCCAATCGTATTTTCGCCGCACGCGTTCAACGTTCCCGCGCTTGGCGCATGTTACATGTATTTGTTTCGAATTCTGATTGGTTCATTGCGAACATCTGTTGCGATTGGCCAGAGTAATTACTTTTGTTTTGGAAACCGCTCTAATGCTTTTCAGTGAAGAGAGCATGCATCTTGATACTTGGGGATCGCATAAAATGAACCACAGATTTTCATTAATAGGTTTGTTTGGCCTAACCACAGCCGATATCCACCTTTAATAAGTAAACAACACCAACTTACTTTTTAAATACTAAAAAATAACATTCACATCTATTCATCTTACTTTAAACTGCCCTGGTGACAAAAATTGGTTGCCTTTCACCAGATGTACATTTTCAGCATATTTATTTATTTATTTTCCTATTTCATAGCATCACCTGACTGTAGTAGTAGTAATTTTATGTCTTTGCTGTTTACAGGCATACAATCTTATCTGAAATACACCGCTCTACGTATTTTCTACCCCGGCCAAATTCACATGGATATGACGTTACCAAAGTGAACTCGAAACACAAGTAATTCCAAAACCATAAGATCACATAATGCAAGTCACATTAACATTGTTTGCACAGTTAACGCTGCACCTTATATCTCTTAAAGGCCCACATTCACCCAAGATGTATTGCGCGCCGAGGAACAGTTTTCATATATGAACCCCCCCCCCCCCCCCCCATTTATTTGAGCGGGAGTCGAGTGAGAAAGCAATAAGCGATCACGAATATTCTTTCCCTCCAGCACGAGTCGTATAGGAAACCTGCATGAACCGCTTGAGTTCATACAGCCAATAAGATCACGCGTTTGGACAATACAGCATTTCAAAACAAAAACAAACGACCGCAACGACTCTTGGGTGAAGGTGGGCCTTTAACAAATATGATAGGCCGGTACGAGTTCAGTCTGTTACTCTCTTCTGTTACCGTACTCATTTACATAACACCAGGGATCAATAGGTGGTTTGCGACCAATCCCTGGAGATCCAAAAGGACCATGGCATGGCGGCCATGTTGGATGACAAAACAAAAGGTTCTGTCATCCAGCATGGCTGCCACATCATTGTCTTTTAAATCTCTAGGGATTGGTTGCAAATCACCTGTAACACATTATTTTAGTAACCTGCGCCACGTTGCATGAAGCATCTTTTACAGCCATTCTCTGCGTTCTGAAGGGTTACCTCGAGCGCCATATTAGATCACTCGGCTGGTAGTGGTTCAGTGAGGATTGGAAACAAAGATAGCGCTAGAAAACCCTTCAGAAGATAGGGAACAACTACACAAAACTCCCGCTTATTTCAAAATGCTTAATTAATGCAACCGGGCCGTGGCCCTTGAGAGATAGAGTGGCTGGATTTGATTTTGTTTTTAAACGAGCCTCGTTTTTTACATGTGACAAGTTGTTATGATGTTAACTTGGTTCAGTTGATAACCACTGAACACTACGTCAACTCCAGCCTCGTTTCCAATCAAAGACCAGGTCACTAAGCACACAATTATAAACTGGTCACTTCAACAACAAGAATTTACACTTGAACCTTACGTCCTGGGCCCTTGATTTTACAAGGATAAAAACAAACTTCACTACTCATTTGTGCACTTGTTTACTGAATTAAGTTTTGTACTGTTTATTGACCTTGTTTTTGTGTAAATGTAAAAACAAGGAACCGCCTTGAAAATTGCCAAGTGTGAATTCTTTAGTGAATTAATCCAAATTTGTCATGTAAACACGACATAGCCTTTCATATCATTTCCTTCTTATCACTCCTTTCAATGCAGAGCGAATCTCACAAAACTAAACCAATAGAAAACGGGTCTCGCCTTGTAACTGAATGAAATTTCGCACCGGTATCATGCAATTTTCCCCCTAACACATATCACCAAATCTACTTTTAATTATCAAGCCTTATCATAAAAGGAAAAACTGATTGTTTGCCAGATTCCCTTTACAGCACTAAGAGAAAATGTATGGAGTCATCACAGATAACTGGGGAGAATTTCCATCCAACTATCCGTGCTAAAAGAAAACGTTGCCACGATCTTTGCAGAAACCTAACTTACTTTGATTATAGATCATGGCGCTCAACCCAATATAAACATAAATTTCTAAATCTGCCTCCATCACTTCAAAACTGTCCAATCTTTCTTTGTCAGACTCTGCCTCCCGAGCGGCGGTTATCGCCTCAATAAGAGCTTTGCTAAACACGCTGTGTTTAACGCTGTCGGGCACGGAGTCAATGAGGAGACTCTGCACGTGACTCGTTAGCGAGATGTAAGGCATTTCGTTTGACCATGGGTTCCAAGTCTGGAAGAAGCTGGGTTCCTGATGGGAGAAGAAAATTCTCAAGCCTGTCTGTTTGGAGTGGGGACTGTTCTCCGCATAACCGGTTATCCTACAAGGACAGAAAAGGCCTCAATGAATGCTTTGCCGGTACAAGTACTGTCCCTGTAATCAGGTATGTTTGACCCCACGCCCAACTTTCAACCTGGACAAAGGGGTTGTCCTTCGCTTTTAAGCATTTTGTCCTTAACCAATCCGGCGTTTACGCCGGTGGTACATTCTGCGGAATCACTGAGACGCCCAAAAGGCATAAATGAAGACAGAACTACCATGTCGCAACGTAACAAAACCTGTTTCTAGATTTATAGTTCTGTTCACAACCAGAGGATTTCAGAAGACTACATGTCGTTCATTCGTCCTATTGTGTTTGCAGCGTGCAAAAGAAATAAAATGTCAACCTCGCCCCACCCCCCCCCCCTCCCCCGCCAGTTCCGCACCTTAGAAGCTATTAAAAGGTAAAGCTACAGGCGTAAGACCCCTGTGGCCAGTTGTTCTCTTTTGTTTCTATAGCAACTTGCAGTTGGTTTTAATGGCCCCACACCTCAAAAGTTACACACCGCTGGAAAAACAATGAAACGGCCCAAGTTAGTTTTTTTTTTGTCCTGTCCTGGCCACAATGCAAAGCGATCGAAAGCTCAAGTACTCTGACTCTATAACAACTTGAAGATTTTGCTTGCAATCTAAACAGTGCATTGTAAACCAATTGTACCGAAAAGAGGTGTTTGCCTGGCTATTCCTTTACAATTTTTACTAGAAAGATCCATGTAGGACGCCCGGTTCTCAATTCCTGGCTAAGAGCCTGTTACAAACACAAGCCCGTGATGGACAACCTGTGATTTGAGCGGCTGAGAAGATTCATGCTGGTTGTAATGCCTGCTTCCAACTGGAACCCATGTCACGTGACCAACAGGAGAGGTAAACCAGTGTCCATGGTGATCAGAAAAGGAGCTGGAGTAAAAGGCACTGAGATGGTTTGAAAACATCTTATTTTATACTCCTTTCTACATGTGTAAGTTTCTTCAAGTTTAATTAGGGAAAATTCATTACATGTACATCTGTCATAAACTGATTATTAATTAATTAATTAATTAGTTAAAAAAGTTACAGAACATTAACATTAAAATGTTGTACAAATGTTTTCAAAACAGGCTGTCCTAATTTTACAACTTCTTCTGCTCGCTTCACAAGTGTATTAACAATTAGATTTACGTTGCACGTACATGGTATCTCAAAGAACTTTAGTTTAGATAACTGGATACAAATTTCCTCCACTGGCTCTGGTCTTAGATACAAATTACTTACATGTAGTTCATTTATTATTTGAAACTGTGAATAAGTTAAATGCGTTAGCGTGAATGAAACTAAAAGACGCGGCGGCGATGTATACATGTATTAATAGCTCTAACATTATAACGCTCCTACTTAGTTCATGTTCTCCGAGGTTGCAAAATTAACGTTTTGGCACTTAAGAGGTTTAACAGAACACCTTGTACAGTATGCTAAAATCCAAACTTTCCTCGGTCGCGGTTAAACCCAAAGATGCTATAGTTATGAAGAATTGGCGAAAATCCGCAGTAAACTTCAATCAATATCGGCTCATTATGCACAATCTCAAGAGATTCTTGTGCCACGCCCTCCTGAAGAGCGTTATGGGCATCCGTGATCGCGGCGATAATAGCATCCTGGAACGGATCAAGCTGCATATGCGAAGGTATGGCACTCATGATGTCATTTCCTCTGTGCCAACTAAACGTGACATATGGGATGGCATGTGACCATGGATTCCAGTTCTGCAGGAAAGTGGCTTTAATGTTTTTGCCAAAGTACACACGCAAACCAGTTTGGAAGTGCCGTGGACTGAAAGATAGGGGGCAATACTCTCTTAGACTCGCTGAATGCTTGCAGCAAGTACTCTTTTTCTTTCTTTCTTCCTTTTTTTTATTTCTTTGTTTCTTTGTTGATTTGTTGGTATGAATATATGGTACATGAACATGCTTTTCTTGAGAAAATTAGATGAGAAGATTTCTAAGATGATTTGAACATTTACGAACACAACAATCCTGCTAATGGTACAAATCAGCTCATAAATGACCAACGGAAAGTACATGTACTGGTATTTCATGCAATATTACATGACCTGTATAGATTGCATGTACATGTGTACAGTGTATTAATTATTTGGTCATGAAAGCATGCTATGCAATGTTGCAGTTTAAATTAGTTTTTGGTTTGAAAATTACCAGACTGAGTTTAATTTGCATTTTAGTTGGACTCTGATTCATGCAAGTTATCAAAATCAGGAACATTGGAAACTAACATGTACATGCCAAACGAATTTAACCATACATGTAGCATACAGTACATACCGTATATCTCTATACAACTATTTCTATCAAGGTGCTGATGGTTGTTTACAGATATACTGTACATGTACTTCAGTACAAATCAAAATCAGTAACAGCTCACTTTTGTATAACTTTTTGTATGAAATACACCAAACAGGCAAATATTTTACGGTTTATTTTCAACACCCATTCTAATGTATTGATGGCCATGAAACTGTAAAGGAATCACAACAGATTAGCAGATGGACCCATGGATACTTCCTTTCAGCCTTGCCACATACGATCTCCAAAAAATATTAGTGAGGGTGAAATGGCTGTTAATGAAGTGTAATGGTGAACATAGCCACTGACATTACAGTACATGTTCTAATCCCACACAATGTACATGTACGGTCTATATGACTCATTACCACATTACACCATGACAACAGTTTACGACGTACTTATCAGTTCCAGAATTTTGTATAGAGGTACACGTACCAGTAAGAGAATACGTACGTTGACATTGTGTTTTTCCATCAATGTCCCTACCACTCCATATTGGTTTGGACCCCACCCCCCACCCCCCTCCCCCTCAGAATTTTCAGTGACCTTCCCAGTAGGGTAGAGATATTTTCTGGAGGCACACACTGCATGTACTCACATCATCATGGTGTTCTTTGGATATAAAAATCTGCCGATCTGTATCTTGTCACAATGTATCAATGGTATCTTCTTCACCTCATCAACTTTCAGACCAATGAAATTGTACTTGATGATGCAAAGGGACTTCTTGGTGATAAGGACTATTCTTTCCTTTTCATGATCCCAGTGATCAATTCTGTGAATAAAATACTTAAGTTAGTACTATAAACATCAGCAGTCGTAGCTTCTAAAGAAACTGTGGTGCTGCATCAGGTCATCAGTGGGGAGTGGAAACAAATGTTTGGTTTAAACAACAGTAGGGGCATCGAATGGTCTTTGGGAGCATTCGCGAGCATGCGAGCAGTGTGTTTATTTTTGCGAGCAAAAGCAGTTGTCAAATTTTTCTTGTGAGCAGCGAGCACTTTAGAAAAATACAGATGGCAAGCAGCGAGTTTTGCGCCAAGTAATAGCTAATAATCTGGCTGACACCTCCAAAACAGAACAATAGTTACAGGCTGAACTGTTGAAGAAAGACTGAAGCCAGAGGTAAGGATGTTTCAACCTTTTTGTTTTAACCATATCATAACTGATTTATCGTTTATATATGTATAAAAAATAACTACAAAGGAGGATTAACGAAATTCCGAGCAATTGAGCACATGTTAACGAGAATGCAAGCATGCTAGCAGTTGCAAAAATTTTGCGAGCACGAGCAAGCGAGCACCCGTGTAATTTTTGCGAGCAATTTGAGCGAAGGCCAAATTTTGCAAGAACTTTTAAACTGAATGGGACCATTCGATACCCCTAACAATGGTTGTTGATGAGATAATTTGGCCGCCATATACCGATTCAACAGCTGACACTTTGAGCGTTAACACTTTGTCAGGGCAACAGCCCTTCACTCGGACAAAGAGCTAGCAAATTGCTAACGCTTGAAACATCAGCACTCAATCTCGTTACGGCGGCCAAATTACATCATCAACTCTGTTGAGAAAACCAAACAGTATGTGGCTAAAATTAATGTAAATTAAGGGAAGGTTAAAGTCAACACAATGTTGATAAGCAGTCGCCCCTCATCGCAGCTCGGGGTGACCTTTGAGCTCTCTGTTGGGGGCGCCTCATGGTTGGCTTTGCATTTGCTTGCTTGCTGGCCTGTGAGAAAGGTCATTTTGCTTGCTTTATTTTCAAGCCTTCCCCCCCCTCCGCCCTCTCTTTGGTAATTATCGGGTTTGGTTAGTACATTCGCTCTCGATTTCTATGCATAATAGCTGATTCAGGCGCAGTGTATTCCACTGATTGGGTTCAATGTGATGGTGCCTTTGGAAGTGGCTGCTTGCAGGGTTGCCGTGGATACCATCCTTGTGCTTGATTGTGTCCTGAGCTCTGGTGCATTACAATCTTCATAATGCATGCACCCTATGTTACAGTATGTGCACATGACTTGTAATGCATGCAAAAAACTGTAGGTTACTGGTGCATGGGTTCAAAAATCTAAGTTGGACAATTTATAATGGAAAGTTCAAACAGTGCAAAGGATAAAGAAAATATTACATGTATTGGCAAATGCAACTTTAGAACCCTGGACATTTTAAAAATTACAGAAATGAAAATGCTTCTCTTGCATTGCTGAGTTGTATACATGTACGCAGCAAGGAACTTTTAGGATCTCCAGGAAGTGTAAGAGAAATTTCTAAAAAGAATTACCTTGTGGTCAGATTTTTTCACTCAACAATGCACTTGAACGTTCTTCATTATTTAATATTACAATGTAGATACGGAGCAATATCACCGAGGCGTACATGTGCATGCTGAACACTCTCAAATGCAAAAATCCTTCTGATAACAATATTATAAGGCCTTCCCAGATACCTTATTTCCTCTAGGTGCTTACATGCATTTATAGATTTTTGTTTATGTTTTTTTTTCCTTTTGATTTCTTGTTGTTGTTTATTTTTTCATAACGTTATAAAGTACCTCTCACTACACTGTACATGTAGCAATCTGCCAACAGTAGTACTACAGACACCAGATGATGACCTGCAGTTGTAAGGTGTGAGCTGCATAAAGGTGGGGGACAGCGTAGCACAGTTCTTATTTCATAACTTACTCGCTCAAAAGCCATGAACCCAAAAGTTCTCCATCACCCTCATCCAAGAACAACTTGGACTCCTCGACGGCATTAGTGAACGCTCCTTCCTGTGGAACATTCAACAATTCAATCAATAACTTTGTTATTGCAAATGAAGTTTAAACTAACAACTTATTTCAGGTCCATCCAAATTTCAGTCATGTTTCTACATGTAACTAGCTTTCTTCTCATCAAAACCCAGTTATCAAGTTACCAAAAGTTATCAAGTTACCAAAACAGAATAAATAAAAACTAAAGCTACCAGTAATTCACCTTTTGGGGGAGATTGGGGGGAGGGGGGGGGGGGTGCCAGGTGTTTAAGAGTGTGGAAGGAGCCAGCTGGTGAATCCTACACTGTACTTCATTGGACTTTTGCATGTTTTATCCTTGCAGCTCATACATGTACATATACATGTATATGGAGGTCTAGTCAGTGCTGCCCCCCCCCCCCCATACCTTTTGATGTGCTGATTTAACAACTGAGAGATCAGAATCAAATTTTATTGATTCGCTAGGGATGGGCCACAAACTGTAGATGTACAAGATAGTTTCCTTCATCATTTTGTCACACAAGCTAGAGGAAGCTATGTATGACTCATGATAATCTGAACACCTACAACCACTACCAGGCTAGCTGCCATGAGGTAATGGTGTTGACTGGATGGGTCCCTAATCCGCCATTGTTCTGACTAGAAAGCACTACCCCCTCCCCCGCCTCCCCAACACACAAGGTAGTAGCTCTTGCACATTTTTTGAAGTTGTTTGACTGCCAGATGAAGATCATCAGTGAGAAGTTGAAACATTTTGATGTAGTACAGTGTAGTCAGTGAGGAAGGCTAGCAAAATCACCTTCCCATTTTATCAATTTACCTAGAACTTAGCCCTTATATGCAGATCAATGAGAAACTTCAACATCCCACCAGACCCACCTCCCCACCCCCTCTCCCCAGCAACCCACGAGGCATTTGAACTAGTTTTGATAAAGTTCTGGCTTATTCAAATTCCTACCCCCTTGGGTCAAAACGGTATTCAACTGAATATCAAAGTTATGAGTGTTCAAGTGTTGAAAAATATTTAAGACATTTCACATTCTTCCTGGTGTACAGTGTCACTTTTATACATAATAATGTCTCTCTTACTGGATTTATTTTAACTGAGTGGCTCCCGCCGTAATCTACAGCTGTTCAAAAATATTTCATTAGCAAAGTTGCTAATACAAGTTTTTTGGGGGCGCTGTTGGGGTTGGGACCAATCACTTGCAATCCTCTTTTCTCACAACAAAATTTTTTAAAACATGTTCAATGTCAGTTACATCTACATTGAAAGTACTGTTCTTATACCATGAATGAATTTATTATTTGGAAGAGGTTGCTGTATCACCATTCAGTGGATGATTGTTTACCATTTATTACAGTAGACTATATTTTATGCTATTATGCTGGCATGATTGTGTTGATGAAAGTTAGGTTTGACGGAAACATGAAGCAATAACTAAAAATTGTCTGAAAGCTTCGATCGAGTGACAAGATTGCCATAAATAAATAATGACTGCATAATCAACCCAAACATTCACAAGCTTAAATTAAATCATGCATGGAAAAAAATAATTCTCGAAGCACTGTACTATGACGAATGATCGAAACCTGCTTCTCAAAAGTAGATACTCAAAGGAAAATAACAGAAAGACAGAGTGGCAAAATAAGAATTCAAACCTTAATTTTGAGTACAGCACGATCGATTTTCAGCACAGAAATTTCAAACCATATTTAACGCACAAGTTTGTATATGAAAACTTAAGCTTATACAAACTCACAAATGGTTGTAAAAAACCAGTCGTAAGAAGCATTTTTCGTAAGCCATTCATAAGAAAATAAAAGTGCCTTAGCTGTGATATTTTGTAATGGCAGATCACACCGCTGTCAAGGTCAATATAAACTGAGCTGCCAGGGAGGAAGAACCTTTCGACCGTTTGTGTTTGCAAGAACGACTAGTTGAACGGTAGAAATGCAATCACAAACTATCGTTGTCGTTCGCAAATAAACCAAAATTTCAGCAGTGTAAAGCTGTTAATGTTGACTAAAGTAAAGAAGACCTTACCCTCAAAGAGAAATACTTCTTGGCATGGTCCTTCTTCATTTTTTCGTCCATCTCTTTCACTTGCTCGTCTGTCAGCTGTCCTCGCAAAGCTGGCTGCGATTGAAACGCCGCGTGTTTCACTTCGACGTCTGGAACGTTCATCACTTCATCTACTTGGATATTTGACATGTCTGCTACAGACGTTGCTCTGGTAGAGCCTTCAGCTCCCTCTGAAGTCGCGCTAGTCGGAGAAGAAGCCATCTGTACTACGCCACTGTTCCAACGTTTTCACAACACAGCGAACGATCATTCGTTCTTAGTCTTTCTCGAAGATCGAACGTGACTATTTTTGGTAACTACGTAGCGCAGCAC
>NW_028145509.1:500000-555000 GCF_977016875.1 Pavona decussata | reverse complement strand
AGTTTTTCAGTTTTCCTTTGCGAATTACGAACGACGTAGTTGAAAAGAGGTAATAGGTTTCTTGATGATCTTCCAGTAAAAACATGTCCATTTGGATGTTTTAATTTTCCGAGATGGCTACATTGGACATAGAATTAAATACAAACCTTTTCATTCTCGTTTCCACAATTTTACAATGTGTTTCATTTATTTATTTAGTAAAGTAATCACTTCATTCTCTTAGTATATTCTACTCCCTTATTTCTTTTTGTGTCTCTTTAATATATTATATATCTTCTTGTCTTGCTCTGCCCGCTTCTATTAGCTTTCGCTACCCGCGGTCCAGTGTATTTAGAAAAAGAAGTAGCATTTCTCTGCATTTATACATTTAATGTATTTATAAAATAAAGACAGTTATCTCACTCCATTTATCTTCCCTCCCGAATAAAAAGAAAAACATGATGCATTCACATGTTACCAACTTGAAATGTAAATACGTGTTATTGTAAGTCACTAGAATTTTATAATAATGTAATAAACATTGCACAACATGCGTTTTGATTGGTGTAGCGGAGTTTGCGATTAGAGTACAGGCGCACGAATGACGTCATTAAAAGTGCACGTGACCAGAGTCTAAGAGTCTAGCGGCCAAACAGAGTGAATGGTAAACACTGAAATTGTAGACTCTTTTGGCGAGTAGTGGACAAACATAGGCAAATTTTCACAGGAAAGCAAAACTGTCTGATGAAAAATCCGACAACGACCGTTGCAAGTGACCTCAAACAGGTTTAAAAAGCTAGAAAATTGTTGCGATGTAAAAAGGAAGGAAATTTGGTGAAGCGACCACAGACATACAATTTGTAATATTTTGGACAAGAAATTCCTTCTGGAATAAAGGTTAGTTTTAGAAATATTGTTTGTAAATTTTTTCCGATTGTACCCTAATTTAGAGGATCACAATTGCACGTGTGCAGTAGTCTAGAAATTTGCTTAAAAGTTTTTGACTCCGGACTCAGTCAACGCGATGATCGCTCAGAAAATGTCTTGTTATTGTATGAAACAAATATATTTCATTTCGCCGCGGGTTTGTACTATGATAACGCACAAAGGACGTCAAAACTTGGTAAGAACATCAGTCTCACGTGAATGGGCGGGAGACATGCAAGAAAACTCGAGGACACGCCACTCGCCTGCGGCTCGTACCGTACTTCTTTGTTCTTACCACGTTATGACGTCATCTGTAGTTATTATAGTACAGGCGCACGGCAAAATGAAATCTATTTGTTGAATGCATAATCAATTTTTCAAGGCCCGATTTGAACATCACATTCGTCTCACCGAGCTCTCTCTGTTGTATTGTATTTTGTCAATTGAATGAATTTATATAAACGTTGTCCTTGAATTGCTTATTATTCTATCGGGAAGAGTTTGCTCGAACAACAGACTACATTGTCGTGACCCTTAATTTGATCTGTCGTATTCGAAAGAGAATTTAGATGCTGACCATCATGGTTAAGCAATTGGTTTATTGAAACTGAGAAATCTGAGGAACAACACGAGTATACTGATAATACTTCACGGCTACTATCAGGTGTTGCTTTTAATATACAATATACCAGCCACTGAATCAAAATTTCACAGTTCAGAATTAAGGATTTTTTTTCTCCAGTATTTTTCACACAGAAGACGTTTCTACGCCCGACAATACGAATCTAAAGATGCCACAATCAGAGGACTGGAAACCCGACGTATTTTATCTTACGAAAAGAACTGAGCAAGTCGAGGAGGAGCTTTATCAACGACGACTGTGACGGCAACGAGAACGTCAAAAAAGCAGTTGGCACAAGTCGTCAGACGTCATTAGGACACCCCTCCTAGCTTGAAGTTTGGGAAATGATCAAGTTTTTTGGAGCAACACAGAAAAACAGGACGACCTGTACCCACGTGCTCACGTGCCCGATCTGCTGTCTCTAACCCTCTGGGGTCCGTGGGCGTTCCGTCCTAACATTTTTTTTTTTTTATCAAAATTGAAAGAAAAAAAAATGAATGGATTCTCTCTTTTCATTGTTAATATCTTTGCTGAGAAACTAAATTTAAAAATCAAAATAAATATTGATAAGGATACTAAAATTGCTGCATCTTGAACTTATATTCTTTCGGTATGAAAATTGAATATTGCATGGCAAAGTTTCAATTTTCGTTTGCGAACGAACAACATAGTTAAAAGGCGATCATAGACTTCTTAGTAACCTTCGAACAAAATCTCTGGCATCACATTACGATTTTTGTACAATGAAAAAAGGAAAATTGACAAAAACTGCCGAGGTGAGAGACAAAAAAACTAAAGATGGACAGGGCGAGCCCAAAATATACTGGGACAAGAGGAGCGCCACGGACCTGACTGACCCAGTAAAACATGGCGGCCACAACATCAAGAGGTTTTCAGTGTACAAAAATATTTTTTCTTGGCTCCGACTTTTCCCCGAGCCTGTTCTGGTCGTGAGAAGGACACAGTTCTGAAACTGCAATGGATACCTTTGTGTCGTGGTCGGTACGGCGTCGCTAATTGAAGTAAACGATTAGCGGCTCCCGCTGGGCGCGATTCCTAGTTCCGCCAATGTGAGGTACATTTCTTTTAAGGATATTTAATTTTATTTCAGTGAGTTTTCGCAAAAACTTCGAAACGTTCGTTGTGCTTCGATGAAAAAAGGCTATATTAAGTGCTGTTTGTAACCGTTTAACTACATAACTACTTAATTAACAACTCAAACACAGAGGCATTTGTCCACTTAGAATTTTATTTTTTAGAAGTCTTGGTTCACCATATTTGATCGTCGAAGCCAGCCTTCCTTCCTACCATATTCCGGTTTTTCTTTACCTGTAAGAAGACATATCTTAAATTACTCAGCTTAAAGTGTGTCTGGTTCGACTTCATTTATGGAGGATTTTGGGACCACAACATGATAGATAACTGATCAATAATTAGTGTGCTTTTAGGGTGGGTGAATCGTAAATCGAAGCATTCAGTCTATTCCTGCACTAAATGACATTTCTTTCTCCGCTGTAATAGAAAGCAAACGTTGGAAAAATTCTAAGGATACAGACCTCCTCCTTAAAATTTTCTATGACTTAAGCATTCAGCTAAAGGATCCAAACATGTCAGGTCAAGCTTTTTTAGGATACACAAATATCCCTTTTAAAGGCCAGGGATTAAAACGATCTTGGAAAAACTGGAAACGACATTTGAAATATATTCTTGAATATTCTTGTCGGGTGCCCCAGAAAAAGCACTTATAATTTCCAATGCTATGAAACTTGGACGTCAAATTTCATTAAAAAAAACGCAAATTTGTCGTCACAAATAAAAAAGAAAATCTAAAGCGATTAAGCCTTTCTGACGAGAGTACTTAGAAAGTTTAAGACGCAAAATTAAGCAGTTCTTTTGCGTAGAAGACGCCTTTTCGAAAATGTGGAATAATCTAAAAAACGCAAATATTGCAGAAACCCTAATACAGCTTAAGAAGCTAACTAAGATGGTTCGGAAGGATTCTTTGTAAAGTATGTACAAGTATAAATCATCATTGTACGTTAGATTTTAAATGCAGATTTGATCAACTGACTGACTTTAGTGAATGAACCAAAAGTAACCGTGAAAACGTACTATCAGGAAAGTTCGCTTTCTTCCACAGCAAATGAATGAGGTAACTCCGCAGATGCACCCAGAATCGACATTCGAGGGTCGCTGAGGATTTGCGATTCTAAGAGCGCTAGGCGCATCATTCCAGCCTTCCTCTTGTTTTTGCGCGTCATCACCTGAGGCCAGTGTCTAAACGATAGGAAAGCAAAGTAAACTCAGCAAAAATAAAAAAACCTTATGGTAGTTGCAATACGAAATTTGGCGGTCTAATTGAATAACTGACATCAAGAATTTTCGTCTTTTTTGAGTCCACATTACACTATCAGTTTTCTTCAGGTTGAGTTAATTTAAATTTAAATGAAATCCTTAAAATAAAGACTCACAACATCGTGAAGATAAGCCATAAAATTAATGGGGACCAGTTCTTTTACATACAGCTTTAATGTAGCTCTTGACTTACGAGAACTTAGTTCGTCTTTACTCGAAATTGCGTTTTTAGTTTTGCTGTTTAATTGCAATAATCAACTACAAAGCCGGTGTGTGATCATAGTTAATTCTTCATAATTTCACTATTTTACAAAACTCCAAAGTGTTGTTTGAACAACTTGAAAACTCTAAATTTGTGTCAAACTAACTTTCTAATACCCTAACCAACGAGGGCTTGCCTAACAGAAATATCAATAAAACAACTAACAGGACTTTGAGTAAATGATTAAAATGTTTGCTGTGTTGAGAATACTTTTAACATTACGTTTAAACACACCAGCAACATGAGTAAACCCTTAGTAACGTATATACAAACACAACTTACCTTTCTAAAACCATCTCGAGTTATAATTCCATAAAAAATAGATCTTAATGAAGGTAACAATACAAACTTACCTCTGGCTCTTGATTTCGAAACTCACGAACGTGGTGCTCATTTTGTTCGTCGCTGGCTTCAACAAACGCTCGCGAAAGTGTTATGATTGGAATGAGAAAACTCGACAAGAGGCAGAAAACACGCAATCGAAACATTCTGGTCTTTTTTTTTTTAACAAAAACTTATTGCGAGTTGTAAGCGATTTAAGATTTCCAATCTGTTACTAAAGACTATTTCATTAGAGTGTTGCAGTTTTAAAAAACAGGCCACCACTTATATTTGCTTTCAAATACCACATGCAGCAGATGTTTTCTCAGAGAGGTAGGGACGATATATCATGCACGTGAGCACGTGGGTACAGTTCGTCCTGTTGTTCTGTTTTTCTCTAAAAAACGTGATCATTTCCCAACTTTCAAGCTACGAGGGGCTTCCTAATGACGTCTGACGACCTCATTAGGTCTAATGGACAACAATGCATCATTTTAGTGCGATAAATCATTTTGACATTTGCGGATCTTTTTCAATGCGCACAGTTTTAATTTCAATTTACTTTTCCAATTGCGCCATCATGAACCCTGATAACATCATAAACAGTACGTCATTAAATTTCTAAATTCGTAGTCCCTAACCCTTTTTGAGCTTCATTTATCTTAAGGGGTTTATATTACTGTTAGCTTTTTTAAAAAATTCAAAACCTTCCATATCCGCTACGGTAAAAAGAGGGTTACAATTTTATTTTTAGTATTTACCATTTCTGATCATTGATGGCGAAGTAAATTCATCTAGCTAGACCTCTTTTGGGGTAGTCTTTTTTTTTCTCAATTTCCTTTTTTCAAGAAATTTTCATACGATTAAGGAAAGCTATACCCCAGCTAATGTTACCTACCCTACTTCCTTGAAATACAAAGACAACAAGAAAATTATGACATGTAATTAAAAACTTCGCACCTATTCGATCATAGACCCATTGATGCACTTTGCCTAGGGCGTATAAGTTTTAGTTATTAAAAAAAATGATGATGATGATCAACCAAGAAACAGGAATGGCAACTTTGAAACGAATTTAGGTACCTCAATTACATTGTGCAAGTGATCTTACTGTGCTTCCCTACTCAAAGGGAATCTTATAATGTACAATATACACACTACGAACTTTAAAACGTATTCTTTAAGCACGGAGATGAAGTTTGTTGCATACTGTGATTTGTAAAACGTCCATTGCTTGTGCCTGAATTCACTTAGTTTTTTTGGTCCAAAAACCGGTTATCAATCAAGTGCCGAAAATAATTTCACGTTTGCTTTCGTTTTCCTATACTTCTCTCTGTCATTTGTTACGGTTAGCAAATTCGCGCCACTTTCTCAACCAATGAGAGACAAAACCAAAACCGATCGTCACTTGCTCGCACTCGTTTTCCCGCGCTTGGCGTCGGTTACACGTGTTTGACTTCGAGTCCTGATTGGTCCGTTGTAGTGTTTACGTTTTTTTCTTTTTTGCTATTGGTCAAAGTAATTACTTTGGTTGTGGGTCTACGATAGTCAGTTGAAGACTGCTGTATTACTTTAGAATGGCCTTTCAAATAACTACTCTAAATGATAGCATAAATTAAAGAACACAGAGGAAAAGACGGTAAAGACGAGGATTGATTTTAAAGGGGCAGTATCATGGGAGATCGATGGGAGATATCATGATTTTTGGCCAAAATTCACTAAATGTAAACTTTGAACACTGTGTTAATTAATTTCTCAATCGCTAATTCAAAGAAATATTAATAGTGATTCTAAGACGAAAGGTTGAACCAAAATATAGTACAACCGGCGATTTTCAGTGCGTTACAACAGCGAAATTTGAAAACGTCTGCCAGACGTTTTCAAATTTGAACCCCTCTCTATCTTGGTCATCTGGCAGCGAAAATATCTGTGGATAGTTTCTTTGCATTCTTATAGTCTTTTAATGGAATTTTGTCATTATATCTTGGCTGCTTTCAACCGAATAGCGTCTTTCCGATTTTCAACGTGTTACTAAAAATAGCGTGATACTGTCCCTTTAACAAATTGGCAATTAAGTAATATAACTAGACGTATTTTAACTTCAAGATGCTTTTTACGATCCGAGTCATATATAGAGTACAAAATAAACACACATTGAGAACAAAATGTGCCAACTGATATTCAAATTCGAGAACTTAACATACGCTGTTAATAGACTAGCATATCGGGGTAGACTCAGCAGTACAGAACACTGTTTCCTGTTAAACCCTTACCTCACAAGACAAAGATTCAATTTTTCAACTTTTCTTAGGTTTTCGTGCGAACAACGTAACCTTCTAGGAACATTCCCGAAAAGTTTATTTCCTAAATCCGAGAACAGAAACATTTTCTCGGCTTTCTTTCACTTTTCATCAAAATTCAAATATATATATATTCAGAAAAGTATTCATCTTCCGTGAGTCTTTTTCCACATTTATATACCTAATCTATATATGATTGAAAATTTTTGAAGGGTAAAATATTAGGACTATGATCTTTTTTGGAGGTACAAATTTTCGAAAGGTTATTTGTCTGACAATTTTGTGATAAAATTAAGCTGTGGAATGCGTGGGAGAATTTCCGTGCGCCTCATCATGATTTTCGATTGATTTTACTTCCAACTAAACGACGGAAAGCACTGAGAAAACAAAACAAACGAATTGATTGCATCCATCAAGAAATAAACCAAATATGGAGGAAAAAACTCTTACAAGTACCAAGAGTCGCTTCAATTTGAGTCACTGATTAACGCTAGTTACGAGAAGTTAATTCTTACTGTACAATCAATCACACAGGTCATGAAGAATAAAGAAGATTATTACAGAAGATTAGATAATGTCTTGATGTTTAAACATATCTATAAAAACTAGGGGTTTGGGTTTCAATGCAAAAGTAATTGCTGGCATTAAAGCTACAGCTGGAAAAAAAATACTGAAAAAAAATATGAAATTAAATAAATTAGGGTGAGAGCCACGTGGAAAGGAAGATAACGGGTGCCATCCGTATTCACAAAACACCTTTTTTATACTGTAAACGTCACAACAATCAAGATTAAAAAAAAAGAGGGTTTTTTCAGTAAGTGACACAGACAGGAGACGGACCAGGGGTCGAACCTAAGACTAGGCCATAGACCTTAAGGTCTTGAGGTCTACTCCTGAAAGGGGCACTCGGATTTGTTTTCCGAGTATAACTGCGTCACTTACTGAATACTAAATACATCATTCTCATTTATTCACCAGGCTTAAGATATTCCATCACCTCTAATTTAGATTATGTTCTTCAGAAATCACTAGCCGCCTTTGAGCAAAACAAACGCATTTTGAAGGATGTTCAGCGTCAACGAGCGAGCGACAATTTAATACTGTGTCGAAATGTTTTCTTTTGTCTCAGTGGCTGAAAAACAATTTGATTCGACGGTTGAATGGATGATCTCAACGGGTGAGTACGGATAAAGAACAATTTACATCACAAGTCGAATTATTTACACCAACGGGCAGAGATTTGGACTCAACGATCAAATTTATTGCCTCAACGGGCGAAGAATACCTTGACTAACCTGCCTCAACGGGCGAAGAATAATGTTAATCTGCTAAAGCTCGGTCAGATCTCTTGCCCACGTGCAATTTTAAGTGACGTCAATACCGAATAATAAAAAAACCAAACAACCGCGCATGCTTCCGATCTTACATCCGACAAATTTGGAATTTTTTCCGCCATTGTAAAAAATAGTATACTACCTCGCTAACACTCGTCAGCAATAAATTATAAACAGTGAGGATACTGTACAGGCCGTTTACGTTAACTTAGTTCAATGTTAGCCGCAAATTTGTATCACAATTACCGCAAGATATGCTACATTAACGCGAGAAAGTTGCTGGAGATGGGAACAGAACTTTCGTCTTTCCAAGCCTTAAAGAGAGTAAGATCAGTTTCAACGTGAAATGTTTGAGTGGGCTAGGGAAGCACAATAACTCTGTAGGCCAATCAAACCAGACCGTGAAATAAACAACAGTAACGTCTCCAGATCTGCAGGTCATTAATAGTAAAAACCAGTTTTTAAAGGTTATAAAATAAAACGGAGCTTCTTATCTTTGTACTCGGTTACCACTGGAAACGTCCAAACGGCTCAAACGAGGCCTGTTACAGGAGCAGGCAGTCCTAGACAATATACTGTTTTCTTAAACAATATCATTCCATGTGTTAGTGGATCTTGCCGATATTTTCAAGTTGTGGACTTTTTTTATGAGAAAGAAAGTTTTGCTGTGCATTTCCTATCGCCTATAACCCTCGTATGCTTTCAATTACGTTGAACGAACTCGAACTTTCTCTGATACCGACTCTCACCCTCAGTGAGTTTCTTTAATTATCACTTTTTTGGATCCCTAATCACGGTCAAGATCTTTCATGGAGTCTCATGGGCTCTCAAATACTTGTATTGTAAATTCTTAGCTTTTTTTTTTTTTTTTTTTTTTTCAGCTGCATGTATTTTGGGTGAGCAGGGATGGCGCAGTGGTGAAAGCACTCGCCTCCCACCAGTGTGACCTGGGTTCGATTCCCAGAATCGGCGTCATATATGGATTGAGTTTGTTGTTGGTTCTCGTCCTGGCTCCGAGAGGTTTTTCTCCGGGTACTCCGGTTTTCCCCTCTCTGCAAAAACCAACGCTTCTAAATTCCAATTCGATCTGGAAAGCGTCCACAACTACGGGTTCTATGCTAAATACATTGACACTTAAAAGGAGTGATCTATTTATTTTGATTTCATTGTTCCTGTTTCACTCAGGCTTAGTTTGTTATTTTTCGTCTTATAAGAAAACTAAAACAAAACCGCCTCAATATTAATTGTGAAAAATTTACCCAGCTAAATTACAAAAAATAAATAGGTAAATTATTCAGTTTGTTCAGCTTTAGCGCTCACAATTTTTTTTTTCGGGCCAAGCAAAGTTTCCTAACATTTATTAAAAACCTTTAACAATTTTGACAAAAAAAAAATAGAAAAAAAAAAAAAAGAAAAGAAAAAATCACCGTCGTGTGCCTACGTTCTCGTGAAAATGTAAATGGTGGTTTCGCGTTTTTGTTTTACAGCGGTCGTCGAAGAAATGTAATAGAGAGTCAGAATAGCGCACCTAAATAGCCACTGTTTTTCTCATTGAACCTTGTTTTTTTACGTTTTCGTTGCCGTCAACGTCGTGTTTGCGGCGGACAACGCTGCCCCACGCACGCTGACGTAAGCTACATCAGACGGCAACTAAACTGATTGGCCGATCCATACAGACCTGCGATTCGGCCCGTTTGTTTCGCCAGTGTAGCCCACTCAAACATTTCACGTGGAAACTGATTTTACTCTCTTTAAAGCTTGGAAAGACGAAAGTTCTGTTCCCATCTCCAGCAACTTTCTTGCGTTGATGTAGCACATCCGGCCTTCGGTATATACATTTGCGGCTAACATTGAACTAAGCTAACGTAAGCAACATGTGCAGTCTCCTTACAGTTCCTAATTTATTGCTGACGAGCGTTAGCGAGGCAGTATACTATGTAAGATCGGAAGCATGTGCAGTTGTTTGGTTTTTTTTTATTATCCGGTGTATCTACGTCTGCGATGACGTCACTTAAAATTGCACGTGGGCAAGAGATCTGACAGAGCTTAACCAGATTTACATTATTCTTCACCCGTTGAGGCAGGTTAGTCAAGGTATTCTTCGCCCGTTGAGGCAATAAATTTGAGCGTTGAGTCCAAATCTCTGCCCGTTGAAGTAAATAATTCGACTTATGAGTCATATTGTTCTTTATCCGTCGATGCGAAAGAAAAATGGCTATCTGCACTTTAAGGCAAAATCTAAGTCGTACTCACCCGTTGAGATCATCCATTCAACCGTCCAATCACATTGTTTTTCAACCATTGAGACAAAAGAAAACATCACGACACAATATTAAATTGTCGCTCGCTCATTGACGCCGAACATCCTTCAAAATGTCTTGCTGAAAGATCTGAAGAACATAATCTTAATTTGATGTGATGGAATATTTTAAGCCTGGTGAATAAATGAGAATGATGTATTATCCAGTAAGTGACACAGGCATACTCGGAAAAAATCCGAGTGCTCCTTTCAGGAGTCAAACATTAGACCATAAGGTCTAAGGCCTAGTCTTAGGTTCGACTCCTGGTCCAACTCCTGCCTGTGTTACTTACTAAAAAATCGTTCATTTTTATAATCTTGATTGTTGTGACATTTACAGCATAAAATAAGTATTTCATAAATACGGATGACACCCGTTATCTTTCATTTCACGTGGCTTTTACCCTACTTTATCTCATTTCATATTGCATTTTCAGTATTTGTTTCCATCTCTAGATTTAATGCCAGCAATCACTTTAACATTGAAACCCAAACCCCTAGTTTTTATGGATATGTTTAATCTAATCTTCGGTAATAATTTTCTTCATATTTCATGACCTGTGTGATTGATTGTACAGTGAGAATTAACTTCTCGTAACTACCGTTAATCAGTGACTCAAAATGAAGTGACCCTTGGTACTTGTAAGTGTTTCTTTCCCCATATTTAGTTCTTGAAGGATGGAAAAAATTCGTTTATTTAAAATCAATTGAAAATCATGATGAGGCGCACGGAAATTCTCCTACGCATTCCACAGGTTAATTTTATCACAAAATGTTCAGACAAATAACCTTTCGAACGAAAGAAATACCGAAAATTTGTCCATCCTAACAATATTATAGTCCCAATATTTTACCCTTCGAAAATTTTCAATTATGTATAATTTAGGTAATTAAAAATGTGCAAAAATACCCACGGAAGATGAATACTCCAGTGATTATATATATTTGAATTTCAATGAAAAGTGAAAGAAAGCCGAGGAAATGTTCCTGTTCTCGGATGTAGGAAATAAGGTTGTCGGGAATATTCCTAGAAGATTACGTTTTTACAACAAAAACTTAAGAAAAGTTGGAAAAATGAATCTTTGCCTTATCAGGTAAGGGTTTACCAGGAAACAGCGGCGAGCGTTCTGAAGTGGTTAGTCTACCCCGATATGATAGTCTATTAACGGGGTATATTTCTTTCGAATTTGAATATCAGTTGCATCGCACATTTTGTTCTCAATGTGTGTTTATTTTGTATTCTATATATGGCTTGGATCCTAAAAAGTATCTTGAAGTTAAAATACGTCTAGTTATATTACTTAATTACCAATTTGTTTAAACCAATCCTCGTCTTTGCCGTCTTTTCCTCTGTGTTCTTTAAGATGCTATCATTTGGAGTAATTATTTGAAAGGCCATTCTAAAGCAATAAAGCAGTCTTCAACTGACTATCGTGGACCCACAACCAAAGTAATTACTTTGACCAATAGCAAAAAGAAAAAAACGTAAACACTACAATGGACCAATCAGGACTCGAAGTCAAATACGTGTAACCGACGCCAAGCGCGGGAAAACGCGTGTGAGCAAGTGACGATCGGGCTTTGGTTTTGTTTCACATTGGTTGAGAAAGTGACGCGAATTTGCTAACAGAAGTAACCAATGACAGGGCGAAACATAGAAAAACGAAAGCAAACGTACGAAAATAATTATCGACACTCGATGGATAACCGGTCTATGGACCAAAAAAATTAAGTGAATTCACACACAAGCAATGGACCTACAAATCACAATATTCAAGAAACTTCATCTCTGTGCTTAAAGAATTAAAAGTTCGTGGTGTGTAAATTGTACATTATAAGATCCCCTTTGAGTAGTACATGAACAGTTAAAACGCTTCACCTTGTACAATGCAATTGAGGTACCTAAATTCGTTTAAAGCCGGTTGCCATTTCTGTTTGTTGGTTGATCAACACTTTTTTAATAACTAAAACTTATTCGCCCAGGGCAAAGTGCATCAATGGATCTGTGATTGAATAGGTGCGAAGTTTTTAATTACAAATCATAATTTTCTTGTTGTCTTTATATTTTAATGAAGTATGGAAACATTAGTGGGGGTATTGTTTTCCTTAATCGTTTGAAAATTTCTTGAAAAAAGCAAATTGAGAAAAAAAAAAAACTATCTCAAAAGAGGTCTAGATGAATATGCTTTGCCATTAATGATCAGAACTGATAGAACATACTAAAAATAAAATTGTTATCCTCTTTTTCGAATAAGATTACATTTAGTTAAACATCTAATGATAAAAATTTAATTTGTCACCTTAACATGTAATTTTACGTTTTATCGCCTTGTACGGTATATATTAAGTTGTCAATTTCATTTCTTTTCACTTGAAAATGATGACATGGAGTCATCGAAACGTAGTATGAAACTTCTTTCGCTAATCCTCTTTTTACCGAAGCAAATATGGAAAGTTTTGAATTTTTAAAACAAAGCTTACTGAAAATAAAAACTCCTTAAAATAAATGAAGCTCAAAAAAGGTTAGGGACTACTAATTTAGAGATGACGTACTGTTTGTGATATTTTCAGGGTGCATGATGGCGCGATTGGAAATGCAAATTAAAATTAAAACTGTGCACATTGAAAAAGGTCCGCAAATGTCAAAATGATTTATCACACTAAAATGATGCATTGTTGGCCATTAGACCTAATGAGGTCGTCAGACGTCATTAGGAAGCCCCTCGTAGCTTGAAAGTTGGCAAATGATCTCGTTTTTTGGAGAAAAATAGAACAACAGGACGAACTGTACCCACGTGCTCACGTGCATGATATATCGTCCCTACCTCTCGACAAAACACCTGCTGCATGTGGTATTTGAAAGCAAATATAAGTGGTGGCCTGTTTTTTTAGAACTGGGACGCTCCAATGACATAGTCTTTAATAACAGTTTGGAAATCTTAAATCACTTACGACTGGCAATAACCTTTTGTTAAAAAAAAAGACCAGAATGTTTCGATCGCGTGTTTTCTGCCTCTTGTCGAGTTTTCTCATTTTAATCGTAACACTTTCGCGAGCGTTTGTTGAAGCCAGCGACGCAGAAAATGAGCATCGCGTGCGTGAGTTTCGAAATCAAGAGCCAGAGGTAGGTTTGTATTGTTACCTTCATTGGTAATTAAGATTTATTTTTTATGGAAGTATAACTCGAGATGGTTTTAAAAAGGTAAGTTGTGTTTGTATATACGTTACTAAGGGTTCACGCATATTGCTGGTGCGTTTAAACGTAATGTTAAAAGTATACTCAACACAGCAAACATTTTAATTATTTACTCAAAGTCCTGTTAGTCGTTTTACAGATATTTCTGTTAGGCAAGCCTTCGTTGGTTGGGGTATTAGAAAGTTAGTTTGACACAAACCATGAGTTTTCAAGTTGTTCAAACAACACTTTAGAGTTTTGCAAAATTGTGAAATTTTGAAGAATTAAATATGATCACACACCGGCTTTATAGTTGATTATTGCAATTAAACAGCAAAACTAAAAATGTGAATTCGAGTAAGGACGAACTAAGTTCTCGTAAGTTAAGAGCTACATTAAAGCTGTACGTAAAAGAACTGGTCCCCATTAATTTTATGGCTTATCTTGGCGATGTTGTGAGTCTTTATTTTAAGGATTTCATTTAAATTTAAATTAACTCAACCTAACGAAAACTGATAGTGTTATGTAGAGTCGAAAAAAACGAAAACTCTTGATACCAGTTATTCAATTAGACCGCCAAATTGTCCCTCATTTCGTATTGCAACTACCAGCTATTTTTAAAGGGTTCTTCTATTGGCACCCATAGGTTTTTTTTTTTTTGCTGAGTTTACTTTGCTTTCCTATCGTTTAGACACTGGCCTCCAGTGATGACGCGCAAAAACAAGAGGAAGGCTGGAATGATGCGCCTAACGCTCTTAGAATCGCAAATCATCAGCGACCCTCGAATGTCGATTCTGGGTGCATCTGTGGAGTTACCTCATTCATTTGCTGTGGAAGAAAGCGAACTTTCCTGATGGTACGTTTTCACGGTTACTTTTGGTTAATTCACTTGAGTCAGTTCATCAAATCTCCATTTAAAATCTTACGTACAATGATGATTTTTACTTGTACATACTTTACAAAGAATCCTTCCGAACCATCTTAGTTAGCTTCTCAAGCTGTATTATGGTTTTTACACTATTTGCCTTTTTTAGATTATTCCACATCTTCGAAAAGGCGTCATCTACGCAAAACAACTGCTTAATTTTGCATCTTAAACTTTCTAAGTACTCTGGTTAGAAAGGCTTAATCGCGTCAGATTTTCTTTTTTATTTGTGACGAAAAATTTGCGTTTTCGTTAATGAAATTTGACGTCCAAGTTTCATAGCATTGGAAATTATAAGTGCTTTTTCTGGGGCACCCGACAAGAATATTCAAGAATATTCTTCAAATGTCGTTTCCAGTTTTTCCAAGATCGTTTTAATCCCTGGCCTTTAAAAGGGATATTTGTGTATCCTAACAAAGCTTGACCTGACATGTTTGGATCCTTTAGCTGAATGCTTAACTCAGAAAATTTTAAGAAGGAGGTCCGTATACTTAGAAATTTTCCAACGTTTGCTTTCGTATTACAGCGGAAAAAGAAATGTCATTTGGTGCAGGAGTAGAATACTCCCATTTACGATTCACTCACTCTAAAAGCGCACCAATTATGGATCAGTTATCTATCATGTTGTGGTCCCAAAATCCTCCATAAATGAAGTCGAACCAGACACACTTTAAGCTGAGTAATTTAAGATTTGTTTTCTTACAGGTAAAGAAAAACCGGAATATGGTAGAAAGGAAGGCTGGCTTCGACGATCAAATATGGTGAACCAAGACTTCGAAAAGAAGAACACCGTTAACGAAGACTAAGATAGTGAAGAAGGACCCGAATTAGTCTGATCTAGTGTATTGTCTTGATATGCGAACAAAAACTCGCACATTGTTAAGAGCTGGGGTTATAGTAACAGAAGCGAAAATGTCAAATTCATGTATTTGAACTACGGTCACTCAGTTTTTAATGGGAATAAAATTCTAAGTGGACAAATGCCTCTGTGTCTGAGTTGTTCATTAAGTAGTTATGTAGTTAAACGGTTACAAATAGCACTTAAGATAGCCTTTTTTCAACGAAGCACAACGAACGTTTCGAATTTTTTGCGAAAACTCACTGAAATAAAATTAAATATCCTTAAACGAAATGTACCTCACATTGGCGGAACAAGGAATCGCGCCCAGCGGGAGCCGCTAATTAATCGTTTATTTCAATAAGCGAAGCCGTACCCACCACGACACAAAGGTATCCATCGCAATTTCAGAACTGTGTCCTTCTCACGGCCAGAACAGGCTCGGGGAAAAGTCGGAGCCAATTAAAAATATTTTCGTACACTGAAAACCTCTTGATGTTGTGGCCGCCATGTTTTATTGGGTAATCATGTCCGTGGCGCTCCTCTTTTCCCAGTATATTTTGGGCTCGCTTTGTCCACCTTTAGTGTTTTGTCCCTCACCTCGGCAGTTTTTGTCAATTTCCCTATTCTAATTGTACAAAAATCGTAATGTGATGCCAGAGATTTTGTTCGAAGGTTACTAAGAAGTCTATGGCCGCCTTTCAACTATGTTGTTGCAATATTCAATTTTCATACCGAAAGAATATAAGCTCAAGATGTAGCAATTTTAATATCCTTATCAATATTTGATTTTTATTTTTAATGTAGTTTTTTCAGAAAAGATATTAAAAATGAAAAGAGAGAATCCATTCTTTTTTTTTTTTAACTTTGATTAAAAAAAAATGTTAGGACGGAACGCGAGGGTTGGAGACAGCAGATCGAGCACGTGAGCTTGGTCCTGTTTTTCTGTTTTGCTCCAAAAAACTTGATCATTTCCCAAACTTCAAGCTAGGAGGGGTGTCCTAATGACGTCTGACGACCTTTGCGAACTGCTTTTCTGACGTTCTCGTTGCCGTCATGAAAGATGATCAAAGATAAAAAATGATCAAAGACAAAATGGTCTGTTTTTTGAGCAAGTTGTTCCCGATAGAATAACAAGTAATTCAAGGACAACGTTTATATCAATTCATTCAATTGACAAAATGCAATAGAGCAACAGAGGGAGCACAGTGAGACGAATGTGATGCTGAAATCGGGCCTTGAAAAATTGATTATGCATTCAACAAATAGATTTCATTTTGCCGTGCGCCTGTACTATAATAACTACAGATGACGTCATAACGTGGTACAAAGAAGTACGCTACGAGCCGCAGGCGAGTGGCGTGTCCTCGAGTTTTCTTGTCTGTAAAGCGAACCAGCCGTGAACTGCTACTTAAAATAGTTCGCGGGAAAAAAATACAGGGAAATGTATGGAAAGTTCAAAACACGACTGGACGCTTTCTGGCACAGCTACATCCCTCCAATTTTTTCCTTAAAATCCTTTTCCTAATGCCAAAAGTTTCCGATTCATGAATTTTTCAGAAGCGATGCTTTATGAAAATTATTTGACATCAGATTTCCATACAAACACTGTTATTTCAAGTCTGTTTGCCTACTCGTCAAAATGGCGCCGAAAACCCTGATAAGGCCTATTGGCGTGGGAAGTACAATACTGCAATAACTCTGTAGGCCCACGAGGGAATCATACCGGACCGTGAAATAGACAACAGTACCTTCCCCAGATCTCCACGTCATTAGAAAAACATTTTGCCTCAGTAGCACATATCAAACAATACGCTACCAGCAAATGGACATCACAAATGAAAGAGCATGACAAACCTGGTAATTAGGGTGGATATCAGTGTGATATGTTGAACGTTCTCGGAGAAATTGGCTTTCAAATTAAAAACTGTGAAATTTATAAAGAATGTAAGGCTGGGTGGTAACTCCGCCATATATTCTTTGTAAAGTCTTGACACTTCAAAAGCTATTTTCTCAAAAAACTTTTCAACATATCATAGTCAGATTTTCCTAGAGTACTAAGGTTTCCAAACTCTTTCAATTTGTATAGTGTGTTTATTTGTAGCTAGTTTTTTTCCTTTATGCTAATGTAGGCTAATGAGGCTTTCAAATACGTTGAAACAACTCGAGCTTTCTCTGGTGGTGACCCTCTCACCCTCAGTGAGGGTCTTTTATTATCGCTCTCTTAGGATCCCTGATCACAGTCAAGATCTTTCATGGAGTCTCATGGGCTCTCAAAGACATGTATTGTAAATTCTTAGCTTGTTATTTTTTTCCAACTGCGTGTATTTTGGGTGAGCAGGGATGGCGCAGTGGTGAAAGCACTCCCTTCCAACCAGTGTGACCTGGGTTCGATTCCCGGAATCGGCGTCATATATGGATTGAGTTTGTTGTTGGTTCTCGTCCTGGCCCCGAGAGGTTTTTCTCCGGGTACTCCGGTTCGATCTGGAAATTGTCCACGATTAGTGTTCTGCGCTAATTCATTGACACGTAAATGAAGTGATTTATTTATTTTTATTTCATTGTTCCCGTTTCACTCAGACTTAATTTGTTATTTTTCGTCTTATAAAAAAACTGGAGCATACCACCTAAATTGTGAAAAATTTACCCAGCTAAAATACAAATAATAAATAGGTAAATTATTAAGTTCGTTCAGCTCTAGCGCTCACTTTTTTTGGGGGGAGGGGGGGGGGGGGCAAGCAAAGTTTCCTAAAATTTATTAAAAACCTTTAACAATTTTGACAAAAAATAGAAAAAAAAAAAGAAAGAAAAAATCACCGTCGTGTGGCCACGTCCTCGTTAAAATGTAATTGGTCGATTCACGTTTTTGTTTTCCAGCAATTATCGAAGAAATGTAATAGTTTGTCAGTATAGCGCACGTAAAGAGCCACTGTTTTTCTCATTGAACCTTATTTTTTTACGTTTTCGTTGCGGTCAACGTCGCGTTTGCGACAGACAACACTGCCCCACGCACGCTGACGTAAGCTACATCAGACGGCAACTAAAGTGATTGGTCAATCCATACAGACCTGCAATTCGGCCCATTTGTTTTGCGAGTGTAGCCCACTCAAACATGTCACCTGGAAACTGATCTTACTATCTTTAAGGCTTGGAAAGACGAAAGTTCTGTTCCCATCTCCAGCAACTTTCTCGCGTTAATGTAGCATATCCTTCGGTAATTGTGATATACATTTGCGGCTAACATTGAACTAAGCTAACGCAAGCAACATGTACAGTCTCTCACTGTTTATAATTTATTGCTGACGAATGTTAGCGAGGTAGTATACTATTTTTTATAATGGCGGAAAAAATTTCAAATTTGTCGGATGTAAGATCGGAAGCATGCGTGGTTGTTTGGTTTTTATATTATCCGGTATATCTACGCCTGGAATAACGTCTCTTAAAATTGCACGTGGGCAAGAGATCTGACAGAGCTTAACCAGATTTACATTGTTCTTCGCCCGTTGAAGCAGGTTTGTCAAGGAATTCGTCGCCCGTTGAGGCAAAAAATTTGAGCGTTGAGTCCAAATCTCTGTCCGTTGGTGTAAATAACTCGACTTGATGCAAATTGTTCTTTATCCGTCTGAGGCGTAAGAAAAATGGCTATCTGCTTTGCCCTTTGAGGCAAAATCTAAGTCGGTCTCACCCGTTGAGATCATCCATTCAACCCTCGAATCAAATTGATTTTCAGTTATTGAGACAAAAGAAAACATTTCGACACAGTATTAAATTGTCGCTCGCTCGTTGACGCTGAACATCCTTCAAAATGCGTTTGTTTTGTTGAAAGGCGGCTAGTGATTTCTGAAGAACATTATCTTAATTAGAGGTGATGGACTATCTTAAGACTGGTGAATAAATGAGAACGATGCATTCAGTATTCTGTAAGTGACACAGGCATACTCGAAAAATAAATCTGAGTGCTCCTTTCGGGAGCAGAACCTAAGACCTATGGTCTATGGCCTAGTCTTAGGTTCGACCCTTGGTCCAGCTCCTGCCTGTGTCACTTAAAATCTTAAAATCTTTCATTTTTTCAATCTTGATTATTGTGACGTTTACAGCATAAAATAGGTGTTTTGCGAATATGGATGACACCCGTTATCTTTCTTTTCACGTGGTTCTCACCCTAATTTATTTCATTTCATATTGTATTTTCAGTATTTTTTTCCAGCTGTAGCTTCAATGCCAGCAATTACTTTTACTTTGAAACCCAAACACCTAGTTTATATGGATATGTTTAAACATCAAGTCATTATCTAATTATCGGTAATAATTTTCTTTTTTTTTCATGACCTGTGTGATTGATTGTACTAGCGTTAATCAGTGACTCAAATTGAAACGACTCTTGAACTTGTAAGAGATTCCCCCCCCCCCCCCCCCCCATATTTGGTTTAGTTCTTGATGGATGCAATCAATTCGTTTATTTTGTTTCCTCAATGCTTTCCGTCGTTTAGTTGGAAGTACAGTAGGACCCCGGTAACTCGGACTCGGATAACTCGAACTCCCCCGCTAACTCGAACTAAATTTATTTTCGCTTGATCAAAATTTACCCCGATAACTCGAATTTCTGGTTCTTATAACTCGCCACGGATGCCCATTGAGATATCCCATTAGTTTTTCTTATAGTGTGATCGAATTCTAACACTAGACTGGACTACGCAAAAGGGAACATAAATTGAGTGTATTAAATAAACTAAGTTACATTCACAGTATTGCATTGTCGTAAGAATGCATAATCGTTGCAATTGTTTTGTCGTGAAATAAGTTTAATTTGCACTGTATTGTATACCAAAGTGCAGAAAATAAATGAACTATTAATTATCAACCTGGGAAATTAAATATTTTAATCGACCCCGATAACTCGAAACCCCGCTAACTCAAACAGTTTTTCGTTTCCCTTCAGAGTTCGAGTTACCGGGGTTTTACTGCAAATTCAATCGAAAACCATGATGAGGCGCACGGACTGACTATCGTAGAACCACAACCAAAGTAATTACTTTGACCAATAGCAAAAAAAAGAAAAACACGTAAACACTACAATGGACCAATCAGGACTCGAAGTCAAATACGTGTAACCGGGAAAACGCGTGCGAGTAAGTGACGATCGGGTTTTGGTTTTGTCTCTCATTGGTTGAGAACGTGACGCGAATTTGCTAACAGAAGTAACCAATGACAGGGCGAAGTATAGCAAAAGAGAAGCAAACGTGAAATTATTTTCGACACTCGATGGATAACCGGTCTTTGGACCAAAAATAGTAAGTGAATTTATACACAAGCAATGGACGTTTTACAAATCACAATATTCAACAGACTTCATTTCTGTGATTAAAGAATTAAAAGTTCGTGGTGTGTATATTGACATTATAAGATCCCTTTGAGTAGTACAGTAAAAACGCTCCACCTTGTACAATGTAATTGAGGTACCTAAATTCGTTTCATGCTGGTTGTCATTTCTGTTTGTTGGTTGATCAACGCTTTTTTAATAACTAAAACTTATTCGCCCAGGGCAAAGTCCATCAATGGACCTGTGATTGAATGGGTGCGAAGTTTTTAATTACATGCCACAATTTTCTTGTTGTCTTTATATTTCAACGAAGTAGGGTACCATTAGCCAGGGTATAGTTTTCCTTTATCGTATAAACATTTCTTGAAAAATGAAAATTGAAAAAAAACTACCCCAAAAGAGGTCTAGCTAGATGAATATGCTTCGCCATCAATGATCAGAAATGGCACATACTAAAAAGTAAATTGTTATCCTCTTTTTCCCGAAGCGGATATGGAAAGTTTTGAATTTTTTTTAGAAAAGCTAACAAAAATATACACTTCTTCAAACAAATGAATCTCAAAAAAGGTAAGGGATCACTAATTTAGAAATGACGTACTATTTGTGATATTATCAGGGTTCATGATGACACCATTGGAAAAGTAAATTGAAATTAAAACTGTGCGCATTAAAAAAGGTCCGCAAATGTCAAAATGATTCATCGCACTAAAATGGTGCATTGTTGGCCATTAGACCTAATTGGGTCGCTAGACGTCATTAGGAAGCCCCTCATAGCTTGAAAGTTGGCAAATGATCACGTTTTCTGGAGAAAAATAGAACAACAGGACGAACTGTACCCACGTGCTCACGTGCATGATATATCGTCCCTACCTCTCTGACAAAACATCTGCTGCATATGGTATTTGAAAGCAAGTATAAATGGTGGGCTGTTTTTCAGAACTGGAACACTCTAATGAAATAGTCTTCAGTTACAGTTTTGAAATCTTAAATCGCTTACAACTGGCAATAAGCTTTTGTTAAAAAAAACTAGAATGTTTCAATTGCGTAGTTTCTGCCTCTTGTCGAGTTTTCTTATTTTTAACGTAACACTTTCGCGAGCGTTTGTTGAAGCCAGCGACGAACAAAATGAGCACCACGTGCGTGAGTTTCTAAATCAAGAGCCAGAGGTAGGTTTGTATTCTAGCCTTCATTGGTAATTAAGGTTTATTTTAAATGGAATTATAACTCAAGATGGTTTTAAAAAGGTAACTTGCTTTTTCTCAGTTTTATATATATATACGTTTCTCCGGGTTTGCTCATGTTGCTGGCGCGTTTAAACCCAATGATAAAATTATACGTAACTCAGCAAACATTTTAAACCTTCACTCAAAGTGTTCTTAATCGTTTTGTTGATATTTCTGTCAGGCAAGCCTTCGTTGGTTGGGATATTTAAAAGTTAGTTTGACACAAATTCAGAGTTTTCAAGTTGTTCAAACAACACTTTGAATTTTTGCAAAATAGTGAAATTATGTAATTATGTAGAATTAAATATGTACACACACTTGTTATATGCTTATTGTACAAAATGTAACTCTTAGTATTTAAGGTCTGCTCTCGTAGGTAGTGTTTTGTAGTTAATAATTGCAATTAAACAGCAAGAACTAAGAACGCAATTTTGAGTAAAGAATTATTGAACTAAGCTCTCGTAATCCAAGAGCTACATTAAAGCTTTATATAAAAAGAAATGTTCCACATCACTTTTATGGCTTATCTACACTGTTTTCAGTCTTTTTGATTTCCGAATTTCATTTGCCAAAAAGTCAGGAATCCAAATTGTCTAAACCTGAAGAAAACTATTGATACCAGTTATTCAGTTAGAACGCCAAATTGTCCCTTACTACATATTGCAACTACAAATTATTTAAAAAGGGTGCTTCTGTTGGCACCCAATTTTTTTTTTTCGCTGAGTTTACTTTGCTCTCCTATCGTTCAGACACTGGCCTCAGGTGATGACGAGCTAAAACAAGAGGAAGACGGGAATGATGCGTCTACTGCTCTTAAAATCGCAAATCATCAGCGACCCTCTAATGTCGCTTCTGGGTGCATTTGCGGGGTTACCTCATTCACTTGCTGTGGAAGGAAGCGAACTTTCCAGATGGTAAGTTTTATTCTCCTAACTCAGTCAGTTGATCAAATCCTTATTTATAATCTAACATACGATGATGATTTATACATGTACTTACTAGACAGCTTCCTGAACTGTATTATGGACTGGTCTCTACATTGTTTTTGTTTTTTTCAGATTATTGCACCTCTTTGTAAAGTCGTCTTCTGCGCAAAACAGCTGCTTAAGTTTGCAAACTCTTAAACTCTCTCAGTATTCTCATTCGAAAGGTTTAATCGGTTCAGATTTTCTTATTTACTAGTAAAGAAAACTTTCGTGTTTTCTAATGGAATTTGACGTCCAAGTGTCATAACACTGGAAACTATAAGTGCTTTTTCTGGGGCACCGAACGAGAATATTTACCACAAATATTCCAAATGTCGTTTCCAGGCTTTCCAGGATCGTTTTAATTCCTAGCCTTTTAAATGGATATTTGTGTATCCTAACACAGCTGGACCTGATTTGTTTGGATTATTTAGCGTAATGGTTAAATTACAGAAAATTTTAATTTGCACATTCATATCCTTAGAATTTCCAGTTTCCAAATTACGTCAAAGAACGAAATGTCATGTAGTGAATAGAATACTGCCATTTAGTATTCACCCACCCTACAAGCGCACCAATTATGGATCAGTCATCTATCATGTTGTGGTACCAAAATCCTCCACCAACAAAGGCGAACCAGACACAGTTCAAGCTGAGTCATTTGACTGAGTTATAATAAATATATTTTTACAGGTAAAGAAAAACCAGAATATGCTGGAGAGGAAGGCTGGCTTCGACGATTAGATGTGGTGAGCCAAAGACTACGAAGAGAAGAACACCATTAATGAAGTGTAAGATAATAAATCGAAGAGGGACCGGAATTACACGGTCTGATCTAGTGTATTTGTTGTGGTTCAATTTTATCCTTGGTTTAAATTTTATTTCCCTTTGTTTTGGGGTATGGTAATGTATGATAATGAGTTCAAAACAATGGGAAATAAAAATTAAACCAAGGATAAAATTGAACCACAACATATTGTCTTGAGTTGCGAACATAAACTCGCACATTGTTAAGAGCTTGGGTTATTGTAAAAGAAGCGAAAATGTGAAATTCATGTATTTGAACTACAGTCACTTGTTTCAATATTTATGGGAATAAAATAATTCTAAGTGAAAAAAAAATACCTTTGTGTTGAGTTGTTAATTAAGTAGCTATGTAGTTAAACGGTTACAAATATCACTTACTTTAGCCTTTTTTCAACGAAGCACAACCAACATTTCGAATTTTTGCGAAAACTCACTGAAATAAAATTAAATATCCTTAAAAGATATGTACTGCTGCATCTGGAAATCAGGCCCAGCGAGGCCGTCGGCCCACCACGAGACAGACGTATTCATCTCCACTTCTTAACTGTGTCCTTCTCACGGCCAGAATAGGCTCGCAAAAAAGTTAGTCACTTAAAATCTTTTCGTACACTGAAAACCTCTTGATGTTGTAGCCGCCATGTTTTACTGGGTTATCAGGTCCGTGATAACTTGACACCCCTCCTATCCCAGTGTATTTTGGGCTCGCTTTGTCTACCTTTAGTGTTTTGTTCCTCTCCTCAGCAGTTTTTGTCAATTTCCCCATTTTCATTATACAAAAATGGTAGCTTCCAAAGTTTTTGTTCGAAGGTTACTGAGAAAACTATGACCGCCTTTCAACTATGTTGTTCGTTCTCAAACGAAAATTGAAACTTTGCCATGCAATATTCAATTTTCATACCAAATGAATATAAGCTTAAGATGCAGCAATTTTGATAACCTTATCAATATTTGATTTTTATTTTCAATTTAGTTTCCCAGCAAAGATATTAAAAATGAAAAGAGAGAATCCATTCATTTTTTTTTTCTTTTGATTTTGATAAAAAAAAATTGTTTCGACGGAACGCCCAAGGACGCTGCAGAGTTAAGAGACAATCGATCGGGTTCGTGAGCACGTGGGTACAGCTGGTCTGTATGGATTGACCAATCAGTTTAGTTGTGGTCTGATGCAGCTTACGTCAGCGTGCGTGGGGTAGTGTTTTTTGTCGCAAACACGACGTTGGCGGGAAGCAGAACGTAAAAAATAAGGTTTAATGAGAAAAACAGTGGTTCTTTAAAAATTACGTGCGCTATACTGACTTTCTATTGCATTTCTTTGACGACCGCTGTAAAATAAAAACGTGAAACGACCATTTACTTTTTAACGAGAACGTGGGCACACGACGGTGATTTTTTTTCTTTCTCTTTTTTTCTTTTTTTTTTTTTTTTTGTCAGAATTATAAAAGGTTTTAAATAAATTTTAGGAAACTTTGCTCGGCCAAACGAAAAAATCTCAGTGCTAGAGCTGAACGAACTGAATAATTTACCTATTTTTTTGTAATTTAGGTTGGTAAATTTTTCACAATTTAGATGATGTTCTCTAGTTTTCTTACAAGATGAAAAATACCAAACCAAGCCTGAGTGAAACTGGAACAACGAAATAAAAATAAATAAACCACTTTATTTTAAGTGTCATTGTATTTAGCGTAGAGCACTAATTTGGGAATTGGAACTTAGAAATGTTGGTTTTTGAGTAGAGGGGCAAACTAGAGTATATATCGACACCGAGTCCGGGAATCGAACCCGTGCCACATTGGTGAGAGACGAGTACTCTCACCACTGCGTCATCCCTGCTCACCCAAATGAAAAAATTGTCAAGCTAAGAATTTACAATACATGTATTTGAGAGCCCATGAGACTCCATGAAAGATCTTAACCGTGATTAGGGATCTAAGAAAGTGATAATTAAAGAAACTCACTGAGGGTGAGAAAGTTCGAGTTGGTTCAACGTACTCGAAAGCGTACGAGGGTTATAAGCGATAAGACAGCAATTTTTTCTTTCTAACCTGGCCCCAGGGTTAGGAAAAGCAGATTTTGGATAAAAAAACAGTCGATTTCCACAACTTCCAAATATCGGCAAGATCCACTAACACATGCAAATGATATTGCTTAAGAAAACAGTATATTGTCTAGGACTGTCTACCCCTGTAACAGGCCTCGTTTAAGCCGTTTGGACGTTTCCAGTGGTAACTGGGTACAAAGACAATAAGCTTCATTTTATTTCATAACCTTTAAAAACTGGTTTTGACTGTTACAGTGCGACGCGCCTTACCGTGGCCACCCAACAAACCTTTTTTTTTACAAGTTAGCCAATCAGGATACGCGAATTTGATTAACGGTCACGCCTCCAACAGGCAAGTGACGCAACAACGAATTATTGCAAACATGTCGTTTTGTATTTTACGCGCATCGCACTGTAAAAGAAACAGTACTAGTAGAATTCTAACCTCAAAATCACTTTTCCTTGCACACCTGCAACTGTATATCTAATAGGTGGATCTTTGTTGACATGTTTACCCTCATTAATAATACTTATCAGCACTGAGACACACGTACCATCCCCGTGGTATGGCCAATACCGTACGCATGCGCACAACCATGTCACCTGGGCAGTGGCAGCCATGGACAGCTGTTTCGCCCTTATTGGGGCTCATCAGCATGGCATAGCCGTCGGGTCAAGGAGCGGGAGTAAACCCGCGTATCGGAGACCCTTTCATGCCCAGGCGAGTGCATAGCACTCCTTTAAGCGCCATCTCCACCGTAGGCAAGTGATAGCTGTTGGTTGGGAACCGCAAAACAGTTCTCCCACGGCAATGCGTATGGGGATGGGATCACTTACAGACCTGTGTGCTCAAAATAAATTGTAAACAATACTTACGGTGGAGCTGGCGCTTAAAGGAGTGCTATGCACTCGCCTTGGCAGTAAAGGGTCACCGATACGGAGGTTTACTCCCGCCCCTTGACCCGACGGCTATGCCATGCTGATGAGCCCCAATAAGGGCGAAACAGGTGTCCATGGCTGCCACTGCCTGGGTGATATGGTTGTGTGCATGCGTACGGTATTGGCCTGTTTGGCCATACCACGGGGATGGTACGTGTGTCTCAGTGCTGATAAGTGTTGTTTACCGGCTCATTAGCCTACTTTAGCATAAAGGAAAACAACTAGCTTTTAAAATCGCCGATATCTGGCATGTCAGATATCGGCGATTAAATTCGCCGGCATTTGCCAAGTGTGCCCGTTCCCGCGATTTTCTGCGCTCATCGCTGCAAATCGCCAGTAAAGTCAACTAATCAGGTTGGGCGATTTTATCACATGACTTTTCAAAACACTCCTCGATGGAGCCCGAGAACAAGGTTGAAGTGCCACATCGTCGTGATTTCATCGTTCACGTGTCTTAAAGTTTCCATGTAAGCAATTATTAACAGGCATAATCTTTTCGGATTTTTGATTTCTTGTTTTCGTCGTTTAATGAAAAAAAGTCATCATCGTTAAGTTTACAGTTTTACATTTTATTGTCGTTCGTTGTTGAATTTGTCAACAATGACGAATTCCAGGTTAAGAGAATGGAGAAATCCAAGATTGTGGCTGATGAGAACTAATGACATAATCACTATATCGCATAAAGTGGTGTTTACGTCATGAGTTTTTAAGGGTGACCATCTTGCATCTGACATCATGCATTTCTTTATTTTTCATTAACGTTTGAAACCACCGAGCTTGACCAAATCAAAAACAAACTTAAAACTGATAACTGATATGAAAATGAAAATTAAAGCTATTTCGTCATCATTTGCTGCCATGTCACATAAATTTGTTCCCAGATTAACTCTAGAAAACGTCGCAAACTTGGTGGGTTTTGCTTCCATGCTTAAAATGTTCAAGTTGCGTGTGGGGGGATTTCCCCCCTCTCCCCTTCCCTTCCCTCCCCACCCTTCATTCACGGCAAAGAAAGGTTTTATCACAATTTAATTCGTTCTCTTCACTGGGTGCGCAAAGGATTACACTAACTCGCAGATAGCTGTTACTATTAGCGGCGGGTTAGTTAGATCACTATGTTTCCGACAAATTAACAGGCAGTGTTCACTAAGCCCAGTTGCATATTCTTTGGTTCTTTTGTCACTATTGTCGTTAGCAGTTTTAACTAGTTCTAAACATGTATTTGAAATCCAACCCTGTACGGCCGATGACAGTAGAAACTGCCGGAACATTTCTTCAAAACTGAAAAAAAGTTTCTTTTTACTTTTCTTAGAATTGTCACTTTATAGATACTTCTCTCACACTATAAAAAACATTTATATTATCCTTTATTATTGCTACTGTTCTTAACGCTATACAAGGTGATTCTACCTTCTGAATACCTGGATTAAACCACCATTTAAATTAAAGCTATGGGATAGATTTCTCTATTGTGTTGGGCCTCGTTGTCTCTTCCTTTTTAACGGCTTTTTACAAGATGTACATTTTAAGTGCGAGAGTACCCATCAACAATTTAATTAAGCAACATTTTGGTTGGGTGTCACCTGGAAACGTACTACATGACCTCGTCGCTCTCATTGCAGTATTTCCGGCAAGCCAATGTAACCTCCGAAGAAACAATAACGGCATTCTCTTTTCCCACTCGGAAAGATCGACCGAGCGTTCTCGTGTGCGGTTCCAAAGCTATGGAACGAACTGCCACTCGGGCTGTGAGGTTCAACTTCCGTTGACATTTTTAAATCAAAGCTTAAAACATCACTCATTTACATAGTCCACGTACCTTTCATATTTTTAATGTTTTAATTTAGTCTTAAATAGTTTTTTTAAGTTAATTGTCGTTATTCTTAGATCTTACAACGTAGGGTTTACTTTTAATTGCTAGCTTTTTAACTAAGTTTCCCTTCAATCCTGTAAAGCGCATTCGACTATCTATAAGGAGACTGCGCCAAAAATACTTTATTATTATTATTATTATTATTATTATTATTGCTATTAATATTATTATTAATTGGCATTATAATTAAGGCAATTTCAAACTCCAAGCCATTGTTTAACTGGACAAGAACTCTATGTTGCAATTTACGAATTTGGAATTCAGTCTTCAATTTAACAACAATTAGTTCGTGCCACATAACATGAATCACCAGGAATTACCAATAAAACGAGGAATTTTCTTATAAACCTTGTTATGAATCACTGTTATATATATAGACATACAGGATTAATCTGAGGTCACTCACCTTAATATACAATGAATAAAGACGTTTGGTTTGCTGGCACAATTTTTTTGCAACAATAGTTTACAGTTAGGTTTTTGTAACCAAAAATTCAATGTCTCAATTGTTCCTCGTTCCCAATCTTTCCTTCGCCGGACATTACCTTCTGGGGAACGACATTGTTCGAATATATACCTGCGCCAGATTTTGTCTTCCGTTTCATTCTCGGCTTCCGAATGATAACAAGGAGTTTAAGAAGCCACTCTGGCGACGGCGACGAAAACGTCACGAAACTATAGGATTTGATGAGAAAAACAAAGGCCCTGCACGTGCGTTTTGAATTTTGGTACATTTCTTCTCTGCACTCGGCCAAACAACAGCATGAAATGACCACATTCAATGTTTTGTGGAGAGCGCAAGCACATGAGGGTAAATTTTTCATTCGCTGTCTCAACTTGAACGCCGTTCCCACCCGTTCTGTTACTGGATAGTTCAGCCGCATTGTACTGAATTTGAACGAATTTGGAATAATCGCGAAGTTGTACAAGTAAACACGAACTTTTATTTTCAAGTGACTTTTTTGTTGGCATTACCGTCGCCCGTGTTCGGTTCTCGGGCACGAGCACAAGTCTGAAGAGAGCCCTTGCCCGGGCACGGACAATACCTCCAAGGATAGTATTCAGGTACTGCTCCTGGGCGCGAACGCTGGTCTGAACAGGATTTTGTCAGTTCCCACGTTTTTTCTTCATGCCTCCCTTCGATACAGCAACAAAACAGCGGGCGCTAAATTGACGAAGGAGAACACGATTGCTCCTTGGGCATCAAGGAGTCTGAACCGTGACGTCCTTTTTAGTGCTCGGGCACAGTACTAGTGCCCTGGCATGAGCACCTCGTCTGAACAGTTCTTTGCCTTCGGCGTCGTTGTTTCTTGTAGTCCCTAATCAATTGATACTCAGAAAGACGTGCAGTGTCCGAACGCAACATAATTCAGTGGAATCAAATCGACGTCAGTACTGTAGCGTCAATCAGTTACACGTGAATTTCTTCAACTGATGTGGAATCAAACGTTCTACTGTTCCTGCTGGCGACAACAAAACCTGTTCCGCTGGCGTCAAATGGCTGAACCGTGTTTCGAGTGCGATAACGTCGCCACAATTTCAGCAAGCTCTCGCGAAATGATTTGTAGCTGAAAAAGTAGATGATCGGGTTATATATATTAGATGTCTTTGCAAATAGTGAAGGGATGGCTTCCACGACAATCGGGATGGCGCCAGCGGAACCGAAAGCTGAGTAGAACGACACGACTGCGTATGGGGTCCACGCGAAGAAGAACGCGACGACCATAATAAGACCGATTTTTGCCATCTTCCACGAAGCTTGGACGGTTTCCAGAGTGGCCGCCGCGTTTGCACCCCAGATCCTTTGAGCGTTCTTTGTCATGTAACTAACGTTCTTGAACATAAAGGTGTAACAAGTCACGATTATGGACAGAGGGATGAAGTAAAAGAAGATGAACAGGCAAATTATGAAAGACGTATCGGTTGAGCGGCTTGACTGCCATTGAATGGAACAGGCGACGTTACCACCTTCGGGGCCATAGGCTGACCAACCCAACAGAGGAAGCAGTGCCCAAATAAGGGCAAAGAGCCACAGAAGAGCAATAACCGACAAGATGCGTTTCATAGAATGATTGGCTTTCATTGGCCGAGATATTACCAAGTACCTGTCCAGGGCGAACGCTCCGTGATGTAACATGGTGCCCAGACCAAGCAGAGAACTGAAGAAGGCGTAGAAAGTACAAGTTGTTCCACCGAACGACCAATCCTGTGACGCGTTAACAACGCCACCCATTATATCCATCACCGCGCCCATTAACCAATCAGAAATGGCTATGCTGATGACTATGAGATTGGCTGGGAAAAGGAGCGAACGGTCCAGCACGAAGGTGAGGATGACGATTGAGTTAAGTGTAACTGATGCCAGCGACAAGAAGAAGTAAATGAAGGCGATAGAGTGGCGAACTGTTGGACTAAGGACCGTGGAAGCGTTGAAGTCTGCCTCCATTTTGGGTTGATTCACCAGAAGATAATTTCTTTAGGTAAGCTGCAAGGTTGGCCAATCACTCGCTTCAATGACTCTAAGCTGGATCTTTGACTGTGAAAGAAATGGAATGTGAGGTTACTATTCGAGCAATTTTAAAGATTGATTGGGTTTGTCCGTTTTCCGGTGAGTTTCATATGAGAAGTTTTCAAAACTTAAAACAAAACTGAAATAATGGCATGTGTGTTCACGGATGAAAGTAGGAAACGTTTGTTAGACTGCCAAGCGCATTATACCAGCATCAGAGATACCTGCCGAGGTTTGTAACTAAACTATTTGACGCCTTTTTTCAACTTCGTATTTGAATTAACATGGAGTGATTTGCAAAACTGCTGTCCTTATAGATGCAAAGCAAAAGTTTATCTAACTGGTACTAAACTATAGACACAAATTTAAAAATACATTTTGAAGTGACACCAAATTCATAGAATCTTATGCATGGTGCTTTGCTTTTTTGAAGCCTCAGGAGTGCTTGATCAACTTTTCTAGCATCGAGAAATTCATAAGATCGAGTTCGAATTGATTTTAATTTCACATTCAACAAACTGGTACTTTAAATACTCCTTGCCAAATGTTGTGCCCGACCTACGTACCGCTTAACATTCCTGCTGTAGGTTTAAATACTAAACTCAGCGCATAACCATTACGGCTGACATCGCGGACGCTTTGACTTAACCCTTTATCTCGCCCTTTCCCGACTTTCTGTCACAAGGATCTTCGAGGATGAGTACTGAGCGGCGGTTATAGTTCTCTTAACATATCAGGTAGCGCATATTACTAACTATCCATATTCCATAGGCTCAAGAATAAAACCAACCTATATGCACGGCGGAGAAAGTTGTCAATCTGACTTGCTTGTCTTGAATTATAAGCCGATCCTGCACCTCTATTCCAAAATAGAAAAACCGACACAACCTAACACATTGAAGAGCAAATGCAGCTCCTCCTAAGAAAAGCTTTAAAATTTACATTATGAAGTCTGCCAACACCTTTAGCACCTAGACTTACATGTGCTTATCGCAGTTTTGTGGATTGTCCTAAAAGGCCACTCCAGATTTTTACCTTGTATTAAATCGGGGTTACATGTAGGTATAGCTTGGTGCGGAAATCTTATTCAAGAAAATTTATTTTCAATTGTTCAAATGTGGAAAAAACCTCTGCAGAAATTTAATATCATGTTAAAACAAACAGATGAGGTAATTTACCAAAAGTGGTGAACGGAAATCGATAAATCGCCTCTTTGAATAATTGATGGATAAGGATTTAGGAATAATATAAACTCATCAAATTGAACATCTGAACAATTGTCTCGTGAATTTGCTGTTTGTTAATATTATTATTATTATTATTATTATTATTATTATTATTATTATTATGTTTTTGTATTCTGAAAACGCAGTGATGGCCAAGTGAAAATGCACGCGAAATAAATAAGTCGATAAATACTTGGATAACAACATCCCACGTCTAACAAAGCAGTCCTTTTAACTGTGCAGATAGAAATTCACGGTACTCGTTAAATTCAAATAGTATTTAGACTACAATGTAGCAGTTTCTTCTTTAAACACTGTTCTGTGTGAGGCTAAATCATAATTGTAACACCTTCTGGAATTCCATTGGCAAAAAAGGAGCGAAGTTGAGATCAAAGTTATCGCAAAGTGAAGACCGAAGGTCGTCGAGCGACCTTCACAAGGTTATCAATGTCTGCTCCCCCTCCGATCTTGTATCATACATCCTAAAGGACTTGGTCACGAACTAAAAAAAAGTGTATGGCAAGTGGCTGAAAAACGTGCCCGAGGTTCAATGCAGCCAAAAATGACAGTCAAAGAAGATTCGCCTAGTGATGGAGCATTTGATTCAGTGACTTGACGAAAGTTGTAAAACGATCGCATCAGAGCATTATCTTTGTCAATTCAATAACGTACCTTACATTCAAAAAGGATCATTCCTTCTTTAAAGTGTCAATGTTGGATTCAAGTTTCAACTGCATTGAGAAAGGAAATTACATCCATCGGCACCGGCATACACATTATTTCGCCTTTAATGTTTTCCCTTCTTTATAGACAAAGCTGTCATTATTCAATGCCTTCCAGCAAAGAGCTTTAAGGTACATTTAGACAGTAGATCGGCTTTGCGAGGTTACTTAAAGCCGCGAATTTTAAATCTAAACAAAACCAAGTACTAGTGCTGGCCGCTAAGTTTGGCCAAGAAATCATTTCGGGGATAACAGTGAGCTATTTCTTGGAGATAAAAGCAAATTTAAATTTCACACGAAAGAAATATGTGAAATATGTGAGATTTCTTTTTTTAAATCTTAAAGATCTAGAAAATAGACCTGAAGACTTTCTATTTGCAGTCAATTTAGAATGCCTTAGCTCGGAAACCAAACTTCTTCATTAATTATTTTACGTATGCATTTAACCTTCAGCTAACAAAATATCTGTTCAGGGAACTTTCTAAACTTCTAACGAAAGAGAAAAATCATTTACCTTAATTCCCGGCGAACCCTGGCTCGCAGGCTTTTTAAATTAAAAGCGAGTCCGTTCGAAGTTTAAAGTTGTCCAGCGGTCCAGTATATACCCTAAGATGGCTTGACTTTTTGAGCTTGCATTATCTCCACAATGACAAACGTTTATCGGAACATTATCATTTTGTTCGGGAATCAATTAAAAGGATGCTGTTTGTAAATTAACTGCGTTTCAATATTAGGAAAACGAACGCGGGACACACCAGAATGAAAGACTTCAAGCTGTGTAAGTCTTTTATAATGGAACAAGCACTACTGCGTCTTCTACTTCGATGAGTTGAGTTAATTGTTAAACTTTATATAGTCGGAAGGAAATTTACAAATAGATGATTGATTGTAAATTAAATGTATTTCAATATTAGGAAAACGAATGCGGAACACATCATGCATAATGAGGGCGTTGAAACTGTGTTCGTCTTTTCTAATGGAACAAGCATTATGGGAAGACACTGCTGCAAACTTTCGCTGACACTTGATAATTTAAAAGCGATTTTGTACCCCAGTAACTCCAAAAAATTATTGTGAGGGATTTCTTGCTATCGTTGTGTGTATTCCTATTCCCGAATAGGGTCAATCGAACGTACCCTTAATTTCATGCGGTGCTGCTTGCTGCGTCCTAGTAAAGTAAAATTCTAGCTTTTGAGTATGGAATGAAATCCTGATGTTTGGCCATTGGGCAGCTGAGTAATATATTACTGTGCTGTTAGCTTCACAGTAAATGTTTTGCAAAATGAAATGTATATTTACTGATAAACAATACATTCTCTTTGATTGTGTCGTCTCTTGATATTGCAATTCTTGACACTGACAAGAATTACAGGGATACCAATTTTGATGCATTTTTCTGAAAAGTAGTTTTTCTATTAAACTTTGTGGTTTTCCATTCCGTCAAATGAAAATATTGATTTCGAAAGTGCACGGAGTTGAAAGGTATAAATAGAGAAATTGATGCTCAACACTATTGTTTGTTGATAATTTTGATAGTTTAGGAAAGCTTTTAGTGTAACAGGTGCAAACTTAAAGAATATGAAAAATTAAGCTTTTACCACAGTATTGCAGATAGTCGGCACATTTTCTTTGATAATAAGTAGGAATCTTAGAAAAGAGACATATGAAAGCTCGAAATTGGAGACGGCACTATTGAGATAATTAGATTATGGATTAAAAAAGTGCAAGGCTAATGCAAGGGCGTGTTACTTACTCAGAAGTCTGAATTGAGGAGGTCTGAAAAGGAAAATCATGATGGATGCGCTTCCCTTGATGAAATCAGGAAAAAGAAAAAAGCGGGATTATGCAGTTTGGATTTAATTAGTTCCAGGTAGCAATACTCATTAATTCACAACACGGCTTCACTTTTATGCAAATAAATCCTAGTTAATGACTGATATTTTACCTGGAATGCAACCGACTCACTTCGCTCTCTTCCCAGTGGCAAAAGCAAGTGTTTAGATGCGGTGATTCCAGTTGTAACGTCTGTACATGGAATTGCCAAGTGTAATACACATTGTATTAAAAGCAATGTCAGCTGTGGTGTTGTTTATTATGCTCCACATTGAGGCCACCTGATTATGACTTCCTGAATTGTGACCATTGGGATAGATTAATCATTGCACTGTGCAGGACTTATGGAGACACTGTTTTTAATTCCTTTCAATATGGCTTTAACCTCTTGAGTCTTTAGATGATATGTTATTTATCCTGACCTTTAACAGGTTAAATGAATGCTACTAAGCAGTACTTTCCTGTGCTACGTTTGCGTACGGCTTATTGTGCTGTGTGAATCAAATGAAAGCTTCTGAACAGTACTTTCCGGCTTATATTCTTGAAAAAAGTAGTCTTCTATGATTCTATGTTCTTAAAATTAATTAACTTCTTAGTATAACGAGTTGGCAGTTGTAGAAACTAAGCGATTAAAGGGCCAAACCTAAAGCCATCTCACCTGTGGACGACAATTTTTAACTGTCCTGTTCAGTTCGAAGCTCGATCGGCACCGACAGACATTATTTCACCTTTAATGTTTTCCCTCTTTATAGACAAAGCTGTCATTCAATGCTTGAATAATAAGTGATTTCGTTTTTCTTTGTTCAACTAATTCCATCCACTGTGCATGTTCAGGTGCATTAACTATTAGAAATGGAATGAAATTATTTCTGTTTGAGTGCCAAATTGAGGGTTTGCCTACCCTGTGAAGGAAATTTGGTTCGCCAGCGCTCTAATCAACTGAGCTATCAGGTCAGCTGGGAGCTGGTCCTGGGCATTAAGGTACAATTTAATTCGCGGAAATGGGGATATTCAAGTACTTAAAAGTGCGTGGGCCGCCTTGAATTCATGCGATGTAAATTCACCTGTTCTAGAAAGAAGTTGTCTTTGTATAGTAGCGTTTTTCGTCGAAAATTTGGTACTGCTTCTTCATTCTAGTTTGATCGCCTGAGGCCTTTGAAACTTGCTACAAATTCTATACAAATGGTATTTGATTTGGAACTTGAACAGAAGTTCTGTGGGCCAATTTGACTTGAACTTCAGCGACAAAAATCGGTGTGAGCGAAATGATTTGCGGCGGCGATATAAATGTCTTACATGTTGGCTTGTTTGATATACTGCGACTTTTGCCAATCTTCCAGGTGCTTGAAACGTTGGTATCTCCTTCGGGCAATCGTCAGAAATTTTCAGATGATATTCGGAAATCTTGACCCCAGATGGTACGGTTGAATATAAGTTGACTTTCTAGAAGCAATGACAATATATTCGTTTAAAAATCGATCTCTGCAAACCATGGTTATTCACCCATTTTTTTACCTTATTTCAATATGGTTCAGATGCCGTCGCCAGCATAAGTATTTTCTTTTAAAACGCGATTTTGTTGAAACATAAACAAGCGACTTTAATTCTAAGACCTTACTCATCTCTTCTGTAATGTTGTTGCTGGTGGGTTTTAACGGCACCCCGAAATTCGCACAACATAGAAGTAAGGGGGAAGGAATGAGTACAGATATCGTATAAATAGGAAAATTTTGAAATAATGCCTTTAGCCGGGAATGTCTCATCTTTTTCAACTCCATTAGGTCAGGCTTCAACTCAAATAAAAGTTCTACTAAAATAGCATCTTTTTTGACAAATATTTCCCCTGTAAATTGCAAGTTAAGCAAAGTCGTTAATTTGGAAACCGCAAAACCCAGGTTCGTTTAGAGAAGTCTAAGACTAATATTTTGGTTTAAAAATTGTTCTATTGAAATTATAACACACCAAAATAGAATTTTGACTAATATTTTAAAAGGTCAGCTCAACATGAAGGCAAAGCGTAAATACTGCCATTTACACCGTCAAGAAAAAAAAAGATACATGTTTGTTTAAAAAATACACCCATAAAGGTTGAATGGTTGATGATTTAGTAATTTTGGACAGAATGTTAAACGATTATCATGCTTAAAAAATACTTTTAGCCTTACCTCAAAGTTAAGTGTTTCTTCTTGTCCTTGCTACCGACATTGGACCGGCTGTCTAGCGCGGTTATTTCAGAACCAATAGATAATCGAAATTTCTTCAAAGCCACTCATTCGATAAAGTGAACGAAAGGGTTTAATTTTCCACCAGCGCTGCTCTAATCTACATATGAAATAGCTTCTAATAGAATCCTTTTTCTTTAATTAAACGAAAAGCCTACTGTCTACCGACTCAATGTAGCCTCACATTATATTATTTGACATGCTTATTTGAAAAGATGATTTATGAACGCTTTATGAGCGATAGCCAAGTGGCCACCTTTTTTCTCTCTCTTTCTTAAGTGGAGTGCAGCTCTTGAAATCTTTTCTATTGCAAAATCGCTTCATGGCGCATTTAGTCCATTTACAGCCTTGTTAATAAATATTCAATCTCGTTAACATGAACTTTGGAGAATTAAACCTCTTCAAAATTCGTTTTCAGTTTCCTGCCTGAAGGAGATACGTTGTCTCAATCCATGCCATTACATATTCTACATGTTTAAACTTTATAGGCATATTATTTTAGCATAATTGACCAGAAGCGTACAGTTTTTTTCTTTTTTCTTTTCTTTTTTTTAATGGGGAAAACTTTGTTCTTCGTTCTCAGAGGTTTTTCTCTGAGTGCTCATTTCGGGAATAACAGAAAAAAAAGGATTTCAATTTCAAGAAATGAGTGAAAAAAAACTTGAAAGATCTAGATAATAAACTTGAAGTTTGTCTATTTCCACTCAATTTAGGATGCCTTATCTTGGGAACCAAGGTTTTTTTGTCTAACTAAATAACTTACGAATTTAGCCCTCAGCATCTACTAACAGAATATCTTCAGGGGTTAGCAAACTGTTGAGATTTACTTAACAAAGAACCAGGGTTTTAAGATTCATAATCTTTTTTCAAGAACTTTCTACTTATAAACTGCTGACGAAAGGGAAAAATCAAGGAACCTTTATTTTCAGGCGAAGCGGTACTTTTGAAGGCGTGTACTTCAGTAAAGTAAAGTAAAGTCGAATGGAGTGGAGTGGAGTGGAGTGGAGTGGAGAGGAGTGGAGAGGAGTGGAGTGGAGTGGAGTGGAGTGGAGTGGAGTGGGGTGGAGTGGAGTGGAGTGGAGTGGAGTGGAGTGGAGTGGAGTGGAGTGGAGTGGAGTGGAGTGGCGTGGCGTGGCGTGGCGTGGAGTGGAGTGGAGTGGAGTGGAGTGGAGTGGAGTGGAGTGGAGTGGAGTGGAGTGGAGTGGAGTGGAGTGGAGTGGAGTAGAGAAGAGTGAAGTGAACTAAGTAAAGTAAAGTAAAGTAAAGTAATTTCTTTAATGCCAATAAAACGGGGAGTGCTTCTGCAAGAGACAGAGACAGAGGTTCAGAATAAAGTGCTTGACAACAATACAGATAGAATTGGAATTTGGAAATGTTGGGTTTTGGGGGGAGGGGAAAACCAGAGTACCTTTGAAGATGGGGGCATTAGACTACTCTAAACTTTGCTGCTGATGTATGGAATGCCCTAGAAATAACTCTAAAGGCCCGTTTAAACGGTTTCAACATTCGGTTCAACATGCGCTCAAACTTTGTTGAACCAAATGTTGGGGGCGTTTGAACAGGTCGTCCAACAATGTTGAAAGCGTGTTGAATCAAATTTAAATCGGTTTAAACTTTCATTTAACATCCATACAACATTTCCTCTTTCTCGAAAATGTTGAATGGTGTTGAAGCCGTTTGAACACTCCGTTCAACATTTGCCCAACATCCGTTCAACTTTTGCTGAACGAATGTCGCTCAAATGTTGAAACGGTTTAAACGGACCTTAAGAGAAACATAACAATAGCTGAATTAAAGCGCGGCTTGTCCAAAGCCAAATTTTAATCCGTAGTTTTATTTCCAGTAGTTATTGAGCATGAATTTTGGCATGTCATTAATCTAAATTTCTCCTTTCTTAATTTTTACTTATCTATTGATAGTTGCTTTAATATTAGTGTAGATCTTACTTTAATTTAGTTTAGGTCTTAATTGAGGAACTTTCTGTAAACAACTTCGATGATGATGATGATGATGATGATGATGATGATGATGATGATGATGTAGGCTTTCTCGTTGAAGATTCATTATTATTACTATTATGAAAGTAAAATTCTAGCTTTTGAGTATGGAATGAAATCTCAATGTTTGGCCATCGGGCGGCTGATTACTTTATTACTGTGCTAATAGCATCTCGGTAAATATTACACAAACTGAAACATCTATCTACTGATAAACAATACATCTTCTCTGATCGTGCATTTCCTTAAAATTGTATAGAGAGGGTGTTGACAAATCTTAGATGAACACCAATTTTGATGCCCATTCTCTTAAAAATATGTTTTTGTTTTCACTTCGTGCTTTTAATTTTTCCATTCCGTCAAATGAAATACTGATCTCGAAGGTGCACGGAGTTCAAAGGTATAAATAGAGACAGAGATCCGTTATTGGATCACATTTAACTATTGTTGACTTTCCGGCTTCTCCGAGGTTGATTTGTGGCACTATGCGCTGAGTCTGTACCAAAGACGTTCTTCTCAGAAAGTGGTGGGAAGGCCAAATTCTGGCAGAAAGTTGATTTCACGGATGAGGTATTTTCTTTGTTTCAGTGCAAAGCACTTCACTCCATTTCAATTCTAATCTTGGGTTAAATGAATCCTAATTAATTTGCAGGTCTAAGATTGAACGTTGGTCGACAGGCTGTTGGTTGTCAACAGCACAGACTCACAACTAATTAATTTCATACAAAAATTTGTAATTTGCTGATACATATTGCATCACACTGATGGGCAAATACTCATGCTAAAAATAACATTTCTGTTCGCAAGGCACTTTCGCCTTAACAAACAAAAGGGAAGCTTGATAATATTCCTTGATCAAAGTAATTGATGCTTTGTTGACATATACTAAATATAAAATCCAGTAGCGATCCAGTTCAAACGCCAACGTTGACAGCTGGCGTTTAACTTATGTTATGAAATTTCGATTATGCAGGCAATTAATGCCCAGGGTTTATAAGATTCATTAAGTTACGTTCATAAAAAGTAGACTTGACAAACGTGACTTATAATTAATAATAGCTTAATTGTTTTTGGCATCATGGCTGTCGACAACAATAATCATTAAGTAACAGATAAAATTTTTAAAATATTAAAATAAAATATAAAAATAATAAGAGTGCCTTTTTTGAGAAAATGTCATGATCCACCAGATTTTTGAATCCAAAACTGGATTTGTTTCATCAAGCTTGTTTGTTTGCCTGTTTTTCCTTTTTAGTTATTGCGTTATTTTTTTTCTATAATTCTAAAAATCCAAACGGATTATGAATGCAAAGAATCCATACTCCAGATAAATGTCCCAGACCAAATCTAAACCCGCATTCAGTGTGAACTTTATGATCTAAGGCTATCTTTGTTTTTGAATTTGTCATGCGGCGAATTCATTTAACAAACACAAAAAACCAGGATGATCCTTGTAGCTGATCAGCCTAGAGCCATATTCTTTCTACATTGAGTTGACCCTCTTGCTAGAATGATCCTTATGGGGTGAATCATCCAAGCTAAGAGATACGATCATCCCAGAAAGAGGGTAAACTTTTCGTCATGTAAACATCCTGATAAGAGTAAATCGCCTGCCCGGGACAAGTTTTTACTTACAAAAATCGGACGAACAGATCTAGACGTTGAATGCTGAGTAAATGGACAATTTAAGTTTACTTGTCCCAGAAAAATTTGTCTTTTGAATAGCGGTGTATTATGGCGAAAATTTGTTCTTGACGCTCCATTCTATTAAAGTTGATCGTCTCAAGCCTTACAAATGGTATTTGATTTGCAACTTGAATTGAAGTTCTTTGGCCCCATATAACTTGAACTTCAGCGACCAAAATCGGTTTGGGCGTCAAAATGATTTGTCAGCTGCGAGTTTTCGTTGACTTGTGAGTGATTGGAAACCCAGGGTCAACCTACCGTCTATTTATTTTTGGCATCCACGCTTGAATGATCCTCTGCTAGGAACATAGTTTGGTCCATTCACTTCTAACAATAAATCTGTGTTACATGTTGGCTTGTGCGCTTTTTAAGGTGATTTACTGTGGCTTTTGTCAATCTTCCAGGGGCTTCAATTACATTCACATTAAATTTTGCAACTCCTAAATTCGGTTATATTCTAATGTGAAATATCATCGCTTTTGCAACTTGCGCCAGCTAGAATGATCGGAACGTTCGTATTACCTTCGGACAATCATCGGAAAATATTCAGATGATATTCGGAATTCTCGACCGCAGGTGGCCCGGTTAACAATTTTATATATACTTTCTTGAATAGAGGTTGATCTACATGAAGTAATGGCAATTTGTATTTAAAAAACCTGGTTATTTGTCCACTTTTTGAATTTCAATATGGCTTTTGAGGCTGTCGCCAAAATTTGTATTTTCTTTTAAAACGCGATTTATTAAAACACAAACAAGTGAATTCAACTCTAAGACCTTAACCATCTCTGCTTTAAAGTTGTTGCTGGTGGGTTTCAACGTAACACTGAATTAAGCAAGAGGAACTGAGTACAGATATCGTATGAATAGGGACATTTTAAATTCATGGCTTTAGCTAGGAATGTCTCAATTCTTTAACTGCGTTAGGTCAGACTTTTACTCAATATTCTGATGTTGGTTGTACGAGGGATTCTACTAAAAGAGGGTGCTTTTGACAACTATTTCCTCTGTAAATGACAAGTTAGGGAAGCAGTTAATTTGGAAACTGCAAAACCTCAGGTTCGTCCAGAGAAGTCCGAGACTAAAGTTTTGGTTTAAAAAGTCTTATTTTCAAATTTAGACACTCCAAAATAATACTGATTTTGGATAACATTTTAAAAGGTCAGTTCCTGTCGTTTGGACGGTCACATTAAAACCACATTTTCGCTAAAAAATACAGTCATAAAGGTTGAATGTTTAAAGGTTTACTAATTTATGACAGGAAAGAACGTGAAACGATCATCGCGCTTAACAAAATAGTTGTAGCCTTACCTCAAAGTTGAGTCAACGGTTTCTTCTTGTCCTTGCTAACGAAATTAGACCGGTTGATTCGTGTGGTTATTTCCGAACTTCTTGAAAGCGACGATAAAGTGAACAAAGTGGTTTGATTTTCCACCAACGCTGCTATAATTTACATATGAAAAAGCCTCTAAAAGAATCCTTTTTTAATTAAACGAAAAGCGTACTATCTACCGACTTAATGCAGCCTCTCGTTATTTGACATGGTTATTTGAAAAGGTGATTTATGCCCTTTTTTGACTGCGTAGTATTCAAGTGGCATCTCATCTTTTTCTCTTAAGTGGAGTGCAGCTCTAGAAATCTTTTTCTATTGCAAAATTGCTTCATGACGCAGTTACAGCCTTGACAATAAATATTTAATCTCCATAACGGTCGTCAAGATTTATTATCAATTTCAGCCCGAAGGAGGTACGTTGACTTAGTCCATGTCGTTACATATGTTACATTTTTAAACTTAATAGGCACTCTACTTTAACATAATTGAATATAAGCGTACATCTGTTTTTCAAAACGGGGATGAATTTTTTCTTGGTTCTTGTTTCGTCCTCCGAGAGGCTTTTTTATTATTATTTATTTTGAGTACTTGCCAATGTGTTATGATTTTTTTCTTTCATAGGATCATTGCCTATCAATTGTTCATAAATAATTGATTTTTAAGGCCAGTTCTTGATTGGAAACCTAAAGCTATATTCTGGCTCCAGCAGCCACAGCATTTAGCCAAACGTTCTTTACAACATCGCAACTAAAATGCACCCTACCAATGTTAGTGATTTTTCGGCCCATATTAAAAGATTTGCAACTGATTGCAAAATCCCAGCTGTCATAAATTTGTAAATCAGTACCAAAAAACAAAAATTATTTGTAAATTTAAGCGAAATATGATTATTGCAGAAGAAATGAAAAAATCATTGCAGTTTTGACGATCTTTCATACAAAAAAATAATGAAATACCTTGAAATGGATTTCTGTCGACCATAAGTCCGCAAAATAATTTCCCAGTACAGCCCCCAATTCTCTAAAAGATAATAAATAAAAAATTTACGACACTTTTTAAACTCAGCAATGCAAGAGTGTTATTATTAACATTAACTTTCAACTTTGGTCAAAGCATTTTTAGAAAGTTTTTTCAACAAGCTGCTTTAATCTCCATAACGGTCGTCAAGATTTATTATCAATTTCAGCCCGAAGGAGGTACGTTGACTTAATCCATGTCGTTACATATGTTACATTTTTAAGCTTAATAGGCACTCTGCTTAAGCATAATTGAATATACGCGTACATCTGTTTTTCAAAACGGGGATGAATTTTTTCTTGGTTCTTGTTTCGTCCTCCGAGAGGCTTTTTTATTATTATTTTTTTCGAGTACTTGCCAATGTGTTATGATTTTTTCCTTTCATAGGATCATTGCCTATCAATTGTTCATAAATAATTGATTTTTAAGGCCAGTTCTTAATTGGAGACCTAAAGCTATATTCTGGGTCCAGCAGCCACAACATTTAGCCAAACGTTCTTTATAACATCGCAACTAAAATGCACCCTACCATTTTTAGTGATTTTTCTGCCCATATTAAAAAATTTGCAACTGATGCAAACCCCCAGCTGTCATAAATTTGTAAATACCAAAAAACAAAAATTATTTGTAAATTTAAGTGAAATATGAATATTGCAGAAGAAATGAAAAATTCATCGCAGTTTTGACGATCTTTCATATAAGAAAAAATAATGAAATACCTTAAAATGGCTTTTTTTAGACCATAAGTCCGCAAAATAATTTCCCAGTCCTTAAAAGATAATAAATAAAAAATTAACGACACTTTTTAAAATGCAAGAGTGTTATTGTTAACATTAACTTTCAACTTTGGTCAAAGCATTCTTAGAATGTTTTTTCAACAAACTGTTTTCGGCCTATCACAACAGCCAAAATAATGGTTATTTTGCCAAACCTAAATAGTCCCTGAGGCTATTATTTACTTTACCCATATGCAGCCGCACGTTTAACCTGTGATCAAACGCCCACTCTTTAAAGACAAAAAAACTGTTTCGTTTTGTTTCGGTTCTTTTTGTTGGAGACCGGGTGGCGGTGCCGAATAATTCTGTCTAAGATTTTAGTTTGAAGTTTAATTTCTAGGTCCAAGTAACTGTCCTTAGAATTGTAATTCTAAGGACAGTTACAAATAAACAGCTTTTAGAGCGTTTTTTTTATCTTCAACACGTCCTTGCCTTAATAAAAAGCAGTTATTTATTATATTTCTTGCAGTTGTTTACTTATGACCTATTCTAGGCCTTGATTGAAATAAGTGTGCTACTAAACCGCAATATTATTTAGCCAAGCAGATCTCACGAACGATGATTATAATATATTGATATTTGACCTATCTTCTTAACAACATCCACACTTTGGAAAATGATTTAAACATGACCAAAAAGACTATTAAATTTTGAACCGAACTTTAAGCCTATTTATACTGTTTCTTTCTTAGGTCTTTAAGTATCTGCATTCTTATGACTCTGCCCTTTCGCAAGGCGCATCAATGTTATCTTAGCTTAGTACGTCTAAAGCTGCTTTCTTTGAGTTCCCTAAAATGAGACAATTATCTCTATAGTTTTACATGTTTGTAATCCCAGTCCCCTTGTAGCTTTGATAAAAGACATAGTAAATTTTCGAATTCTCTGTAAACACATTGTAATTCACTTTTAGGTGCGACTATGAGATATATACCTAGGATTACGTCATTAGTTCTGCTCAGCCGCCATCTTGGATTTTTTTCGATTCCTCGAAACCTCATAAAAAGTCCAAATTTACTTTAAAATAGTTCAAATCAATGAAGAAACACTAAAATTGCATAAAATGCAAAAGCCACGACGATAAACGTTTTTTTTTAGAAAAAGACGAAAACAAATATAAATTTCAAAAAACATGCCCGTGAAGCAATTATTCCCTTAAAAACACCAAGTCGCATGAACAACGACGCATTTTGCCTGATTGATTTGCTTCAACATGTAGAACGTCGCGGTCGATTACGATGGCAATAGCACTGAAGAGTTCTAATTAACCAAGAGAGGCAATGTGGTTGAATTAAAGCAATCACATTTTCAATTTTTCCTCGCAGTTGACTATATATTTCCCACAGACTTCTCACATACACTCGCAGACGGATGTCTGAAAAAATTAAAACACGGTTACACCTCCCTCAAGCTCAACTAGATTAGCTGAGATTCTAAAAGAATGATCGTTTGCCTGAGATATTAAGTTCCTTATTCACATGCTAAGATTTGAGGTGTTTTAACTCTCTTAGTTTATATGTTTTGGTATTCAAGCACTCTCGGACGTTGACTTGGTGATAGTGCTTTATAAGTCTTTGAATAATTTTTGTTTTCAGATTTCGCCTTTTACGCGTTATTTGATATTTTGTTTCGCATACAATCAAAGCACTTCACGCTGTTTTCCCCTGTTGTAAAGAGACAAATCTTATGCTGAATCACAGACGCCGCGGCAGTAAAAACGTTTACCCGCTTGGAGGAGCCCTATCGCGATTGGGATAATAGATGTAAGAAACTGACCGTGCTTGATTTTAAGTGCATATGAATCCAAATGTTAATATGCCCCGAAATATTTTGTTTTTAATACGAAAACTACTTTGAATCGAGCATCGTAATTTATGAAGGCATATTTCTTGAACATAACCCATATCGCCATTGCTATTTCTCCTCGCCCTCCCCGCCCCCTGCCATAAAAACCTTTACAGAAAACCATCGAATTCTACTCCCGGAATAAAAGATTGGTATTAATTTTCACGTTTCCCTGAAGTAAAAACGAATTGAGAAACCAAACTCTAGCGGCTGGGTTGATTTAACGTCATTTTCCGGAAGCAAATCTTTAAAATCGATTTTTTAACGTTTGAAATTCAGGCAGCCCTTAAGCAAATCCATAACCTCTGATTACTTTTAGAAGTTGGAAATTAAGGCAGCCTCAAAATATTAAATATGGTAATTATTTTCAACAGTCTGGAATTTTTAAAGCTTAACCCTTTACTGAAAAACAATTTTAACAATTTTGGATATATTAATCCACTGAACGCGTGAATCGACTGTTCAAAGTGTTCATGGAAACAGTGAGAGACAGCTGTTGAGAAATTTCCTTTGAACGTACCGAGCTCGATTACCCAATTGTTAAATCATTAATCCACAAAGTACACGTAACTCCCAGCGGGTTTCACTGTTAAGTGAATATCAATCTATAATTTTAATAACACGCCCCCTGAAATATTATACATTTTTAAAAAGAACAGAATTGCTGAAAGCAAATCCAAGGGAAAACTATGAATATATAAACATAAGCGGCAGATGTACTACAATTTGTTCCAAACGTATTTAGTTTGATTTCTTAATCGATGAATCTTTAAATTTCCCAATAACTAATACATAATATGCGAGTAAGACGTCTTTACTCAGAGGTATATTAATGAAACTTGCAAACGCAACACAGCAAACCTTCAGACATGTACAGTGTGTGAAAAAGTCAAAACTATCCAAATTAAAATGGTTTTGTCGACTGAAAAGTGGCAGTTTAAGAAACTGATCTCTCCACTACTGTCAAACGCCCAAATATACTTAAAAGGCTACTGCTATTTCCAAGAAAATGAAAACGCAACAAAGGAATAAAACGTGAAAAACATGACAAAGGAATAAAATCAAGAATGGTCAACTTACCAGTTTGGTAACTGCACGTGAAGTAAATTAAAAGCGAACGGTCGAACTGCTGTCACAGAAAGAATGCAACTTGACAGCTAGGACAAAAACAAGAAAATATTAAACCTTATACACATTAAGGGGAGATCGAATGCCGTGCTGGCAAAATTAACTGCGGTAAAACGTAGAAAAATAAGAGAATTCTGTTAAAGATAACATTTTTACTTTGAGAGTCCAAAGCTGATATGTTTTGTGTAAGTCTGTGAGTTTACTGAATAACTTTACGATTTACTAAAAGAGTTTTAAAGTGAAGTATGTTGAGACTGGTTGGCGCTTTGGTCCATTATAGGTAATACAAACCTTTATTCCTTGTGTATATCATGTAGGCGGTGAAGTTCCTTCCTCGCCATTAACATATCTTAATAGTGACTTGGATTACTCATGCCTTTTCAAATCCACAAATCATTGTCATTTATTTTCCATTAGTGTAGATTCATATTAAATTTTACTGCCTGCCACAATTTCAAGCAAACACACTTTATTTCCCTTATAATCTTAGATTAATCCAGGACGATGGGTCCATTCTCATTTTCATGGTAATATTTGTCTAAACACATAAAAATTTTCGCCTTTTTTCACTGTAGATACGTCGACAAAAATTCAATATATTTCCTTAAATTATTTAAATACGTACACCTTTATGGCTAAAGCTGTATTGAAAAGCAATGTTGCTGGAGGCTCTGTTTTACGGGAGGAAAAATAAATTTTGAAATGAAACAAATAGTTACTGAAAACAGATCTCACGAGAACTTTACAGACCGCGCAATGCTTTTTTTAACGTTTTGTTGGTTTGCGTGTTCTTTTAAACAGTTTGCTTCACAAAAAACGTATTTTTTATTTCTTCAATGCACGTTCAAGATGAATACGGATGATAAACAATGTCATTTATATTTATTACATTTTAAGGCAGAAAAAGCCCGGAAAAAGGGAATAGTCGCTTCCCACCTTTGCATTATCGTTTCAATAAATCATTAGTAGTAGAACCTGATAAAACCGCGTTAAAACCGAGCTGTAAACTCTCTGAAGTTTGGTATTTAATATTGACTGTTTACGCGTACGTTATTTCACGTTTTGTATGCAGAAAATGGAAGCTTCAACCTTACCTCAACCTTCCTTCGAGTGCACGTTGTACAATGAAGAATCAAGTTTCCTGGAAGCAGTGCTTTCCGTGTCATCCCCGATTTCGAAATACAATAATTAAAACTTTTTCTGTTAACAAAAGAATCGGAATGATGTTTGTTATAAATGTCAGCAGATAAAGCACTTGACCAAAAGAAACTTCATTATCGAGGACAAGACGTGAAATTTCACAAAAAGCGGAACTTGGAGTCTATGAGAAGTAATAGTCATTTGATTATCGCCGTCGGAAGATGAAAGCAAGCTACTCTATTCTGGGCACCTTGTGCAATTTCATTTTAAAAGAAACCGGCCCAGCCTAACAGCTTGGACGAGACAAAGGTTAAGTGCTTTCATTTTGTTGGGGAACGTATTTGTCAAAGAAAGGAGAGAATTATTTTATTTCACAAGCCGTCCTCAAAGCGATTTTTGATTTTCATTTTTAAAAAAACACTGGTCTCTTCAATGACATTCTACCGGTGGTGTATTTTCCTACCCTGGCATTCAAATGTCAAAGTCGTACAATGCTCCGACGCAAATTTCTACATTAAGAATATATAGTTTTTAATTTAGGTTTTATTTAATTGTAATTAAATCGTTCCCTTGCCTACATCGTCATAACATGGTCTTTTTACAAAAATAGTAAAAATTAGTGTCGGGGCAAGTGAACATAAATTGCGTTAGTAGAAGGAGAGTTCTTTTCGTATCTAACAGATATTTTCGAGATTACATTTAAAAAGAAGTTTGTCAATAAACTCTTGAAGAGATATGGCTTCATTGTTTAAGTTATTAAAATATGTAAAGTGACGCCTAAAAATTGGGAGGAATAGTTTCATTTCCGTTTCATTCCTTTTTTCATGGGTGTCAGATAATATGGTGGCCGACAACTGCCATTCGTCAAAACGACATAAACTTGTTAATTTTAGATTGAATTGTGATTATTTTGTATTGAAAATAAAGCGAAAGAAACACGTAAAATTGTTCTTTTTTTCATTGAACTGGAAGTAGATTCATTTAATTTTTATTTTCAAAACAAAACAAAACAAAACAAAACATTTTTTATAATGAATTAAAATTAAAAATAAAAGTGAAATAAAAAGCAAAAGCAAAAGTAATTTGTTCGCGGCCGGGAACTGCCATTCAAAAGAAGAGAAAGTAAAATTAATATGTTCACGGCCGGAAACTGCCGTTCCAAAAAAGAAAAATCAATATGTTCATGGCCGAGAACTGCCATTCCAAAAAAAAGAAATGTGCTGGTTAGCCGAAAGGGACTGGAACGGAGTGACGGGAACTATGGCGGCATATTTTCGAAATGATGGTTAGGAGGAAGACGTCGTTCTTAAAGAAGAAATGGCTAATTACGTAAAACAGGGTCTTCAACGGAGAGAAAAGGCATTTTGCCCAATATGCATGGAGCCTTCGCACTATCGACAGACGCCTTCGCCACTTTGACATCCATTACAATGACAAAAATGTGTCGGTAGAGGACGTGAAAGATGTTGTAAAAAAGGAGCTTGACAGCGCAGGAAAACTGTTAGGATACAGAGCAATGCATCGAAAAGTCTGACAAGTTCATGATCTCAATGTTCCACAAGATTTAGTTCATGCAACAATGTATGACCTCGACCCGAAGCGAAGGGTCTGGAAGCCCGTGGACCAGTTGGCAGAAAGAAAATTAAAATTAACCCCAAGGGAAGTTTTACAACAAAAGGCCCTAACTGGGTTCATTCACTTGATGGCCATGATAAACTAATGGGATACCAAAACAGCACTTTCCCATTAGCATTTTATGGCTGCATTGATACTTCTAGTAGAAAGCTGTTGTGACTGCGGGTCTAACAGCGACCCCAAGGTAATAGGCCTTATCACGGTTTGCGACGCCATTTTGACGGGTAGGCAAACAGGCTTGAAATAACAGTGTTTGGCATGGAAATCCGATGTCAAATAATTTTCATAAAACATCGCTTCTGAAAAATTCATGAATTGGAAACTTTAGGCACTAGAAAAAGGATTTTAAGAACAAAATTAGAGGGATGTAGCTGTGACAGAAAGCGTCCAGTCGTGTTTTGAACTTTCCATACATTTGTCTTTATAGCGAACCAGCCGTGAGCTGCTACTAAATAGCAAAATAGTTCGCGGGAAAAAAATACAGGGAAATGTATGGAAAGTTCAAAACACGACTGGACATCGGATTTCCTTACTAATATTGTTATTTTAAGCCTGTTTGCCTACCCGTCGAAATGGCGTCGAAAACCGTGATAAGGCCTATTTGCCATTGGTACTTAGAGTATTTATATGAGGCTAGAATTATGCCTTCAATGATGAGGCTGTACAGAGAAACAGGAACTGGTACGATGGCAACAATACATGCCTTCTTGCGAAGAAACCATGATGATATGGGTGAACCATGTGAATCGATCATATACGGGCCATCGACTTCAAATCAGGTAAGCTTAAGTTATTATTTGTGCATTTTTCTTTTATGTATCGATGAAAAAGAAGTGTGAATGTCACTGGAGTTGCCATGTCAGGTTAAGCAATGGGAACACTCTCTTGGGCGGTACATCAGGAGAGGGAAATATGTTGCTTTCGTGGTCTTGTTTCTGTCGCTCAATGAACCGAATGTGGATCAGTTTTAGGTCAGGAATTTGTTTAAGTGTTGAACAGGAGGTTCCTTGTTTTCCCGCCAGGACATCACACATGACGCTTTTGCCAACTGTTGGTAAGAAGTGTTTCTCACAAGGAAGTTTGATGTTTGATAATGTTATGTCCTCGCCAGAAAATGGCACAAATTCCCTGGCTCCAATCCTGCTAAATATTTGCGCCTTACCAGACTTCAAAACTGAGCTCGAGGAGTCTGGGGACAAGATTGTAAACAAGCGCGCGAAAGACGCACTGTCTCCCGCCAAAAGTCTCAGATTTTTTTTTTTTTTGAATGGCAGTTCTCGGCCATGAACAAACTAGTTCCGCTTTTGCTTTTATCTCACTTCTATTTTTTTTATTTCCAATTCGTAATAAAAATGTTTTGGTTTTTTTTTTTTTTTTTTGAAAATAAAAATAAAATGAATTTACTTCCAGTTTAATGAAAAAAAAAAAAACCACAATTTTACGTGTTTCTTTCTCTTTATTTTCAATACAAAATAATTACAGTTTAATCTAAAATTAACAAGTTCATTTCGTTTCGACGAATGGTAGTTGTCGGCCACCATAAAGGTCCATTGTACCGGATCAAATTCCTCATCACACCTGTAAACAAGGGCTTTTTTGTTGCTTCTTGTGCTGAGAGAATTGTGCCGAGAATTGGCGAAGACGAGGTGATGATTATCGGAAAATGCCAACGTGCTAAGTTAGCCGCATGGGGGGGGGGGGGGGGGGGAGGGGGGGTGGAAAGTTGCACGTTAAGTTGCTAATAAGACTGGAGTATCCAAGGGAGGGATTGCGCATCAATAATCTTGGTCTCTTTTAGCACAACAGCGAACTAGTTAACTCAAAATTTATCAGTATCCTGGGTCATTTTCACCATGAATGGTGACCAACACAGGAATTCTTTAACTACTGAATTCTTTCAGACGATTGGCTAAAGGTAGCGTCAACCTAAACAATTTATTCTACTGTTCAAGATAATGTGTGCATTTTAGGGCATGTAGCTATACTACGACCCCGTTTACATTGATGCGTTTTTGACACGCCTTTTTTCACCGAAAACGCATCAAAAACCCTCGTGTTCACACCATCGTTTCCGCAGTGTCTTCACCTATCCACACTAAAGGCCAATTGAAACGGTTTCAACATTTGCTTCAACAAGCGTTCGACACATTTGTTGAACCAAATGCCGGGGGCGTTTGAACAGGTCGTTCAACATTGTTGAAAGTGTAAAAAAAAAAAATGTTGAAAGCTTGTTGACAGTGTGTTGAATCAAATTTAAATTGCCCTTTACCCTGAGGATGACTTGATTAGTCGAAAACGTTTGGTTTGTAATATCTTTTTAACTTTTTAGCCTTGTAAATAGTTTTGTTAATTTTAATTGGTTTAAGCCTTCTTTCAACATTTTCTTTGTGCCTGAAAATGTTGAATGTTGAATGGCGTTGAAACTGTTTGAACACTCCGTTCATGCAACACTTGCCCAACATCCGTTCAACTTTTGTTAAATGAATGCTGGTCAAATGCTGAAATACGATGCAATGCCATGAAGAAGTTTACAAAAATCATCTGCTCATGCGGTAATTAACGTGCTCGCGACGCTCGTGTCATTTCCAGCGTCGGCGTTTTCGAATGCCTTCGTTTTTGTTGTCCACGCTAAAATGATGGAGCTCCGTTTTCACTTGTCTCCACTCTGGTGAATGTTTCCAAATGTATACGTTTCTGATTGTTTTAGCGTGCCCGTAAGGTTAAAACGCATCGAATTGTGTGCGTTTTAGAACGAAAATGTAGTATTGTGGACGGCGTCCAAATGTCCAACCATGCGGTGATTTGTAAATCTTCGATTTAATGTAGGAGGAAAGCTTTCTAGACAGAGAAAAATAGGGAACAGACTCAATTGCAAACAAACCATTAGCTAGTATTACTTTCAAGGTAGCATTAGGTGGTCGGTACCGGTATCAAATCCCTAAAGCACAGATTAAAGTGCACCAAACCCCTGAAAATCTTGTTCGCTCAAACAAATCCTCTTATTGTCTGGATTATTTCTTCACAAAACATCTTTGATTTGGTTAAAAGCTCGAATTTTGTGACCTGTTGAATATGACGAAGTTTGACTCACTGCCGAGAAAGAGAGGTCTGGGGAGAGACAAAGTTGTGACGTCAAATCAATATACTTTTCTTCTATAATGCATGGTAATACGCGTTCTCGCAACCCCTGTTGTCAGCGTAAAGCCCGGGACGGGTGTTACTCATCGACGTCACCGTACAAAGGTGGAATCCACACCTCAACTACTGTTTGACTACTGCACTGGTACTGAGTCCCCCGATACTTTGCAACACGTGCAGTCATTATGAGGAAAAGTCGTTTTCACAGAATTCAATAACATGAATTCGAATTCATTGGTGATCTGAAGAGCCCAATTTTGATTCTGGGGTATGACTACTTCGTACGCCTCGCCACTGTTATAAATATGCGGGTTTTTTTTTAAAATATTTCTGTTTATTTTACGCATTAGGTAACATGTTCATTAAGGCTTACTTTTTCCTAACTTTAATACAAAGGCATCGTTGAAAAAAACATAACACTTTTTTATTTGTTGTAGAAAACTGTTCACGAACTGCTGTTTGACACATTACAAAATTATTTTGGGCTTTTCTCCACAAAAGTGAGCCCAAGTTCTGTACATTAAAGCATTTCCTAGTATGGGTACTTGCGTGACATCGATAAATTGTCAGCTAGAACTGAAAGTGTCGGCAGTTTGATGAAGTCTTGTATACACCGTTAAATACCATTTGTGTATACACCACCTTCACAAAAGAACTTCGGTTCCGTCACGGGTTCAGTCGTTGCGTGACATTTACAATTTCATGTAGCAGCTGATACCTCCTATTGACGCGTGACAAAGGTGACCGTCATGCAATTCATTGCAACAGTCACGGCTTCAACTGCAAGCAGCTATCACAGGGCCCCATTTCAGGACTACAAGACAAAGATATCGCCGGTCTGAAGAACTTCCCTTCCGTTCCCGGTTAACGTGTTGTATGTATCCTTAATTTAACCGCTTGCTGGCTACAACAAGTTCTCATTTTAGGATTTGCTTGACGAAAGTGTCTGCTAGTTTGAAGAACTTCTGTTCAGGCGCCTCTGTGAAAGCAAGTGCTTTGGTTGGCGTCCTTCTGGCCGCACTACTCGGGCTTGTCTGGGTAGATCCCGCGGGGGAGGGAGGAAGGCCACGACGCACAAAATGGCGGAACAGACCGCCAAGGAAGTTCCCCTGAAATGCGCAAGTAACGCATCAAGATTAAAAAATGATAATAAAAAGAAACCGGAAAAAAGACTGTACGGTGCTAATTCACACAGTGGAAGAACCGGACTGAAAAATATTTCTTGTCCAGCTCGGTCACTTCCTTGTCCGAGCATCCAATTCAATCAATAACGTTTCTCTAAGACCTCGGTCAAACGTCGAAATTCACATGAGACGAACTAAATTCTAATTTGTGTTGACCCAAATGGGTAAAACTCGACCGTTGGGTCAAACGTCGAACATAATTCGTCGAACCAAATTCAGAGCAGCAAAGAAAGGAATATTTCGGTCAGCGGGAGTTTTTCTCAAGTTTGGTTCTTGTAAAGATCGACGTTTGTCCCACAGTCGATCTTCACACGTTTTATCCGTCTGAATTAGACGGATAAAACGTGTTGGTCGATCCAAATTAAGTCGGATGAACTCAGTTGAGTCAAACGCCGAACTCATCATGAACTTAATTCGCTTGCGGTCTTATGGTCTTACCGTCCCTCTTATTTCACTGGACTTTGAACCCACATAAGCTCGTCAAAGTGGTGAACTCGTTTATCACCGAGACCGTTAGCGTTGATCGCAGTTCCACTGAGATCTTGAACGCTTTACGCTGTCATTGGCACTTGTATGGTCTAGTGTAGACTATTTAAATTTTTTCTTACTTTTTTAAATACACATTTAAGTATGTGGCATAAAATCGGACATTTTTGTTAAGTTCGTGGTCCTGACATGGTTCGGTTTTCATGAATTTTTTATTCCACACAAAAAAGTACGGCAATCAGATAAAATAATTTAGCGACACTCTGCCTCCATTGAACTCTTGTTTGCTTTTAAACAGCCAGTGATTGCTGCCCCTTTTTTCGGATCCCAGCTGCTAAGCCACATGAATGATTTTTTTTTTGGTCCGAGGGAAATGTATTCACGGACTTCCTGCAAAAGTCTTAGTTTAATCTTCTTCGTGTTTTCAAGGCTTACCAGTTCACTTCCAAGCTCTCTCTTCAGAAACTGCTTGACCCTCGGGTCAAGGGTAGGATCACGCAAATACCGACAGGCTTGAGACAAGGCGACAATGAGGGCATTCTCCATTGTGAACATCAACAAAGATCTGCAAACAAATTCAGATTAAACTAATGATCGGTCATGCGATTGCGCAAATGGCTCTGACCT
>NW_028145509.1:467500-495000 GCF_977016875.1 Pavona decussata | reverse complement strand
GTAAAAGAAATTCAAATATCCTCAAATCTGTCAATCACGTGTACACACATCCCTAATGACCTTTAACACGCGACTTTAGTCACGTTGACACGTGAACACTGAAGTTACAGTCACGTTTTTCACGACAGCCAGTCACTATAGCGACATTATAAGAAAACAACAACAACAACAAACGTTTAACCCAAAGGAGTCAAAAGGTCACATCGTTACGCTGTGATCAGTGGACTTCGATTAACTTTGTTACTTTCTGTTTTTCGAGGTCTGTTGGTTGTCGATGTCACCAAGAGCGAAAGTAAAAAAATGCCATCGTTACTAGGTCTTGCAGCTAAAAGTTTGTGTCTTATTGAAAGGCAAAGTACACCGTTTATTCTACGACTGTTACGTTCAATTAAAGAGAATGTCACCCATTTCGAGTTACACTGAGATACAACGGACCTCAAACATCGGCGACGGCAATGCCAAACAAAGTATCATTTGAAAACATTAGTTAACGTTCGTTGAACCCGTTTACGATTATGCCAATTCGTTCAATTTGCACATCGTGTCCGAACTATCCAGAAACTAAACTGGTAGGAAGTAGGAACAGTGTTCAGGTCAAGAAAGACAAGGAATAATTCCAAGTTCTTCTTCAATAAATCAGCACTCACCTGCAGAAGAATCAACACATCTGGAAGAGTGAATCTCCATTCGTGAAAGAAGTGGCCGAGTTCTAACAAAAAAGCGCTGACTTCTTCTGCTTCAGTCAACACGTCTGAGGACTGGGATCGTCTGACGTCATCCATGGCCTGAAGAAGACATAATTGAGAGATTTAGAACAAACGGCAGAAAGGACCACGTGACCATGTTTACCCTATAATTACAGCTCGTTGTTTTCAGTTTTTCAGTAAAATGAAATAGTTTTACGTTAGCATCAAAGGTCAGAATTCTTTTGCACTATTTTCATCTGCGTATTATTTTTTTTCAAGATAACATAAGCGCGAATCTCACGTTTGCCGTTTCCCGTAAACACGATTCTAAATCAATCTATTATATAGAGAAATCTAAGAATAAGACCTCAGAAAGAAGTCAGTAGACCTACACCCCTCGTCTTAACTACTTGTAACACCTGGCTAAAGGAGAGAGTTTATGCATAATGCCCCTCCCTCCCCTCAGCGTCCAGCTTAACAGTGTAATATTTTAGGCAAATGAGGAGGGGATGATGATCAGCTGAAAACCAAAAAATTAAAAACCAATTGAAGTGTGTGTAATCGGCTTATCTGACAGTTGTTGGCGGCCATGCCAGCTGTTTGTTTCGTTGGTTGCCTGAAAACTGCACGCGGGAATGGCCAGGCAAGGCTGCTTTTAACTAGTCTTATCGCAGCCGCCGTTTGGGCGCGTCACGCAACGTGAGGGACGGAGCGCGTTGCGTGACGACCCCAAACGACGGACGTCTTGTTTTTAAATCAACTAAAGAAATCCTCGCTTACGTGATGTAATTTAAACCAAAATAATAAAAAAGCTATAAATATTATGAAAATTGTGAATGGGGGAGCAGGGATGGCGCAGTGGTGAGAGCACTCGCCTCCCACAAAAAATGTGGCCCGCGTTCGATTCCCGGGCTCGGTAATATGTGGGTTGAGGTTTGTTGGTTCTCGTCCTTGCTCCGAGAGGTTTTTATCCGGATAATCCGGTTTTCCCATCTCCTCACAAACCAACATTTCTAAATTCCAATTCGATCTGGAAAGTGTCCTCAATTAGTGCTCTGTGCTACATACATTGATACTTAAATTTTCCGGTTTAATTATTATTTGTTGTTTACCTCTGCAAGTCTTTCCCTGTGCACACCAGCAAAATCCAAAGCCTCCTTTAGAAAGCCGTGTCTGAGCGTGCGCAGCATTGATCCCATCACTGCAAGGGCCAGCTGCCAAACTCGGCTCCAGTTTCGTCGGTGGAGTGGGCCCGACTGGTTTGAACCAGACTGGGCCTGGGTACCAGGAGGCTACAAGATAAAAGAGGAAATGACGTTTGGAATAGGCCATTTCCGGACCCCTTTTACCTCTGCTTCAAGACGAGACCAAGTGTAAAGCGTTTCATCTGAATACTAGTTTAACTTTTTCACGTAAATCAAACTCATTTTCGCACCAGAACTCGGAAATGAGCCATTCACTCGGTTATACTGAAGAACTGAACTGAGGATCAAAAATGTTGGACATGACTGCCACGAGGAGCCAGCCAGCTGTAAAAATAGCAAAAGAGGGCTTGATAGCAAATCGCAACACAATTTTTTTTTCACAATCAGTCAAAAACAAAATGGGCCCTTTGCAGCTAACGGTCACATGGTACAAAATCCACCAAACTGGAAAGCAACCTACCTCTGGAGCATCCAAAACAAAGCAACTTCATCCAGTCAAACTTGAATTTTCTTTGTTTTGGATGTCCCAGTGCGTATCTTGCTCTCTAGCATGGTGGATTTTGTACCATGTGACCGTTAGCTGCAAAGGGCCCATTGGGTTTGAAAAGCAGAGTTTAACCTTACGTTAATTACCTGTTCCCTTCCCATGGAGTACGAGAGTGATGCTAATCCAAGGCACAGGGGCTGGGACAAACTGTTCATAGCTAAAGCCTCGGCACTCTGGGTATAAACAAAAGAAACAAATAAGTGAATGAGAAACCCTCGCATTTACCAACGCAACCTATGCAGTTATATAGCAGCTAAAAGGCCCACATTCACCCAAGATGCTTTGCGCGCCGAGGAACAGTTTTCATATGTGAATCCCCCCCCCCCCCCCCCCCCTATTTTATTTGAGCGGGAGTCGAGTGAGAAAGCAATAAGCGATCACGAATAGTCTTTCCATTCAGCAAGAGTCGTAGAGGAAACCCGTATGAACCGCTTGAGTTCGTACAGCCAATAAGATCACGCGTTTGGACAATACAGCATTTCAAAACAAAAATAAACGACCGCAATGACTCTTGGGTGAAGGTGGGCCTTTAAGTTCCGCTCAGAACTGTAATAGTATTTCATCTATTAAAATTTCTCTTCTGGTGTGAGTTGCATAAAATTTACTGTAGGGCGTAGCTGCTAACGCCAGACCTTCAGCCCAGTCACATTCAGTATTTTAACGTGTGACGATAGCATTTAGGCCCGACGTTACGTTTTATGCAACTCTCCCCTGACGTTCCCATAAAAACAAATTTCGTGTAATTAACTTTCATTTATTCGCCTTCTACAGGTATATCACGAACGCACAAAATGACCAGCTCCCAGTTGGCCTGATAGCTCAAACGGTAGAGCACTGCACCGGCGCCGCAGACTTCATGGGTCTGAACCCTTTTCACTTTCAGTGAATTTTTCGAGGGTACATAACTAGGATGGCCTTTCATCTAACAAAATCTCAACCGCAGTTGACATATATGGTACTTCTTACGTTTCATTTTCATGATTTATATTTAGTTTATCACAAGCATGGTACTTAAGAGGGAAAAATATTACACATTTCTATGCAATACTGAGATTTAAAAACGAAAGGTAAGGCAAGAGGTGCGAAGACAACAACGTTACAGTTTTACCGTACCGTAGGTATTCTTGACAGCGACAGAAATAGGTGAAGGATTGCTTCTGTGAATTCCACTTTCTCCCGAGTCTGAGAAAGGAAAAGAACAACACGGTACATTAAAACTTCTTCAATCATTTTGAATTAAATACCGGCGCCATTTTGAGCCGCAAGGATCACAATATACAACTCTTGAACTAGGTTTAAATGTTTATTCTTCATAATATTTTTCGATAACCGATCCTTTTGGTATCACCATACGTATACACTTCCGTTAATTTTAGAAAAAGAAACGGTTTCTGAGCGTTAATGGCCTCTCACACGTTCTCGGAAAGTTTGAACTCGTCCATGCATTCTCATTGAAATCATTTTCGTTTGGTCCAGGCTAGAAATTGATATTGATTTCATTTCTTTCCTATTACTGTTCTGTCTTGTTTCCTAGCACTATGAAATGGCGTAAGGACAGCAATATGCGACGGGTATGATAGGTTCATGTTCATTTTGAATTCAGGTATGAATATCCCTTACAAAGTTTTGGCGGTATTTATACAAAGCTTTCGGCATTACCATACACTTTGGGTGGGTCACAGGTGAATGCAGCGCGTGACAGTAGATAGTCGAAGAAAGCGAGTTTGAACTCTCATGGATTCTAACTTAGATTTGAATGAGGTGATTCAAACTCGACTAGGAGCGCGAGAGTCCACAAGAACTGACGAACAATTTAAAGTATGAACTCTCGCAAAGTCTCATTGTAGTTCATTCTCAACAAAACCAGTTCATGACTGACTTTTAACAACTTTTTTCCCATGCTTCGCCATACCTTGATGCAAACGTCTAAAGCTTGAACGAGGGACGCAAATAGCGCATGCTCTCTCAACACGGGAAGCCACTGACCAGGGTTTGTGAGTAGAATGTTCAGAATTTCATCGATGATGAACACGGACAGCTCCAGAACCTACAAGTTATGCAACTTAGTTAGCATAAGAACAACATGATTTTCATATGAAAAGCAGTTAGGTTTGTACCAAAACAAAGTCAAATCAAGCCTTGCTTCTACTCAAAAAGCCAGATTTTGAATATAAATGTCATACATCTGAAAGAACCGTTATCCTCTTGTTTCGTGCTACGCTGCATGTTGTAATCATTATTATAAACAACAACAACAACAAGAAAAAAAACAAAAACACCAAAAACAAATACAAAACATTTCTGCGTACCCTGTCTTGTTGTTTCTCTTCGCTCGTGAATCTTCCTCGCAAGTATTCCAACGGTTCACAAGCCAGAGGAAGAAGAGCCATAGCATAACTCCTGTCCAGTGTGTCTACAGACCAAATAAATAATAAATAAATAAAGGGAGTACATACTTTCACATATTATGTGATTGTTTCAATATACAGAACGAGTAAAACGGCGAGATTTTAGTGTCCTTTATATACATAGGCATTCACTTCGCCGTTGTACAACGGCGAGATTTTGATCGGTAATAGATAAGTTGTTTTTTACATATTGCAAAGTTGGCGAATTTTTACTCGTTCTGTATATTAAAACAATCGCATAATATGTGTTTGTCTGATCACCGAGCGCTGCAACATTTTGTAAGGTTTCAAAGACCTTCTTGTCGATAAAGTCGTCTGCCACCGTTTGCCAATTACAATTTACAGCCATTTTCAATGTTACGTACAAGGTAACCAAGTAACCTGACCTAGGTCTTAAACGAAGCACAACTGATTTATTTACAGTTGAACTCTACGGTTTTCAAATTTTAACGCCTTACGAACAAAACGGCCAAATCCTACCAGAAGTTTAATGCGGCACAAAGCCGAACGAAAGCGGTCAAATAGTTTGAGTTTTCGTGAGAGCCGTGCAAAGTTAACAGGTTTGGAACACATTTATGAGCCATTTTAATTTAATGCCCAAGGTGAGTTTGAGAGATGTAAACGAGTATTAACCGAAGAGAATGGGAAACTGTGAAAGGTCCAGCTAAGATATCAGTCTGAACAGCTTATTGGGAGTCCATTTGGTTGCTTACCAGATACCAGTTCACTTCTGGCGTGTTGCAACAGCACCGAGATTGACGACAACATAGTGACACGAATGTGAACAAACAGCTGCGCGTCGTTCTTGTGAGCTGTTTCCAAGACATCAACCAAACACTGGAAAACTGGATTCAAATCTTGAAGACAGCTGTAAGATAATCAAGATATCACCCAATGTACTCTTGAAATTTTTCCTCATTGCCGTGCTAAGAGGCTCAACGTTATTCTGGAACTCAGGTCGAACAATAGAGAGATTTAAAATCGCGTTTACGGCAAACGGGAAAGGTCAGATTCGCGTTTATGTTTTCTTGAAATTATGAGTACATTGACGAGAATAGTGAAAAACAGTTCTCGCCTTTTATGCTAACGCAAAACTACTCAATTTTACCAAGAAACTGAAAACTGCGAACGGGAAGTGAAGGATAAACATGGTCACGTGGTCATTTCAGCCGTTTGCCGCTCGACGTAAACATAAATTTAAATTTCTCTCATAGCAAAGGGGCTGTCTGCAAAAAGATAACCGCACCAAGCCACATTAGAATAAGTTATGTCCTAAGTGTTGTTTGAATACAAAAGCCTATTGTTTAGACAATACTTAGAAGTCAACTAGAGGAGCTTCAGGAAACGTTATCATCTTATGATCGGGTGCAGATAAAGATTTCCAAAGACAATCATGTAAAGCTCGCATGGGCGTCCTGTTAACATGTCCAATTGTCCTCCTCGGTGGAGAGCGAATTTCCAAAATGATTTGAAAGTATTTGGAAGAAGATACGAATGTCAGCACACCACACTTAAGTTGTATTGTATTTTTTTTTAGCCGTACCTTTTCCATCGCTTGAGAAGCATCAAAAACATACTGCACACTTCTCCAGCCGCATTAATACTGTCCACTGAGACATTCCTGGAAACCTTTTAAACAGAAAAATCCGGAACTTAGTTAAAAACTTTCAGCGCTGAAAAAATTAAAACCAAACAAAATCAAAAGCCAGAACCACTTTGCGTAGCGTAAGAAATGGTACTACAGGAAACTACTACTTAATATTCAGGCGAATGACCACATTTCAAAATTACACCCACAGACCAAACGTTAGATGTACATCCTACAGCACATTAAAGCTTATTATTAAAAACTGGACCATTGGAATATGAGCCATTATACCACGCCTCAAAAATATGGTAAGTGTACGCGTCAGACGGAAAAGAAATATCGCTAAACCAACAAGATTTAGGGATATGTCGTGGTTGTTTTTAATTAAACAATTATTCCACTCACGCTTGTTAGATACCAGATGATTATAGTCTATCTATCACCTCGTATCCAACGCGCGCTCGTGGAATAACTGTTAAATAGACCACTTCAATGGCCGCATTTTAGGATTTCATCCTGATTCAAAGACCCTTGAAATGTTTCACAGAACATAACAGGTTTTAATAAGTGGTAATAAAAAAATTGGATAAGGCATAAAACCACATGTTCTTCTCTATTCATAGTAAGGTAAAGTACAACTTCACGTATATTTTTTCAGAAAATCATCAGTACTTATACCTGTGACTTCAATCCTTGCAGGATGTCATCCAAGATCAGTCTCCTCCGCGCCGTTTCATTTAAACCAAATACCTCAGTCTGAAATGAAAATTGGATCTCAACAAACAAATCCAGCTTCATCGAGGACACTAAACAGTAACTGGAAACAGGTCAAAGGAAGAGGAAGCCAAAGTATTAAAGGAAGAAGAGTGTTCTCTGAAAGTCTCCGGTTATCTCCGGTTGAAGTGCACCGGACCTCTTAGCAGGAGGTCACGGGTTCCATCCCCGGCCGGACCAACACTTGCGGTCTTAAAATAACTGAGGAGAAAGTGCTGCCATTGCTTTGACATCTGCAAATGGTCAGACCATCACGTGGCTAGGATGACCACGTAGAAATGGCGGTCCTGTCTCCAATTTGGGCACGTTAAAGAACCACCGAGGACGTAAGGCTGTGACCGCCCTCAGTGCCAGCTTGTGGTCGGCTTGGCACGATTGTCTTAAAGGCTACTGAGTGAATGAGACCACAACTCTATAACAGCCAGAAGTCAATGGGGTTTGCCGAGTTCTGGGAAAACACTTGAACTTAAACTAGTTACTGCACCATTACAACTATCAACACGTAGTAAGCGAATCAAAAATACCGTGAACACTATGAATCATCTGAATCATCAAGTGTGAAGTTATGACGAAGTGCAACATCCACACGTAAGGGGTTCACATTAAATTCTTTAACTTTGTTAAAAGCTGTATCTGAAGATGTCGGTCACAGCACAGTCTTATAACAACAACAACAACAACAGCAACAAAATTGGGGATCATGGAGCTTGTTTCTGAGTTGTAACCAACCACTTACAGCGAAAAAATAAGGGATGTTTTTAACAGGGTAAATTGTTGCTATGGTAACCTATTATGTCAAGAAAACGACCATGATTGTTCACCAATGAAAAGGCATTTGTTTGATAACGTTATTGCTGTATCGACTGATTACGAGTGGTAATATTGATCCGTCAAAGTATAAGTGATGCAAAGTGATGGAAACTGTTGCGAGCCACCTTAATAAGTGGAAGTGTCAATGGGGTTTCCTCTCTATCTCATTAAAATCCTCACATCCATTTGTACGGTTCTACAAGATATGCTTCTCACCTGAAATGAGGAGCAGACGACCAGAAACGTTCTCCAAGCTTTTAGCAGTTTAAGTTTTTCTTCTTCAAACGATTCAAGTTGATCTTGTTCCTCAACCTCAACGGAACGAGCCTCTGAAGCCTTGACAAACTAAAACGTAAATCATAGCAAACAGTTAGTTATAACAAGGAAGACTTCTCAGAAATCCACAAACGATAAAAAGTGAAAATGCAACATAGTTAAACCATCCTTACCTTTCCCCAGTAATGGTATCTCTGTTTAGAACAAAATGCTTTCATGGACGTCTTCAGACTCGCATCAACTTGACCCCTGGTGAATTGTCATAAACATTAGTTTCATCGCAGCAACTGTTTCTAGTAGATCACGTCCACAAGGATACGTTTTCAAAACTCTGCATCTTCGAACGATTCGGTTTTCATCCAAAATGGATCCAAAGTGCTATATCTATACAAAGGCCTCAAGATCATTTAAGCTGTCAACACATCAATGATACGAATACAAACGCGTCAAAGACGATAAAAGTAAGTAATTTATTTAATTTCAATAACACCGGGAGTGCTTGCACAAAATCTCGCGCCAGGGGCTCATGATAATTAAAAATTAATCAGTGCTGTCAATAAGGGCCGGTAGCCGGCCAAAACAGCCGGCTACTGACCAATCTTCAGTCGGCTACTTTCGACTCACTTTAGTGTTAATTTTGGTAAGAAACTTAAAATAAGGAAAAGATTCAACAAACATAACTGTGAGACATCAAATAAAGGCACATTTCAGGAGTTTTAAACGTGTTTACCTTTGCTACGTACGATGGAAATTGATCGAAGGGGTCGTGGAACGCCTGCGACATTTTCAGAGAACAGGATCCAGCAAGAAACCGGCTTAAAATAATGAAAAGATCCCGCAAAAAATAATTGCAAAACACCGGTTCAAACGTCTGGGTCTTAGTAAAGGCACATTTCAGGAGTTTTAAACGTGTTAACCTTTCGGTGGAAGTATAAAAAGTTGAAGCAGATCGAAGGGTCGTGGAAGGCCTGGGACATTTTCACAGGACTAGATCCCAGGTTTTCCCATGTTAGGAGAAAGTACATATGAATCTGATATGGACAACTTACTTTAACTTCAGTATTGTTACCAATTAGTGTACACCAGGTCGCCAAAGGGCAAAGTCAAAAGGACAACATGAACTTAAAACATTGAATGTATTTTTTTTGAATAAGCATTTGAAGATTTATCATTTCACTCTTTTCTAAAAGCCAGTGATTGAGATTTTGAGGAAAAGAACGCTTGTAATAAACATAGAATATGGTTAATATAGTTTTAATTTTAAACGTTGAAAATAGCATTTCCAAGCATCTAAATTTCAAAATTTTCTGGGGGGCATGCCCTCAAAGCCCCCTGGGAAGCTCGCGCCTTCGGCACTCGAAAAGAAGGATGCCGCCTACTTTCCCAGTGGGGACGTCTACTTCAAAACTTATTGACAACACTTTAAAAGTGCTTGGCAATAATCCAGATCGAATTAGAATTTGGAAATGTTGTTCTTCGATACAAGTCTAAAACAATCAAACATAACATCACACGAATGGCCGTTTTTAAGAGTCTCCTTTTTGCAATCCGCACAGATACACTTCCAAAAGGTTGGATTTCCGCGCTGTCCACGTGGATAAGTTTTCAAAAGAACTTGCTCTGGAGACGATTTCTAAACGTTGAAGTTTCGATGCATAAATATATTCTTGTGAACGAGATTTTTAAACGAAGAGAACATTTTCCGTTTTCAAAAGAAACGCATCTGAGCATGCGCGAGTACAAGGCATGAAATCTGGACTAACCTGAACAGAGCCAATCAAATTATAGTGGAACCTCCATTTACATGTAACGAACCTCTTCATAACGAAGACCTCGATATAACGAACGACGTTCACCAGCCCAGCCTTTTAAAAAATGTTTGGAACAGAACCTCGATATAACGAACCCTCGACATGACGAACCAATTTCCCTAGTCTTTTGGAACTTCGTTAAATTGAGGTTTCACTGTAATCAATCAATCATCTTTTGCCAGATGGGTGAATTTCTTATCGTGATAACCAAGCAAACTTGACTGGCGAAGAATGTTCATACTACCTTGCCACATAATAAGCCTCTAAAGCAATAATCTGCAAGGCATAGCAGCAGATCTCCAGATGATATCTGTAATCCTGTCAAGATAAAGAACGTGGATTTGGTATCGCATTCGTTGTTTTGTTATGCACAACTCCTTATTAAATGAAGATGACAAGACAGTTTTCCCTCCTTTTGATCAATAATTAAGGGTTATCGCCTTTTTGGGCTTGGTGGGGCAGGGAATTTATAACTACTTATTATAACTTGAAGGTGAGAAAATAGTTTTCCCTCCGTTTTTCCGTAAGGGCTATCGCATCTTTTCTTCTCATTTCTATAGACCATTTTCAATCTAACTTGCAATGGAGACACTTGCGACGAGAAAAAATGTTAAAAGCATATTTGCACGTGAAACGATTTCCCGGCTTAAACCTCGTGTGCAAGCTCGTTCCACTTCTATACCGAGGATACGAAAATTGTGCATTCTTCCGCTATCTACGTTTTAGGTCAATCGGTTAATGAGCGAAAAAAAAAACCTAGAGAAGAAGAGAGGAGAGTGGAACTAGCGGGGCGCAGTACCTATTGTAACATCCTTTTGAAGCAACAGTTGCAAATACAAAACGATATTTTGGTCTAAGTTCGTATAAAAGTGTACGTTAATGGACTGACATCACTTCCTGTACAGTTTTCAACTACTGCTGCTACCAGTGTTGTCGGAGAAAATCTCGGTCGGAAAGGAGAAGAGAAAAATCTAGCAGCTACTACAGCGACGGCGACGAGAGCGCCACGAAACAATAGGATTGAATGAGAAAACAAAGGCCCTGCACGTCCGTTATAAAGTTTGGTACATTTCTCCGCTGTCCTCGACCAAACAACGACGTAAAATGTTTAAATTCAAGGTTTTGTGGAGAACGCGAGCACATGACAGTAAATGTTTCATTCTCTGTCTTAACTTGAACGCCTATCTAACCAGTTCTGACACTGGATAGTTCGGCCACACTGTACAAGTTGGACGAATTGGAATAATCGCGAAGTAATGCAAGTAACGCGAACTTATTTTTTCAGGTGACAATTTCGTTGGCGTTGCAGTGGTGATTGCTTAAAATCCCTAAAGAGAAACACGTTTTGCTCAAGCGCGTAGTCAAATTGGTTTTTGTTGTGTTATCCCTCTACAACAGATAGGTGACCACAGCCGTATGGGTCTTCTGATCATTTGTTGTTGAATGTGGATACTATCCTGAATGGTGTACGGACAGACTTAGTGGATGTTTACATGGAGGGAGGAAGATCGTAGAAGGGGAATCATCCTAGCGCCATATGTTTTCTTTATTCAGTTTATATGCAAGAGGTTGTACTTGGCACTAGTGCTGGCATCTTTCTCACAATAGGATCTTCCTAGCTATAGCTAAGAGGTAGGAAGATCCTAGCACCATGTAAACTACCTTCGCTCGGAAGGTCCTAGTACTAGGTACAAGAAAAACAAACATGGCGGCGGCCGGGCGTCTAGCTGCTAAATGTGAACATTTTCGTCTTGCTTTCCTTCTCCAGCATGTAAACCATCTAGGATCTTCCCTACACGTAAACAGCCCTAACTCCCAAACAAACTGGCTTATAAGTGGAACCGATCTCACAAATACTAACCTCATCAAGTTCTGACTGAATTCCAGTTACCAGTGGATGAGTTAAATTTTCCCAGAATTTTGGGCTGTTGATGAGAGAAAAACATTTAACCGTTGTGTAAAGTTAAAATAACTTCACCAAAAAAAGTTAAAAAAAAAAAAAAAACTAGTCGGAAGGAGATTGATTAAAATAAACAGTGATTTCAAATGAGCATCGAAATTAGTTTTAGCTCTACAACACAGGACACAAAACTAAATTGATACTAATTATGACCTCTTCCTAACAGCTGTTAGTGCAGCATCTCTCCTGTCGTGCCACAAGGAATGAAGTAACAAGTACGAGGCAGACACCAGCTGGGGTGGTATGTAATGACCTGCCTGTAAATGGAATACAAAACATTAGAGCTTGAACGACCCCGTGCAAGGTTAGACAACCTATCAAAGGAAAACACTAAACAATGGCTTTTAATCGAATAAGACTAACTGAACCATCATGTATCATAAAAAACGTAACACGAACAGTACGGTTTTATACATAAAGATTACTTAGCGGGCAATCGTGGACAAAACATGTTACCAAAAATGCGAATTTTGCGCATATATTTCAATCTCCCTCAAAAGGAAGTATCATGGGGTTTTTGTTATCTTTTGTTAAAAATGATGAAATAAGACCTTCAATCAGCTGCCAAATAATTCTAGAATGACGAGAGGAAAGACATCAACTTAATTCTTGAAAGGAACAACTCGTGATCTGTTCTAGCGCATTTTGGAAACAAAAAATGCGAGAACTTGAAAAACATTACCCTAACATTTTTCAAGTTTCAATCCATACCGGCCTACTCTGTCTCTGGCCAGATGCACTAATCGACAGTTTTATTGCACTGGGGTGAAAATTTATAACAAACTTGACAATTATTTCTCTGTTTCTAATGACAGATAAACATTTTGGGGTTTTGAAATGACAGCAAATTTGCGTGATACTTCCCTTTTAAGGAAAACACCGCCTGGAGAGTAGCAAACCTTCACTCCCCCCTCCCCCTAACTCAATGTTGCTCTGAAGGCCGGACGATGACCCAGCCTTTTTTTCCAGCGGCGGACCAACATTGATGAGGGGGAAGGGACTGAGCTGTTGATGTATCACTGTAGCGATCGAATTTGTAGATCGAGTAAAAGTTTCTTGACAGTTTTGTCCACGATTGTGGTCACATTTTGGAACATTTTCTCAATAGAAGGTAACACAGGAAAGCGATAACAATATTAATAATGGAGGAAACTGAAATGTTCAGCCATGAAGAATTATTTTACCTGTTTCTCAGGATCAATAATATCTAATACTGCATGGAGGCAGCTGTTCTGGCCGATAATAAACTCCTAACGAAAAAACGCAAAGATGCATGTTTAATCGTTTCGAAAAATTAAAGGCCCTGTGTAGCCTTCGCCGCAGACGGACTAAAACCCCCGATTATTACCGCGGGTTACAATCCGTCTGCGGCACAGGCTAGCTCCGTGTTGTTTACTTCGTAAATCGTATGTTTGTTTTTTTAGAGGTGTAACACTTGTGACACATCTCAACAATACAGCAAAAACTGCATCGTTAAGGATAGAGCTTTTATGTAACAAGGTTACAAGGCCCAAAAGAAAAGGTTTAGCCTTCAATCACTGTTTACAATTCGCACTATGTACATTCCATGACTAATTTGGCTCTGTATTGGAGTAATAGTAGACTGCAGAACAGGCGTTATTTTTTTGCGTTTTTCAGGCTAGTGGAGGCAACCGCGAGTCACACGCGACGGGAGAGGTGACTCGCGCTCCGTGCTCGCCTCCACTCGCCTAAAATAATAATAATAATAATAGTGCCTGTTCTGCAGACTAAAGTATAAATAGCCAAGAGACGTTTCTGTTAGTTATTCAACCATGGTGTCTAAGGGTAAAACAAGCGTGTACACAGTTATAGCGTTGGAGCACTTCCAATTCTCTACAATGCAATTTCGAGCATCTTTTACTAACATGAACAGTACCAATTAAACAACTAAGGTTTCAACCAACTTGATTTTCCTTGGAGGACAGATCAAGAAACAGCTCAACCAATCCAGGCTGAGTTTCCACTGCTGTAGCTATGAACTCCAGTATCACCACCTTGAGTTTCACATCCTAGAAATGAACAGATTAGCACTTTTATTGAATTACCATAACTTTGGACGATCACTTCTGGAAACAACACGGGATAAAATTATCTTGCCACTATAATCATATGCATATAATTATGTGCATGATTTAAACACAATGGTCTACATTTGTAAGCATTACCACAGATTTTTGCATACCGTATTTTCGTAGCAGTAAAGTAGATATCAGGGACTTTCAGATTTGACTACGAGTAAAAGATTGAGTACGAGAACGGCTTCTCAAATCTAGTTTGCGTGGTTTAGATAACCACTTGTCACACCAATCTTGTTCCTATGATCTCTTTATCTGCTGGTAAACAACGGGAAGGAGGGAAATTCTGGGAATGAGACTGATTTGAAATTTGAAAGTCATACTCGTACTCAATCTCGAACTCGTACCCTGATCTGAAGGTCCTTATTAAACATTTCAAAACAACGATACAACGATATTTGCATAGATGTCTATACATATCATTGGTTTGCATAATAAGAAGCAACAGGAAGCTGTTGTTTGGTTTAGCTATGAAACGTTTTAATTTCACGCTAAAAGGGTGTGGCGCAATTTAGTGAGTACCTCAGTTAGGGTCTTCAATCTGGACACAAAAGCATCCCTCAAGGGAGCAGCTTCTGCACCAAAGCTTGCTTGCATCGACATTGGAGCTACCTGAAAAGTGGAAACATATCCATTAAGAACGGCAGCTGTGAATGCACTGAATTGATGTATAAAAAAAGAAGCCTTTTGATATTACGGGGGCTAAAGCGCAGGATGGAAAAAGCATATTCTCACATTACTATTTTCTTTGCATGACTCAAATGGCTAGCACTCTACTACTGTTCTGCAGCATGAAGCAAGCAGAAGTATTGTTTCTCCTCATAAAATGAGAATGCGCCTTCATTAAAACATTACCCCCATTGTAATCTTTCATTAGTATCAATCTCCTATATATACAAATGATGAACAAAGTTTTTCTGCCTACAAAAAAACCAACGGTAGGAACCAGGTTGAAACTAACGATCTTGCTATTGAATGCCTGGCAAACAAAGCAGTAGAATACAAAACTACATACAAACATAACATACATAACTTCATTTATACTCGAGGACCTGGAGCTTATTAGGCTCCTAGCTTAAGTAGCTAATAAGTCGAGCTTAGAATAACTAACAAATAAAATAAAACAAATAAACAAACAAATAAATTAATATTAAAAGGCTATTTACATCATTCTGCCACCCAGAATGTCTGCTTGCAACTGTGTTCACTTAATGCACTACTAGTTTACAGAAAAAGAAATTTTACACATACCACACACATTCTCTTGAGCAAAAGCGTTGCCAGTGTTGGCAGCTGACTGTCCAGTCTATGATATATGTACGACGCTATGACAGTCACAAGCTGACAATGCCCTGAGGGGGGAATAGAAATTTTGCTGACAGTCCATAGCACTTCCTGCATCCACTTAATAGGGAGTTTTAGCAACTACGACAGCGACGGCAGCGAAAACGTAACAAAAGCAATTGGCTTAATAACCAAAACAACAACTCTGCACGTGCATTACACTTTTTGGTACATTTCTTTGCCGCCACTGCACGACTAGAACGTGAAATTTCCTGATGGGACGTTTTGTGGAGGACGTAAACACACGACGACGAATTTTTCTTTCTCTTTCTAAATTTGGGTGTGGTGTCCACGAATTAAACTCCAGGACATTTCACCTACATTTGACATTTGAAGCGAGTTGGAATAATCGCGACGACGTTTGAAAAACGCGAATTCCTTGTTATAGTGATTTTTTTTTTTATTAGGGAGTTAAGCAACGACGACGGCAACGGCAACGAAAACGTCACCTGGAAACCATATCTTTATTTCATTTGTGCTACTTCGCGATTATTTCAACTTGCTCAACTTTTGCAAAAATGGCGAACTATCCAGGAACCAAATTGGTAAGAGTGGCGTACAAGTTAAGAACGAAAATGAAAAAAATTCACCGTCGTACGTTGACGTTCTCCCCAAAATCTTAAATGTGGTCATTTCACGTTGTTGTTTTGCAGAGGACGGCAAAGAAATGTACCTAAATGTAAAACGCACGTGCAGAGCGATTGTTTTTGCTCATTAAACCTATTGTTTTGCGGCGTTATCGTTGCAGTCGCCGTCGCCATTGCTTAAGCTCCCTAATTCGCTGTCGTCGCCGGCACATAAAAGTTACCCCAACATGTCAATTGTGCTGCACAAACCGCGTCCGAAAACCTATCTTTCTATTGCAAAGAGGTTTAACCATTGAATATAGCATTTTTGAACGTGCTCATACTTACAATCGTTTTACACTTGTTTCACTACAAACCGACAAACGTTACACAACAAATTCAAGCTGTCATTGGAACAACTTATGAGTCCTATATTTCAAAATAATATCAATTTTAACGCCACCAATGTATGGTTAAGCCTAAGGAGTTCAAAGATCCGGAAAGATCTTGGAACATTTGCATAACTAAACCCCAGACCCAAGAAAAAAAGCTTAAAACAGACAGCAGATTCAACAACCCACATAGGATGAGAGGTGTAGCGCCAGATTCACGCTTCATAACAACAGCCTATAGCCTACTGGTTAAAGAACAATACACTAAAGTCGAACCTGCCGTGAGCGATCACCCAAAATGTCAAGCTCAAGTGGTGCTTACGAGAGGTGATCCGGCGCTTACGAGAGGGTTTCAACTATAGTAAATTGACTGGGAAAATTAAATTTTGGTATGCTGGAAACGTGGTCGTTTACGGGAGGTGGTAGCTTACAAGAGGCGGTCGCACAGGGAGATTCGACTGTATTACAAGAAAAAAATAATTAGGACACATCAGGTCTTTGTGAATCTTCCCCTCGATTCCAACCTGGCACATACCAGTGGGAGATGAGTGTTATTTACCACTACACCAGCCTTGCTACTCTCAACATTATTAACATTAAATAAAGAGGTAACACTTTTGAGCTTGGAATTAAACTCTTGAGCCTTGAGCATTAAAAAAAACATTCACAGGCAAACCTTTTTTAATAAAATTTTAAGCATCTTTACAATAAACAAAAAATAAAATGTTACGGGACCTAGGAATACTTTTTCAGCTTCTCAAAACAAGATGACCTCACAAGACAGGATTTCTTCATTCTTACCCCAACTAGTGGAATAGCTGTGCCCTTTGTCTTTCAACTGATGAACAACCTGGGTTGTCAAAGCTTCTTCCAAAGGAGAAATCTTGTCATCCTTAGAAGAAAACATTACAGTACTTATGAAAAGGTAGTCACGTATCCACCTGAAATTAGCTTCCATGTTGAATTGGCAAAAGAGAAATAAATGCCCTGGGGAATTTCCATGAAGGATTTGGTTACTAAAAAAAAAAAATTCAGGTTCTTAAAGGGCAAATCAACCTCTAGGTGTAGCTCACACATTTTTTCCTTTGTACTTGGTTCCCCCCCCCCCCCCCCCCTTCCCAAAGGATGGTTCCTCTTGCGCATCTCGGAATGGAACGAGAACCTCAAATTTCTTAAGGACGGTGCCCACTAATTCAGAGGTTTTTTGCTCCGTTTATGACTATGCGGGGAAAGAAGATCTTAAGAAGGGTTATTGAAATCCAAAAAGAGAATTGGGGGTAACCACGCATTTTCAGTAATCATTACGCGTCAATTTGGGCAAGATTGCCACACATTTTTATGTATTTTAAAGCTTTTTATGTGTGTTTTTAGAAATGTTGTCGCTTATATCTTTAAAAAATGCGCGTTTACTCCTAATTTTTACTTCTTACTTACTAAGTGTAATCACGTTTTAACATAAATTTACAATATGTAGAATTGCAGGTATCATCTAAGACATCAAACGAAACAATATATCCCTTCTGGGGACCTGATAGGAGGTTAAGCTACCCACCAGGGATATGACAGGGATTTTGTTTTCTTTTGGCTGAGAGCCACGACCACTCTATAATAAGCTGCACAAAGGCAGTTGTAGGTGGTTTGGTAAAATTCAGCCATAAGGAGAGAATGTTTCCTAGACATACATGTACCGCTAAACTAAACATACCTTTGCTTTTCTAGCTAGCAATCTGTTCAGCACTGAAAATGCTAACTTGATAAGCTCCACAAGAGCCAAAGCATATCCACCGGTTGAACTGCTGCAAGTTCAAACATTGAATTTATACATTGTATAAGGGAATAAAACTAGCCAACATCACATGAGATGTAAGGCGTCTGATGAACCAAAAAAAGAGGTAAATATTTGCGCTGCCAAATAATTTGACCCCTAAAAATTCCTCATCAATATCCTCCCCTTGAAACTTGTTTTGAACACTTCTCATCAACTATCAGGTTTTAGCCAAAGGAAATGACAATTGAATTAGTCTCCATAACTCTAGTCTCCTACGCAACCGTTCTTTCTGTTGCCACGAAACGCTCCTCCCACATAGAACTGCTGTATAAGACTACCATAACTCCGGTGAATTTTAAATCAAAAGTCGGAAATCATGGGAATCCAATATTCCCTTCTGACAAACACCATCCTGGCTACATTACAAGCGATAGTTGACTTACTAAAATAATAAAATAAATCCCTTATTTAAGTTTCAATGTATTTAACGTACAACAACAACTGGGGACACTATCCAGATTGAATTGGAATTTGAAAATGTAGGCTTTTGAGTAGAGGGGAAAACTGGAGTATCTGGTAAAAATACTCTCAGAGGAAGGTTGCGAACCAACAACAAACTCAACCCACATTTGCCGCGAGTCCAGGAATCGATCCCCGGCAACATTAGTAGTTTAGTGGAAGGCAAGAGCTCTCACCGCTGTGCCATCCCTACTCCCTACAGGAACCAAGTAATGCATTTTTGTATCCCCTCTGGGGACCTGATAGGAGGTTTATCTCCACACCAGGGATATAACAGGGACTTTTTTCTATTGGCTGAATGTCATGACCACTCTTTAATAATCTGCATATGACAGCTATAGGTGGTTTTGGTAAAAATTCAGCCGCTTATGTAAAAAAAAATACCTGTCTATTTCAATTTCAAAATTATTCAGTTCCATATTATGATAATTTTAAAACATGATTGTGGAGAACATTGTTCAATGATGTAGTGTCACTGAATTCCTTTGCAAAAAAGGTGCAGCATCTGCACAACAATGCACGGTCTTAATAGAAATCTCCTTATTTATTGTAAGAAAATTTCAAGTATCGGCAGCCAACGTTTCTTGAAAAGCATCTGCACAAGAATGCACAATAACGGTCTTAAAAGAAATCTCCTGATTTTATTGTAAGAAAGTTTCAAGTAACGACAGCCAACTATTCTTGAAAAGTTATCGTTTTAACGCATCACTCTTTCATTATTTCTTGATGCATTTGCGTACCTGGTAACTAAAAAAGCAATTGCTGAAAAAGCTTTCCCAAAAAATGCAAACATTCTCAAATCTGGATTTGGGTTTAGAATTAACCCTACATTCATTATTTTAAATTTGGGTAGTGCTACATAAAATGATGAGTATTTTCCATCAGCTTGGGATATTTTTATCCATTTTTTATTCACTGGTTTTTCTCCTCTGTTACTCGCTGTTCAGTATTTTGTTAATCCCACTGGTTAACTCTGTACAGTTAATAGAGACCTTTAGAGTACGACTACGAATACGAGATTTGACTTCAAGTTTTTAGAGAAGTACTAAGAACAGATATATCCCAGGAAACTTCATTTTACTCTTTGCGAGCGCCGAATTTGACGCAGTTGCTTTGAACGATGATAAATAAGCCCCTTCGTGATTCCAAAAAGACGAGAACACCTACATGTACGTTTCAAGGACTTGTTTTCGCTACCACGCCGCTCTCACAAAAACTCGTAGTAAAATGACGACGGTTATCTCGTTTTCCCGCCAAAACGACACTGGTTCACGCGTGCGCGCTCTTTGTCTATTGGACAAACTCGTAGTCAAACTCGTACTTGTACCAGAATCTAATGGTCTCTTTAAATACCTTCCTAGGGAAACAAGTCTATCAACAGTGTCCACTCCAGTGCCAAGAATGTTTAACAGGGACTGTCCAGCTTCTGAGTACAACAAGCCAAGAACCAAGCTGTCCTGCAGCACTGAAGGAGTCCTTCATGCAAAACGAAAAGATGACTGTTACTGTTAGGGATTTATCTTGTATCAAGAGTGAAGGGTGGCGCATATGTTGGACTTTTAAAACTGATTAAAAGCAATTGCTGTTTCCCATATACTGTGGAAACGTGACTAAGGTTTTATCTCAGTGAGCCATTGAATTCCATTTTGCAAGCATCATCCTGCCTCTTTGAATGCCTAAGTTCTGTCCTTATACAATACAATTGAAATTAATTATGCAAATATATGCAGATCATACAAAATTATGCAAAGATGCCTAACATTATTTATGCAAATTTATGTACACTGTACTGATGCAAACTTATGCAAATTTATGATATTCCAACTAAACAGAACACCAATTAACAATACAACCGCAACTCTAACTTGTTAAAGAGCCTAGCCAAACCCCAATTGTCAAAGACAGACAAAGGCATTGTAGTAGTAGTAAAATCGTTTATTGAAAAAAACACCTCGCAGTCCGGAGACTGAATTACGTGTATAATTTACAAAACAAAATTTATAATTAAATTAATTACAAAGGTCTATGAGGTCAAAGGTCATTGTAAGTGAAATGCTTGTCTTACTGAACTAAAACACAAACCTTGACAAATCTGTGACTTCCTCCTCCATTGCTTCATTGGTTTCTTCAGTTTTCTTCTGTTTGAAGTGAAGCCCAAGAACGACATTGAAGAGCTGGAGACTTTTTTGACCTGAAAGTTAGAAACTGTGTTGAAATGCATTGATGTCAATTGACAGTTAAGTTACTATCTGTGGACAAATATTAGAGTAGGAATCACTCTGCCAAAGGTAATGCTTGAGACATCAGCAACCGCATCTCTTTACAGAGGCCAAATTAACTTATCAATTCCATTGATAAAACCAAACATTCGTTTCTACTCCGCCATTGACAAAGCACCACAGTTTCTTTTATAAACTAATCCCTTATCTAAAGATTAGAGTAGCTGAATGGTTCATCATGTTAAAATTTGGATGTAAGTTAAATAAAGTTGACCAGCACACTTGAGTTTCTGATACAGAGCTCTGTGTCTTTTTGCACTTCAAAAATGTTCGCTAATTGTAAAAATTAATAAAAACTGACAAAAACAGATTGAGATGAGTAGAAGAAACAGCCTGTGTGAAATCTTTGGAGTCATAACCATTTTCACTTTTGAACTGAGCCATTCATCAGAATTTGATCAAAAGTTTTGTGATTGTCCAAAGAAACACAGTGCAACAAACTCAACCGGGGCCTTTGTTGTCAATGTGACTTGTGATTGGCTGATCAACATTGGGTGGCCCCGGTTGAGTTCGTTGCGCTGAAATTACTTCTTTTTTTTTCACCTTATACGTTACACCCTGTAGTTGAAATTACCGGTACAGGTCTTGATCACTCACTCCTCCTCCTAAAACATACCTATTTCCTCTCTATCCTTGATCCTCGCAAACCTCCACTTGTGAAACCCAGTAAATACTTCTCGCAGTACAAAGACAAGGCAAGCTGCAAGGTCAAGGAAGCTGACCGGTTGGCTGTCAGCATCCTCCGCAATGCTGATTCCATGGATCAACTTCAAGAGCAAGTCTAATGTTGCCATGGTAACTGGGTAATATCCCATTGGCCTCTCCTTGGTGCTGAGGATTGAGCCAAAGTTTCCTGGTGCTGTGCTGAGGAACCTGAGAAAAGTGATCAAACTATAATTTCTCCAAACAGTGATGCATTCTCAAGTAGGCAGTTGGGTGAAATAATGAAGATTGTCAATTCAAATCATTATTAATAGCTGTTCTGTGACTGTTCTGTTACTACAGTAGAACCCTCCGGGCTTTTGACTGCTCAATTGATACTGACATTGATATGGCCATGACCTGAGTGGGCCAAGAAGTAAGGGGGGGGGGGGGGGTTAGGGGGTGAGGGTCCAGGTGAAGAAGGCTAATAGACAAAAACAATTATTTTCAAATCATTTAATCTCAAAACCTAGTTGATGTTGTTGTTGTTTTTTGTTTCTTTCAGCTTAAAACCTAGATATGTACAACAAACTGATTAATACAGACAGTGCTTCATACATGTAGTGACAAAGTTGGAAGAGAAGAACATTTTGCAACAAAGCATTGCAGATCATATATTTTATTATTTTGACCCTAACAAAAACTGGCACACAAACAATCTCATATTCAAAAACCAGGCTGAGGAACTTTTGATATAGTGACTATCGTGTTAATGACTGGAAAGTCAAAAGTATCATTTTCAAGCAATAAACCAACATGCAAAAAAAACTGTCTTAGAACAATAAAGATGACTCACTCCACTTTTGTTCTGTCTGCCTCTGACATTTTCACAGAAACACAATGAGGAAGAAATCCTGTCTGTTGAAGATGGTGCCACACCTATGAAACAAAATAATGTTCAACAATCTGGTGTCATAACTGATATTCATAACTAGAGTTGATTGCAAGAACAAGATTGAGTACAAGTACAACTTTTCAAATCCAGTTTGCATGCTTTAGATATAATCACTTGCCAGACCAATTTTATTTGTAAAGTCTTCTTATCTGCTGGCATCTGCAAGCGTCAGGAAAGAGCAAGAGCTCTGGGCCGAGTTGATTGAAAGCCGATTTACGCTAATCCATGATTAAAAGTTAACCGAGGATTTTGTCTCGCTCATTAAAAATGATTTTAAGGCTCATTTTAAGGTAATGGTAAAGAAACGTCTAAGAAAAAACTTAGGGACAAAAATCTTTTGGATGAATCCTTATGGATTAGTAAATATACTCAAATCAAAGTTAACATTAACCCAGGATTAGCTTAATCGGGCTTTGAACAACTGGGCCCTGAGGAACTGACTGGATTGAAGTTCAAAAGTCATACTCTTCACCCAAATCTAAAAGTTGATCTATTTTAGTTCATTAAGATTGGACTGTTTGGGTGAAGAGTTTAATAACACACAATGTGACCCTCCCACCTCTCCATTCCAGCTATAGCTGGAAGGCTGGCACTAGAAGCAGGTGTCTGGCTTTTACAGCTGTCAAAGTCAGTGAAGATGATCAACCAGCTACTCAGCATTTGAAACTGACTTATTAAGACAACAAACAGGGAAGATGTAATGAACAGCTACTTCCCTGACTTTTAGGCCTTTCTTGAAAATCCCTGGCCCCAACTAAACGTTTTCACAACAATTTCCTAACACATATTTAAAAACCACACATGGAAAGAGGAAAAATAGAATTGAGGAGTCAGGCAACTTGTCTGAAATTTGACAAGGCATTATAAGTTTTAAAGCAATTCTATTATAACATACTACAGTATATATCAAATGGGTTTAGTTCCTGAAGAAACTGTGGTACTCCTTTGGTGGGGAGTGGAAACGAATGTTTTGTTTTATCAACCAAGTTGATAAGTAAAAGTAATTTGGTTACCGTAAAGAGGTTTGGGTACTAGCCCTTTGTTACAGTGAAGGAGTCCAGTGAAAACGCATGAATAGACACAAGGTCACATGCCAGGTGCCTACCAACAAGTGCTATAACTGATTTTACAAGACAGGATAATAATAATAATAATAAATTTAATACTTATATAGTGCAAAACTCATTATTAATATCCATAAGATTTTTTTTATTAAACATTTTATTTATTCAAATTTCAGCAACTTACAGGTGTAATTACAACTTATTTACAACTTCATTGCTTAATTAATTACAAATTTCAACTTAAATAAGTTTCAGAAAAAAAACACATACAAAAGAAGGAAAAGAGAAATTACAGGACATATATCTATATGATCTAATGCGCTTTCCAAATACGTTAAAAAATATCCAAAAGAAACTGAAGGGAATATGATAGTTAAAAATACAAAATGAAACAAAATCATATTTAACAATAAATTAAAAAGCAATAAAAAATCTATACGATACGAAGTCTAAAAATGCTTACGCAATTAATAGTATGCTTGTTTAAAAAGATAAGTTTTCAGTTGTTTCTTAAATGCATCTCTGTCCACTGGATATTTTCCTGACATTTGGAAGGAAGCTATCGTAACCCCTTTGTTCAAGAAGGGCACTAATGATTTCGCTTACAAGAACTTGCGTCCGGTTAGTAATCTCCAATTTGTGTCTAAGATTACTGAAAGAGCAGTATTTGACCAAGTATACACCCATGTCATGAACAACGAACTGCTTCCCGCGTTGCAGTCGGCTTACAGGAAATCACATAGCACCGAGACGGCACTGGTTAAGATAGTTAATGACATCTTACTTGACATGAACTGTCAACATGTGTCTTTGCTTGTATTACTTGACCTTACAACTAGCTCAATAGCTCACCTGGTGAGGATCTTTCAGGGCTACAGTAGCTAAACATGATAGGCAGGCAGCAATCAGATCTTGAGGAGGATTAGGTGATGGGGTACATCTACAATAAAATGTACATAAAAACAATGGTATTAAGAAACAGAGACACCTTCTTTGTTTAACCAGAAAGCAGATGTTAAATTTGTATCCCCTCTGGGGACCTGATAGGAGGTTTCACTACCTACCAGGGATATGACAGGGATTTTTTCTTTGGGCTGAGAGCCATGACCACTCTACAATACACTGCGCAAAGGCAGTTACAGGTGGTTTTGGTAAAATTCAGCCAGCAGATGTATTTAAATGACAAAAAGGAATAAAATCTTGAGCTGAATCAGCACATGAAATCTCAAGCACAACAAACAAAATGAATTGTGCTGTGCACGGTGGATCAGCATAAAATTAGTGTACTCAAGTAAAACACAAAATTAATAATTTTTATGTCATCTGGTGTTGTTTACTAAAACAGTTTTGAGCACAACACATTCAATAAAATGCAAATGTTAAATTAAATTATTCAGGAAAAAAACAAATCTTTGCAAATGTTTGTTAATTTATGTGAAATATAAAACCAAATCTATCTAAGTGCATGCATGTCTAGATGAAAACCTGTTGGCTGGAATTGAAGTTTGTATTGTCTTATTTTTTGGAACACTCAATAAGAAAATTGTGTACCTTTGGATAATCATGTACAGGCGAGTAATGATGGGGTTGAGATAAGCTGCCTTGCTCCAGTTATTGCGTAGGACTTCTTTGACAAGCTCCACAATACAAATGACATTCTGACTGTCCACAGCTGCAATGTACAAGTACAGTGATAATTCACATATCAACAATATACAGACTTGATTTCAAAGGCAGTGGTAACACCAGTCAAATAAGATTTCAACCATACATGTAGCTCAAAGTAACACAATGTTCAAGGTTCTATTTTTCCTCTAGCCGCAGTTGTTCAAAGAGCAGATAACTTTATCCAGCAGACAAGAATAACTTAATGTATCAGGTTGGAGCACATTTTATCCACTGGATAATGATTTAACCATGACTGGGTAAAGTTATCGCTCTTTGAACAACCGGGCCTTGCATTGTACAATCAAGGTTTTAGGTACTTACAGTTAATAGAGTGATGATTTACATATTTTATAATTAGTGGTTACAGTTCATAGCTTTACAGTTTGGGAAGTAATGATCCTATGGATTTTAGATCTAGCAGTTTTTTTTCATTTTCTTCTTTTCTTCTCTTTTTGGTATCATTTATTTATTAATTTATAATAATTATTTATTAATAACAATTATTAACATCATTAATAATAGTAAATAATAATAAATAGTTTTTATTTTTTAATTAATTACTATTATTACTAATTATTATAATTATTAATTGATTAATAAATTATTAATTTATTATACTTAATTATAATCATTAATGTTAATTAATTCATAATTATTATTATATAAATTCAAAATCACAGCAAAAGAAGCATACCAGACTCTTCTACAACAACCACTTATTTGAAAATAATTACTATCCATCTACCGTACAGTATAATGTCAGTCTACAGTGTATCTGTCCATCTGTCTATCTAAGAATAGAATCTTTGTATCCCTTCTGGGGACCTGATAGGAGGTTCATCTACCCACCAGGGATATGACAGGGATTTTGTTTTCTTTTGGCTGAGAGCCATGACCACTTTACAATAAGCTGCACAAAGGCAGATATAAGTGGTTTTGGTAAAATTCAGCCATAAATAAGGCATGATAATGACTTTTGTGTCTCTTAACATCATGGAGTGGACTCTCATCAGAGACTCAAATTTTCTCTGTAGTACAACATGTAGTTCCAGAAAATACCACCCACCTTCCCCACCTCATACAGAAAGAATTGTAAATTCCAGGGGAGGGGGGGATCCCAAAGGGCAAAAAATTTAAAGAAATGTATGAAGCTAAAGGTGGAATTTCCACCTGGGTGGGGGCAGGGGGCTTAGAAAAATCCCTAAAGGAGGGGGAGTATGGCAGTTATTAAAACTGGGAACTACAGTTATCTACTGAATGTTCATCAAAAAAATGTAACACAGCTTTTTAAAAAAAAAAAAAGGAGGAGGAGGCACTTCGCATCTGAATAAGCTATTCAGCAGTCTGCACCAAGCTGTAGTCCTGAATTAAGATTTCTCAGACTTCTCTTACCTGTTCCAGAACCCACAGTTTCAAGAAATGTTTCCATTTCCAGCACAAACAGCTTCCAACAAGAGTACTGATAATTCCACTGTATGATAGCAGGTCCTGTTAAATTTACAAAATAATTGTGATCAAGATAAATTTGAGCAAAAGCATGCATTCACAGTCACTCTGTTGTATTAACTTGCAATATTGGGTATTGAGACTTTAGCAAAGTAATTTCTGAAGCAAACAATGTTTAATATGTAAGATGTATTGCACACTAACTTCTGTCTTGGTACATCTAGTTTCTAGAGTGAGGAGGAGAGAGATGCGGATATGAAAGCTCCTCTGGGTCACATTCTTACACTGGCACCTCCCACCTCCATGCATTTGTTACGCACAGCAATTACCATCAAATATGGTACAAATTTTCCTCCTACCCCTTCCCCACAATCTCAAAACTGCTATCTTGTCTGTGTGGAGAGGGATGGGTTAACTGGGGATGTAAACATTCTACCTCTCATACCACTAACCCCAAGTTCCCAACACTTTCATTAGCAGTTCCCACTAAATATTGTGCTTTTTTTCTGTTGGAAAATATTATGCAGTACTAGATTGTGAAAATCTTCTTCCAGTGTATTTTCTCCCAGGGCTTCTGCCCTCTTACACACGCCAATTTATCTCAATTCCCTTTACCCCCCCCCCTCCCCCCAGTTCCTGCCTTCTTTAGTTGCCTGCTCCCATCCCCTGTCCTTCCCTGTTGCTCCCAGTTGTCCC